>NC_080427.1:81231347-81597597 GCF_029873635.1 Malania oleifera
ACTCTTATAAAATAGGATCACATGCTAGCACTAACCACAACTCCTATTTTGCCAACAGCTGTTGCAGTTGCTTCTGATGAATTTTCAAGCATAAATGCTGCTGGAGTTGGCTCTCTTTCAAAATCATTGTCAAAAAGAACTTAAGTAGGTTGCTGCCTATTCCAATCCCAAGTGTTTTCCTCATCAAAGACAACATCTCGGCTGGTCACAATCTTCTTGGTTGGTGGATTAAACAATCTATATGCTTTGGATGCTTTATTAACACCAAGAAAGATACACTTTTCTCGTTTATCATCAAGTTTCTTCCTTTTTTCATCTGGGATATGTGCATAAGCGATGCAACCAAAAATTTTAAAATAATCTGCACCTGGTTTCCTTCCACTCCAAACCTCTAGTAGAAATGTTGGTGGCGGGGTTAGGAACCCAACGGTACCTTCCATTTCCCAATCAGTCGGAAATTCGTCGAAAAATGAGGAGAGAAAGAGATGGAGATGGAGGTGTGTACGTTGAAAGTTAGGGGGCGCACGTCTCTGGAGATTTTCAATCTCCTGAAGTTTCACTTGAGGAGAGATATATATATATTATAATATCTTATTATTTTATTATATTATATTGTATTTTTTAATTATATTATTTAATTAATAATTATTATTATTTAATTATTTAACTTTAATTTTGTTTTCATTTATTTATTTATATATATTTTTTTTATCACTACAAATGACATATTCTAGAAGCTTCAATCAATCAATATTGAGTTTTGAAATACTTACATGAGACTTTCATATGATTTTCCTATTTACGTTTCTAAATCTTCATGTTGTGAAACTTCCAATACGTCTTCTGAGTTTTATGCACTGCTTCAACGAGCTTTATGCACTACTTCAACGAGTTTCATGTCTCATATAACTTAATTTCTTCATGATTATCATGTCTCATAGCCTTAAGTGTGATTTTTCATTCAAACTCTTCAAGCACATCCACTTAAAGTCTTAAGATCACTGAAGTCCTAAAACTCAAGACTTGCATAGGCATATGTTAAGTAACCTTGATTTGTCATCATCAAAACGAGATTAAGCCTTGTTAGGCCAACAATTTTCATATATATTATTCAATATAATTGTCAAGTCTCATTTTCTTGGGTAAATAATAAAAGAAAAACTTTTTTTTTCTTGTATTATAGACTTTAATAGTATAGCAAGTGGTTCCAAAAATAAAAATAAACTTAACATTAATTTGAAAAATCTACTATAAAGGATCACCTTCCCCTAATATTAATAATTTCAAGAAAATAAAGTAATGAAAACATGATATAATGTAACTAGTGATAAAATTGTGTGCTGTTATACTAAATGCAATTTTTGTCCATTTAATTGCACAAAAGAGTTGACTGGTTTTGTAGTTAAATGCAGTTTATGTTTATTTAATTTCTAATGTTAATATTTTAAAAACAAAATTACTAGAATTGAGAAATAAGATTTTCAAGGTCGACGTAAGGCCCCTTGTCTTTGGCTACATATACACGTGTGTCTGTTTACATACGTATGTGATAATATTGTCAAGTAAAAAGCATTAGTGAATTTTGAAATTATTAGACGAACCGTGTTAAAAAGTAGAATAAAAAAATTACTACTAGATTAATTAATAGTTGCCAAATATTTATGCACAAAATATGAGTATTAGTTAATTATTTTTTTCCTAAATAGTGATTGATTTGTTCCATCACCAAAGGAAGATTAGATTAGACCATCTAATCATGTTACATTTTTAAACAATCTTTATATTTGAATAATTTTGAATTAAAAGAAATGTCAAGTCAAAATTTTCTAAAATTGTTCAAAATCTTGTGAATATAACTTGATTAGATAATCTAATCAAGTAAACATATTTTCTTTTATTGAATTTTAAAATTTTTATAAGAATATTTTTAAGATATTGAAAAATAAAATTTAGAGAAAAATTGTACGCATAGATTAATTATGAGTTAATAAATGTTCATGTGCCAGACACAAATATTGACTAATAATTTATATGATATACTTAATATTTTTCAATATAGCATCTAGTATTTATAAGCAATTATATGTCAGCTTTGTATATTTTACATTTTTCTATATTGCATTAACTTTTCTATTGAAGTGAATTTAATATAGTGGTATTTTAGGAAGTGAAAAATAGAATCCGAAGTGGAATAAACATAATGAAAATTATGTAAGAGATTTCAATATTCTTTTTAAAAGAAATTTCCAGTCACTTGGAACATAGGCATTCTCCTAAATTTTTAGGTTTCTAAGGCTGCCCCACTTCGATATGGCTCAAACCAAATGCAAGCTTGTAATTGCACCAAAGGAAGGGGCACACTCCCAGTGAGGTTGAGATGGTTGCATAGCAGGGAAAGGCTGTATTGAGCAATAGTCAAGTACATGAACGTAATGCAATAGGCCATCCCGAGGCCGAGTGTGGTCCTCCCATCAGGTCTTTCCATTCAATAAAAATACTTCATATAGTGGATCCTATTAGATTATATGGGAATCCTACCATGTGAAATATATTATTTAAAATATTTTTATTGGATGATAGGACGTGATTGGAGGATCATATTCATACTCCTAAAAGGACTTAATTTTTTTCCGTGAAGACGGCCCCACACCTTTTCACTAGAAAGAATAGCCATAGTTTGGAAAGTTTCCTTCCATAAATGGAAACTATCCCTGTTCAGAGGCCAGTCAAAACATCTTTTTCTTCTCTTTCTATTTTTTCATTTTTTTGACTTCTAAGTGCGATGTTTCAGGAAGTCCAGATCTAAACATGCAACGCCTATTAACAGGATATATGGGATTCCCTTCACTCCCAAACCCTCTCCCAGATCATACATTACAGCCTAATGTGAAATGCAATAAAAAATACCTACAACTCGAGCCCCCGACCTTCGCTGGCAGTCACATGGGTTGCCTTAATGATTGGGATTGACATCATGCCCAGTAACTTGCTCTTTCCCAATGCTCATTCTTTATACTGTTCTCAAATATTCTGCCAGGTTTCATCTTCCATGCCTTTCAAACTGCTATCCTCCAACCCACATTTGAGCCAAGCAATATTGCTTATATTGGTGGCAATTGCAGCCAATTCTTGAGTTGAAAAGGGTGGAGATTCTATATATTCCACAAATTCTGGACCCAACAGTGATTTAGTGGGGTTTCCACAGCTTTGAGTCCCACAACCATGGCCACACTGGTGAGGCACCAACTGTTCATAATTTCCTTCAAGAAATTTGTAGATCACAGCATCTTGCTTTGATGGTTGAATCAGAGGCCCTTGCATAGGAACTGAAGTTCGTAATGAAAAAGTAGTTTCAAGGCTACCTGAAGGACAAACACTAAAAGCACCAACATGTGCCACTGGACGGAAAAGAGTTGTCAGATTATTTGCTTCGTGACTGAATTGATTCTTTGTTTGTGCCCTGTATTCATAGTGATCATTCCTGTTTCCCAAAGAGCTAATGTCTATTGCTTCCAAAGAGTTCAATAAACTGACATCACCACATGACAGAGTCTCTTCAGATGATGCTTTGCTTCTGTCCAAGCTAACATCTTCTGCTACATTGCCAGATTCCAACTTAATCCTGTCAAGCTCCATGCATCGGCGCCGTAGCGTAGAATTCCAGTGGTTCTTAATAGCATTATCCGTTCTTCCTTGTAATAGCCTTGCAATTGCGGCCCACTTATTCCCATGGATTGCATGGGCTGCAACTATGATATGATCCTCCTCATCTGCAACAACCCAGCTCCATCAGCCTTTGCTCATTTGCAAGCAGAACTTATAAGAAGTAACTAACATTCAGGTCAGGCTTGTACGTCTACATGCACAGTGTATGTGTGTGGACAAAACTGTCCTAATAGGGCTGTAAAAGGCATCTCATTCAGACTTTATAAACATCCGACATTGGTATCACACTACCATGCATCATTGGTACTCATTTTAAGGTGGTTTCAACAGATGCTTGCACAAATGCCTCCTTGGGCATAGTCATGCTCCTCTGTTAAACAAATGCAAAACTCAGTAGACACACCATTCTATTCCAACAGTATATCAGGCAATCTACAAAAAGAAATCAAATTACCAATGAGTTCTGCATCACATTAAATTATCAAAATGTCTTAAACTTAAAATTGACAAATGAGGAAAAATATAAAAGATTTGAGATTTATTTGTAAATGTAGAATTAATGAAGTTAAGCTTGCATTAAAAAAGACGAAAAAAAAAATAAGTCATAAGGACTAGATGACATTACAACTCAAGTTTGGAAATGCCTAGATGATGAGGGAATTATTTGGGCAACTAATTTATTAACACAATTATCAGAACTGAGAAAATGTAAGATTAATGGAAGAGAAATACTTTAATACATAAGTACAAAAATAAAAAAGATAATCAAAACTATAACAACTATCATGGAATTAAATTTATAAGTTATACAACGAAACTTTAGGAGAAGGTAAGTAAACAAAGACTAAGTTAGAAACAAGGGTTGCAAAAAATCAGTTTACCTTTATGCCTAGGAGATCAAAGAGGCCATATATCTTTTAGGAAGATTGAAGAAAAGCTTAGGGAGATGAAGAGGACTTGCACATGGTCTTTATTATCTTAGAGAAATGCTATGATAGAATACCTAGAGAAGTCATGCGGTGGATTCTAAAAAAAAGGGGAGTATGCGGTAGGATACCGATGTCATTAAGGATATGTACCAGAGTAATGACTAGCACTAGGACTATTGGTGGGGAGTTTATAGAATTTCCAATCACAATAGATGTACATCAAGAACTTGCTTTGAGGCTTTATCTTTTTGCATTAGTGATCAATGAACTTGCTAAGAGAATCCAATATGAGGTTCCATGGTTCAAGTTGTTTGCAAATGATATTGTATTGATTGATAAAAGTGTGAGTGGAGTAGGATCTAAGTTAAAAGTATGGAGAGAAGCTTCAGAATCTAGAGGTTTTAAGATAAGTAGAAATATATTAGAATATACAAACTGTAATTTTCGTCATGGTAAGAGAAATATTGGAGAAAAGATTAAACTTGATGGCGAAGAAATTAACAGTACTAGTAGATTTCGATGCCTTGGATTTGCTGGAGAATTTGATGAAAATGTAATGCATAGGGTTAAAGTAGGTTAGGTAAAATGGAGAAGTGGTTCGAGCTTGTTATATTATCATAGAATACGCTTAATTTTTTTTTTAAAAAAAAATTATAAAATGAATATAAGACCAGCTACACTATATGTATTAGAATGCTATGCAACTAAGAAACAACATATCCAAAAAGTAAAAAATGCCGAAATGAGAATACTAAGGTGGATGTGCAATATGAATTTAAAGACAAATAAGGAATGAACATACTTGTGGTGAGTTAGGCATAACACCAGTAACAGATAAGATAAAGGAAGGGCGGTTAAGATGGTTTAGGCATATGGTAGGTCAAATAGTGTGTTGGTGAGTGAGCTAGTTACTATTAATCATAGTAAAGGTGCTAAAATAACTGGGAATGACATAGTAACAAAGAATTTAACAGCCCTCAAATTGTTAGATAAAATTGTCCAAGGTCATGTAAGTTGACAAAGAAGGATAGCCAACCCCACCTAGTGGAACTTAAGGCTTGGTTTGTCATTGTTGTATTAAGCAATATCATTAAATCAAAATGAAAGTGGTAAAGAGATTCTGCTCCAACAATCTAGATTTCTGTAATAGCCATATTTAGCATCTATGCATGTGCATGTGTATTGTGCACCAAAAACAATAAAATAAAATAAAAATTCTGAGCACTCATAAGAGCACGAGATTTACATGTTTTGGTGAAGTGTTTCTTTATGGAGGCAATGGAAGTGATGGAAATTAATCTTCTACCATCACAAAAGAGAAACGACAAACCATATCTAATTTCTCAACCCAATGTAACTATTTGTCAGTATTCCATCTCTTGAAGAAAACCCAAACCATGGGTAAAGATGAAACCAGGTTGGATCATGAATCCGGATTGAATTAGTCATCAACATTACAAAAATAAGGGACATCATTGCAGCAATGAGCATTCATTGCAGTAAACTAGCAAGATTGCACATAAGGATCATATGACAATTAAAGTAGAAAGGAAGGGTAGGAGTAGAAAAAATAAAGAGAACATGTTTAGTTACAAATATGCTTAGCAATTTCCTTGGCTTGTTATGAATCTTTTTTAAGATTGAGTTTTTCATACAGAAAAAGCTTAGTTTTGTTAGAACTCAACCCTTGAAATAATAAAGATATAAAGCATGGGTAAATGGAGTTTCTGTTTTGCTTTAGTTGGGAGACCTAGAGTGTGTGAGAAAGAAGCATGTCAGACACGATAACTCCAGAAACCGATAAGAAATTAGACACACATCCACATAAAGTACAAAAAGCAGAAGCTCTATATTTGGAAAAATGTTTATCCAGAGGCAGTATACCCAACTTCACAAAAACTTGTACTATATCAAGTAGTTAAATTCAATATTTTAAAACCCCTACCTCAAAGCAACTTGGGTTGCATATGCACATTTAAAAACAGAATACATCGATATACTTTGGTTTTGTTTGGTAGCATGGATTTCAAGCCTCGGATTTGGCTGTATGGATTTGAAATAAATTCAATACAATTTTGCACTTCATTCTATCCAAATTCACAGAAATCCAAATCCAAGGTTGAAATTCCAAGCTCCCAAAAAAGGGGTTTAAGTATTTATGCTAACAAATTAGGTCTCTTATTAGGTAGCAAATGACTGCCAAATGGCTGAAATGGGAATATGTGAATCAAGCTATGGGCAAAAGCAATTCATCCCATGAAAAGTAAAAAGAGGATAAAAAAAAGTACAAATAGAAGCAAGAACTCTGAAGCAACCCTCTAAAAAAATACTAAATTCTTCACACACTATTCAGCTCACTTGATCTTGAAAATGCTGACAAAATTTAAACAGAATAATTTGATGGTTACTTGCTATGTATACAACTGTTATTTTTTGCTAACACTGTTGGAATTATTCAGATCATTTGATGAATTCAAGGATGATGTTAGACAATACTCTCATAAAACTAGGTTCTCCATAAGATTTGGGAGAAATGACAAAAGATGAATGCCGTTTGCAAATAGGGATGCCCATGTCAGTGATTATTTTGGAGAGATGCAGAGGATAAATCTAGAAAGCACACTAATTCTAAAGTTAGAGAGTCATATGTTCTGAAGTATATAAAGATTACATATATGTATTGATGCTTGCTAGAAGGGTTTCCTCGTTTAGTTAGGAGGGTGGTGAGTGTAGATTAGTGCTTTCTAAAGGGAATACATGGTGGTCAGTTACTAGTAACTGTTGAGAAGGTTGCCGTGATTGCACATTTGTAATTGCTTATGCAATTGTGAAGATTGAAAGAAAAGATACCCAAGGTTGGTTTCTAACACTTTTAGATGAGGAGATTGGCATTAAAAACAACCATTCATGAACTTTCATGTCATGAACTTTCATGCCTAACATGCAAAAGGTAATTACTTAATATATATTTTTTATCCTTTTGATTGCTATTGATTTCCTTATATGAACTAACTTCCATGTTTCCCATTATTTAGGGGACTTGTGTTAATATTGGAAGAGCGATTTTCAAGAGTTGAACACAGATTTTGGGTTCGACATATGGGCACAAAATTTAGAAAGGAGCATCGAGGTTTGCTGAAAAACTACAAAGTATGCACTAAAGGAAAGCCATGTGGCTGAATATGAGATGTGGATGGACAAGATCAAAGAAGTTTTCCCCACAACATGTAAATGGTTACGCAAGAGACCATCAGAGCAGTGGTCAAGATGTTACTTCTCCATAGTGCCTAAATGTGATCTATTATTGATAATCTTTTTAATATGTTGTTGGATAACCTTTTCAATTGTTTCAACAATTTCATTATTGATGCCATGGGGTTTAGCATTATTATCATATTGGTCCACCAGATGAAATTCAATGAAAGTTAATGCAAAGGCTACAATTGAAAAGGGATGTCATGAAGAAATGGTTTAGGGCCAATATGTTTGCAAATGCAAAATAGGCTAGCCAAAGCCAACGAAGAGAGTTTATTATGCACGCCATAGTGTTGTAGTCATCACAGGTTTTAAATTTCTTGTCCACTTAGTCAATTTGAGGTGGACTTAAAGAAATGTCTAGATCATATAGTAAGTGGGACCTTAGCATACCTTGTCATCATGCAATTGCTTGCATTTTTTGCAACTACTAAGGAAGAACCACTCCAATTCTTGTAAAGTTATATGTGAATGGATGTTAAAAAGTTAAGACAAATCTAAGGATATACGACCATATTATTAATCCATTAATGGATTTGGCATATGGAAGACTTTTTTTTGTAAACCCACCACAAATTGACTACATAAGCAACAAAAACTTGAAAACTTGGACCACCAGACCATTATGGGGTGCATAATAAACCCTTTTCTCTGGCTTTGCTTAGCTTGTTTTACACTTTGGGGCATATTGACCCAGATCATTTCTTTATGGAATCCTTTTTGTAGCCTACGCATTAACTTACAATGAATGTTGGAGATCTCCAACATGGTAAGAAGAGTCTTATCCTCAATAATTAAACAATTTGAAACATTTGAAAGATCATTCAACATCATATCATATTTAAGAACTCTGGAGAAGTGAGAGTTAAGACCATTGCTCTACTGTTCTCTTGTGTAACCATTCATGTGCTACAGTGGGAACTTCTTTGATCCTATTCACCAACAACAACAAAACCAAGCCTTAGTCCCACTAGGTGGGGTCGGCTATATGAATCATTTTCCGCCAATTTATGCGATCATGGACCATTTCTTTTGATAGATTCAAGAATATTAAATCTTTACTCACTATCTCTTCCCAAGTTATTTTAAGTCTACCCCTACCTCTTCTACTACCCCCCACAGTAACTAAGTCATTCTTCCTCACACGTGCACTATGTGGCCAACATTGCAAGTGTCTATACCATCTGAGTCGTCCCTCCCTTATCTTATCTTCTATAGGAGTTACACCTAACTTACCACGAATATGTTCATTCCTTAATTTATCTTTCAATGTTAGACCACTCATCCATCTAAGCATTCTCATCTCGGAAACTTTTACTTTTTGGATATAATGTTTTTTCGTCACCTAGCATTCCGATCCATATAGCATAGTTGGTCTTATAGCTATCCTATAAAACTTCCCTTTCAATTTTAAGGGTATTCTACAATCATAGAGCACACTTGACGCACTTCTCCATTTTACCCAACTTGCTTTAACTCTATGCATTACATCATCTTCAATTTCTTCTTCAACTTGCATAATAGATCCAAGGTATTGAAATCTACAAGTGCTATTTATTTCTCCATCATCAAGTTTAACTTTGTCTCCAATATTTCTCCTATCATTACTAAAATTACATTTCACATATTCTGTCTTATTTCTACTTATCCTAAAGCCTCTAGATTTCAAAGCTTCTCTCCATAATTCTAACTCAGCCTCTACTTCGTCCCTAGTTTCGTCAATTAATACAATATCATCTGCAAACAACATACACCATGGAACCTCCTTTTGAATACTCTTAGTCAATTGGTCCATCACTAAAGCAAAAAAATAAGGACTCAAAGCAGATCCTTGATGTACATCTATGGTGATTGGAAATTCTCTAGTTTCTCCATCTATAGTCCTTACACTAGTCATTACTCCATCGTACATATCCTTAATGACATCGGTATACCTACTACATACACGTTTTTTTTCTAAAACCCACCATAGAACTTCCCTAAGTATCCTATCATATGCTTTCTCAAGGGCAATAAATATCATATGCAAGTCTCTTCTTTTCCCTAAACTTTCTTCTTAAAAGATTAATAGCTTTTGTGGTAGATCTCCCAGGCATAAAACCAAATCGATTTTCTGAAACCTTCGTTTCTAACCTTAATCTTTGTTCAAATACCTTGTCCCATAGTTTCATCGTATGACTCATAAGTTTAATTCCACGATAGTTATTACAATTTTGAATATCTCCTTTATTTTTGTATATAGGTATTAAAGTGTTTTTCTTCCATTCATCTAGCATTTTCTTAGTTTTCACAATTATATTAAATAAATTAGTTAACCATATAATTTCATTATCACCTAAGCATTTCCAAACTTCAATTGGGATGTTATCTAGTCCTATAGCTTTCCCATTTTTCATCTTTTTTAGTGCAAACTTAACTTCGTTAACTCTAATTTTGTGAATAAATCTCGTCTTTTCCTCATTTGATAATTCCAAGTTTAAGCCTTCTATTTGGTTTTCATTAAACAACTTACTAAAGTAACTTCGCCATCTTTCTTTAGTGTCTTCGTCCTTAACCAAGACAATATCATCCTCACTTTTTATACATTTTACATTTCCTAAGTCTTTACTCTTCCTTTCTCTAACTTTAGCAAGTTTAAATATATCTCTTTCTCCTTCTTTTGTACCTAATCTATCATACAAAATATTAAATGATCTATATTTAACTTCACTAACGGCCTTTTTTGCATATTTTCTTGCCTCCTTATATATTTCAAAGTTATCTCTGTTTCTACATTTTTGTCATGTTTTATACCAAATTCTGTCTTTATGATTTTTTGTACATCTTTATCCCACCACCAACTCTCTTTGCTATTCGAGAATCTTCCTCTTAATTCACCTAAAATCTCTTTTACTATCTTTTTAATAGAGCTAACTAATCTATTCCAAAGAGTATTTGTATCTATCTCATCCTCTATGGTCCAATCCCCATCTTTGATCATTTAATCTTTAAATTTTATTATATTTTCCTCTTTTAGGTTCCACCATCTAGTTCTTTTACACTGATTTATTTTATCTTTTTTCTTCCATTTTTTAAAACATATATCTAACACTAAGACTCTATATTGTGTGGTTAGGCTTTCACCTGAAATAACTTTACAATCCTTGCATGATAAACGATCTACCCTCCTAGTTAAAAAAAAAAATCTATTTGACTTCTATTTTGTCCACTTTTAAAGGTCATTAAGTATTCTTCTCTCTTTTTAAAGCAAGTATTCATTATACTAAAATTATATGACATAGCGAAGTCTAAGATAGACTCATTTTGTCTCCATATCCATATCCTCTATGTATCCTCTCATAATTTTTATTATCTCTTCCAACGTGTCCATTCAGATCCCCTCATATAACTATTTTCTCAGTCCCTGATATGCCTTGTATGGTACTATCCATATCTTCCCAAAATTGTCTCTTAAGATTTTATGCTAAGCTGACTTGAGAAGCATAAGCACTAATGATATTTATTATCTCTTGTCCTAATACCATCTTGATTTTTATAATTCTATCTACTATAGTTACATTTACAACGCTATCTTTTAAGTTTTTGTCTATAACAATGTCTACTCCATTCTTATGTTTTTCATTTCTAGTATACCAAACTTTAATCCTAATTTATCAATTTCTCTAGCTTTCTCCCCCACCCACTTAGTTTCTTGAGGGCAAATTATATTAATTCTTCTTCTGATCATTGTATCCACAACTTCCATGCTTTTACCCGTGTCCTATATTCCAAGTTGCTAATCTAATCCTAATTTCCTGAACTAACGTCTTTACCTGCCCACGTTTAGAATGATGCAGGAAGCCTCGCATATTTGATACCGTACCCGGCCGATGACCTAGCCCACCTTCGCCCACTTTTCGCTACACTCGGGTGGTTCAAGTGCAACACGTCACTCGTAGGAGACGCCCCAACAAATATTCGGTAAGGATTCATATCATAGTGATCTAACAAATTTTACGTTGGTTGTCAGCTACCTAATACAACCCTCCTCCTTTACCTGGGCTTGGGACCGGCTGTGTGTGAAAAAATTAGGACATTAAGTGCATCATAGGCAGAGTTTTTGATCCTATTCAGCCACTTCTTAAATTCAACCACATGACTGGCCGTTGTGCGTACCGCAAGTAGTCTTTCCATAGCTTACCTCAATGCTCATTTCTAAAGTTGTGTGTACATGTCACAAATAAAACCTATGTTCAGCTCATGATAGGAAAATCAATAGCAACCAAAAGGGTAGAAAAGTAGACTAGTTATTTACCTTTTGCCTACAAGGCATGAAAGTCCACAAATGGTTGCTTTCAATGCCAACATTCCCAAGTAAAAATGCAGGAAACCAACCCCAAGTATTTTGCTTTCAATCACTGCAACTGCATAAGAAATTGGAAATATACAATAATTGGCATTTATCTGAACTGTTGCTAGTAACTAACCGCCATGTCTCCCCTTTGGAAAGAATCATGTATACACCATGCTCCTATATCCAACCAGGAAACCCCTTTGCAAGCATCAAGAGAAATATACATCCTCTAGAATATGCAATTCTCTAACTTTAGAATAGTGTGTTTCTAGATTTGTCCTCCTAATATCTCCAGACTCATCATTAAACAATGCACATAGCTCCTCCTCACACTCTGAATCATTTTCAAAGTTACGTTTTAGCTCTCTATGCCATTCTTGTAGCCAAATAGTCGCTTCAAACTCTCCCCTATAAAGAAATGGATGGATAAATAACACAAAAATCTCTCAAATATAAACCCGCCCTTGACCAATTTGGGTCTACCATAAAAATATCAAGAAACCTTTTTGTTGATTCAAATCTTATTTAAGTCTTTACTACATATGTGGTATTGTTGATGGGATTTATTTGCAGTGACTTCCCGCATTCGAAGCCCATAAATTCCATGGACATCCATTTTGCAAACAACCTTCGCCTAGTTATAACATTTCGCTTGGATCTTATGAAGAACCTAGTCTTACAAGAGTATTATTGTCTACAACCTCCTTGAATTAATTAGGTGATTTTTATAACATTCCAAGCTTGAATAGGGATTGTTGGCCTAACAAGGCTTGATCTCGCTTTGATAATGACAAACTAAGGAATCTAATTGTGCTTTCTAGTGTATTTACAGGCATTATATCCTACAAGCCCAATGAACCACATTTAAGTTTAAAAGCCATGAAGAAAACAAACAAAATGAAGAATGACTAGAGCTTGGATGAAGATCCAGCTTCAAAGACATGAAGACTTAGATTTTATTTCATATGCAATGTAATATAAGTCTCATGTAAGTCCTTCTCAAACTTATATTTGTTTATGAAGCTCTTAGGATTAATGATTGGACTTAGAGACCTGTTTTAATAACTTGGAAAATAAATTTTCAAAGTCCAAATATCTTTTCAAATGGATACAAATGAGTTTTGGAATAAAAAATAAAGAGAACATTGAATTTCAGGGTGTTCGGGCGACCAAGGCTCATGCTCAATTGACCGAATGCTAGAATCTGAACAACCTGGTCTAGTATTAGTGAGTTCGGGCGACCGGCCTTATGGTTCAGTCAACCAAATGGTTACTGCCATTGATAAAGTCCAGACAATGTTGGTTCAGGTGACCGAACTGAAAGTTCAGTCGACCAAACAGGTTCAGGCGACTGAATCTAAAGTTCAGTCGACTGAAAGGCTACTACCTGTTTCAAAATTCATGATTTTAATTGGTTCCGGCAACCGAACTCCCAGTTCAGTCGATCGAAGTGCGAGATTTATTTTTCCAACAACGCGATTTCTTTATGATTTTGAAAGATATTGTTTCCAAAACCTGGGCAAACAGTCAAAATTCAAACCTAGCTATATAAGGCTAACCCTAATCATGTTAGGGCAACCCAATAGCTTGAAAATACGTTGATTATTCTTGAAACGCTGCTATGCACCATTCCTCTTTTCTGAATTGATTTTATGGTTTTTACTTCAAGTTTCAAGCTTTCAAACCCAAAAAACCTAACCAATCTCTTGAGCTTCAGAGCAAATTTATTTTTGAGAGTATTAGATTGAATTTCGAGTGTACAAATCTGCTCTTTGAGAGAGTTTCAATATTGTACAAAAATCTGGTGCGGATTTATTTATAATCTAACGAATCGGGTGTGAATCGTTGACAATCAAGAGGGTGTTCTTGCTTGAGAGGTGTTCCACCTACTAAAAGGAGAGAGGTGCTCCACCTACTGAAAGGAGAGAGGTGCTCCACCTAGAGGTACTCCACCTACTAAACGGAGAGTTTTAGTAAAATCCTCACAGCGGAATGCTTGAGGCAAGGACGTGGGCACGTTGCCAAACCTAGCAAAAAATCTCGGTGTCATTCTTATCTCTTATCTTTTTACTTTCAAGCACATATATATTAAATTTATCTGCTATGAATGATTTAGTTTCATTTGGGAATGCTATGAATGTTTCAATTTGAGTCGTGGATGCCGAGAAAAATTTGAATACCTATTCTGATTAAAATCTTCTGTAGCTACGAATTTCAACTTTGATTTAATCTGCTGAAATTGAACTATATTGGTTCATTAATTATTCTAATACTAGCATAAATATTTGAGTGGTTGAACATATTGTTATTAACATTAAAGGGGACCTAGGAAAATTCGATGCAAAATCAGATGAAGGAAATTTTCTAGGATATGCTCTAAATAGTAAAGCATTTAGAGTTTACAACAAAAGAACGTTGTCTGTTGTAGAATCCATTCATGTTGTATTTGATGAAGCCAACTCATTCTCTTCTAAAACTATTGATCATGATGATCTAGATATAAGAGTTTAGAAGCCTTAGCAATTCATGATAGCAAAGAAGAGAGCATTGAAGCTAAAGAACCATCTAATGATGACTCTTTAGAACAAGCTGAATTGCCAAAAGAATGGAAATTCGTGAAAAACCACTCTAAGGACCAAATCATTGGTGAACCATCACGAGGGGTGTCAACTAGATCTTCACTTAAAAACCTATGTGATCATCGTGCGTTCCTATTACAAGAGGAACCTAAGAACATTAATGATGCAATCAACAATGATTCATGGGTATTAGCTAAGCAAAAAGAGCTAAATCAATTTGAAAGGAATAAAGTTTTGAAGTTAGTTCCTAGACCTGATGATCATTCAGTAATAGACACTAAATGGGTTTATAGGAATAAAAAGGATGAAAATGGCATTGTTGTCCGTAACAAAGCTAGATTGGTAGCACAAGGTTACAATCAAGAATAAGGTATTGGTTTTGAGGAAACTCATGCTCCTGTAGCTAGAATGGAAGCCATTCGTATGTTACTTGCATATGCATCCCATAAAAACTTCAAACAGATCAAATGGATGTGAAAAGTGTATTCTTAAATGGTTTCATAAATGAAGAAGTATATGCAGCACAACCCCCAGGTTTTGAAGATTTTCATTTTCTGAGCCACGTATTCAAATTGTCGAAAGCCTTATATGAATTAAAACAAGCTCCTAGAGCTTGACATGAGAGATTGAGTGGTTTTCTGCTAGGAAGAAGATTCTCAAGAGGAAAGATGGATATTACTCTCTTCATCAAAACCCAGCCAATGATATGCTTATCATTCAAATTTATGTTGATGATATCATATTTGGTGCTACAAATGAGAATCTATGTAAAGAGTTTGCTACATACATGCAAGATGAATTTGAAATGAGCATGATGGACGAACTGACACACTTTCTTGGTCTTCAAATTAAACAAGCCAAAAATGGCACTTTCATAAACCAATCTAAGTACATAAAAGACGTGCTCAAGAAATTTGTCATAGAAGGTGGCAAGGCATTGGGAACACCAATGAGCACTTCTACTAGTCTTGATAAAGATAAGCAAGGGAAACCGGCAGATGTCAAATACTACCGAGGTATGATTGATAGTCTGCTCTACTTAACAGCTAGTAGACCAGATATAATGTTTAGCGTTTGTATGTGTGCTAGATTTCAAGCATCGCCTAAGAAATCACATCAAATTGTTATTAAAAGGATTTTAAGGTATTTGATTGGTACTATAGACATAGGTTTATGGTATCCAAAGGACACATCCTTTGAAATGATCAGCTACCCTGATGCGGACTATGCCGAGTGCAAAATTGACCGCAAGAGTACAAGTGGTACATGTCACTTCTTAGATGGTATCTTGGTTTTCCAAGAAACAAAACTCTGTGGCATTATCTACGGCTGAAGCTGAATATGTTGCTACAGGCAGTTGTTGTGCTCAAGTGTTATATATGAAGCAACAACTTAAAACTATAAATTAGATTATGAGTCTGTGCCTATAAAGTGTGATAACACCAGCACCATTGATATTTCTAAAAATCCGATATCTCACTCAAGAACAAAACACATCAATATATGACATCACTTCCTTAGAGATCATGTGCAAAAGGAGGATATTAGTCTTGAATTTGTGAGCACGAATGAACAATGGGCCAATATTTTCATGAAACCTCTTCAAAAGGACTGTTTCATATCAATAAGACAAGAATTAGGCTTACTACATGCTAGGGAAGTAGTTTGAGAAGAAGTTGTTCATTAACTTGAGTGTTCCGCGTGAAATTTTAAGTCATTTAAAAAATTTCAGGACTTTGGGCGACCGAAGGGTGTAGGTCAGTCGACCGAACCCTCATTAGACTGGTGGTTAAGAGTATCTAGAGGTTCAGGCGACTGAAAGCTTAATATAAAGCCAACTGAAGACTTCAAGCAACTGAACTTCCTGTCCAGTCGACCGAACGCTTACTGTGTTATGAGTTTTTAATATCCAAGATGTTCGGGCCATGTAGATATAAAAACTAAAGTCGCCAAACAAACCCTAACTTTTGCCCATTCAGCAACCTGAACCCTACTCTTCTCTCACCTGAACGTGCGTCTCACTCTCTTCTACCTCTCTATACTTCGATTTTGCCTCTCAAACTTAGATTTACACTTCATATTCGAGATCTCTTAGCACTTAAACTCAAAAAGCATGCCTAGGTCTAAGAGCATTGCATGAAAGAACTCAACCTCAGGTCAAGACGACACTGAGAACATTCAACGCTAGCTCTTGACTCCAGGGGCGAGGAAGATCTACAATGAGCATCTCCGTTTGTTAGAACCCATCTTAGGTAAGGTTCTAGACATGCCCTTTATGGAAGAACACTTTCCCCACATTCTTCGTAGATTTGCTGCCATAGGTTGGAAAAGATTTGTGACGTACCTGAAGGGACTTGCGAAATAGCCCTAAGATCCGGCTGTAGTGCATACGGATAACAAAAAAAAAAATCTAATCATGCAAACCCTAATTACGTGATTAAGATTATACCTGCGAGATCTATTTGGTTTGGTCCCGAATCTGCAAGAACGAAAACGAGCTCTTGAAGACGACCATGATTCTTCTATTGTATTCCTTGAACACGCCTTACTCCTGAGAGAGTGAGCTTGTAAGTGGCTGCTAGGGCTTTCTTCCCTCACGAAAAATGTCTGCCTCTCTGAAAGTTCATTCCTCTCCCTAGCTGCTGAATGGAGCGCGTGTATATAGGCTACAACAGGGACCTCTGGGCAAATATGACTAGAGCTTCCCACGTAATTAAGAATTCCTAATTCGACCCGAATTCATCCTTAATTACATTAATTATAATTCATACCACTAAAGAATTATAATTGCACTCCCTATCATATGTGAAATTAAATTTCGAGCCCCTATTATTAAATGTTTATTTATCTCCCCACGTAAAGATTACAGGCACCCATCTATTAAATTAAATTACTGACAATTTAATTAATTGACATATAAATTCCCTAAAACCTTCCACTTAACTTATTTGATGAGTCGGATTCAAAATCCACCTGCAAAGTTTGACACAATCAAAACTTATAAGCTTCCTCAAGGGGGTATCATCAATCCCGATACCGGGACGTGGATTCCATCAATAATTAATGTTAACCATACACATAATGTCATTACCCAACTCACTGAGTTTTTTTACCCATAAAGAATCTCACTCTTCTATGAATCAAGGTAATAACACTATATACACGTGTCCAATAATCACATTAGGATTAAGAGCATAAGCACTCATAATAACCATGAGGTATTAATTGTTTTATATAATCAATATAAAAACAATTACCCCAAGATGATCTTGTTCAATACACACAAAGTGTACTAGCACAAGGAGTTAGAACTATACCATTTTCAATAGTCAACACAGACCTATTAAAACCTTGTGCTACAGTCCTACCAATGGTGTGTCCAATTTTATTTAAGACTGTGAACAATAAACTCATATTCTATAAGAACTAATGATCTAATCTTCTGTGTATAAGTCGTACTCTACACACTAGATCACCTACTATATAGAATAAAATACACATACATAATCATTAAATAAATAATGTCAGGCAAACATTGCTCACAAAGATTCTCATTAAAATAAAATAACTGAAGTATAAATCCCTAATAGTACCAACCCCAAGGGATATGTTGGCCTAACAAGGCTTTTCAATCTTGTTTTGATGATAACAACTAAAGGATATTTTAACATGTGTTGTTGAGTGACTTTATTTCAGGATTAAGTAAAACAACACTCATGATCATGGAAGCAAATTGGAAATCAAAGTCAATCAAGTGAACGCTTCTTAGAATATTGAAGCAATAAAAGACAAATGAAGAGCTTAAAGGCTAAGTAGGACTTGAAGTAAAGTTGAACCTCAAGAGACTTGAAGACTTAGAGCTAAATGAGTTTATGCTTAGAAATATATTTGTAAGTACTTCAATCCTATACTATTTAAAAATATGAAGCTCTTTAGGATCAAAAGACTTAAGAGACCATCTCTTAAAAAAAAAACCCCTTGAAAATGATTTTGAAAAAGTTGTATTTGAGTTTTTCAAAATAAACTAGAGTTTAAAAATCAAAAATGAAAATATTTGAAAAAGAATGGTCTATCCAGCCGACTGACTATTTTTGAACTAAGTTCAGCCAGCCGACTGACAAGCATAAAGAATGAAAAACCTGCCCAACCGACTGACACCCTAGTCCGTCTAGCCGACTAACCATTTTTGAACTGTGTTCAGTCAACCGACTGACTATTTATTGAAATAATTTTTGGACAGACAGAACGCTGTCAGCTGCCTGTCCAGCCGACTAACCTACACAAAATTTGACCCAGTTGAGTGAGTCAGCCGACTGACTCCACGGAGTTTTTGAAATTCGAAGTAAACGGGAAGTTTTTCAAAATTAATTCTAGGATTTCAAATCTTTTGTGATATTGACCAAACACTCCAAGTCAACTTGATAAATAAGGAAACTCTTCCACAAAAGAGTCTATAAATACCTCCCTTACTCAATGAAAATATATGTAAAAGCAATATAAAGCATTCTACGTTCATACTCTCCTAAATCCATACGTGCTTACACTCTTGCAGGGAGAACTCTACGAAATTGCTGATTCATTAAGAGCCTTGGTTCTGATTTGCAACTAAATTTTTCTCTATCTATAAGAAAGAACCTTTGGTGACATCTAAATCTTGAACTTCATATTTTCTATTTAGTATTTGCTTTGAAGTATATTAAGTGCTCTAACTTTTACAAATTTGCTCTATTTTGAGAGTGTTCTTGTACGCAGATCCTTACTTCTATTTAGTAGTTCTTTGACTATTCAAGATTGATTTGGATCGTTGGACCAAGCGTGGGTTGTCGCTTGGAGAGATTTCTCTTCCTGAAAAAGAGGTTATTTGTAACGGTTTTGTTCCACCCGGAAAGGAACAGGTATAGTGGAATCCTTAGGTGGTTTGCCTAAGGCGAGGACGTAGGCTGGGGATAAGCTGAACCTCGTAAAAACAACGGTATCACTCTCTTTCCCTTATTCTCTTTAAATTCCAGCAAAAATACAAATTGTGTGGATGTTGTAATTTTTTCAATCATAAAAACGTGTATTGAAAATTAAATAAACCAAAACTTAATTTGTTCTTGGGCTTGCAGAAACCGAAAGGTGGTACGTTGGTTAATCAATATTTTGCGGAAACCGTAAGGGAGTATGTTGATTGGTTAACAACCCAAAACCTATTAACTGAAGGTTTATTTGAATTCTGATTTTGGAAAAAGTGATTGGATGTTATTTTAATTATCAATTGAAAGGCAAATTGCATTCTCTACAGGGCTTACATATTCATATACACAGGGCTGCAAACAATCAAGCTAAATATTGCCAAAAGAATTGCAAAGCATATATTGATTGGTTACTTATATTGTGGTTGATTGATTTAAGTAGTTTATTGATTGTTTATTTGTGTTGTGGTTGTGGATTGAATAAAAGACTTAAGCCTTTGTGTGATTACTAAAAGAAGTCAAGAAATTTTTAAAAGAATTATAAAAGGTTGAATTCATAAAAGGATTTAAAAGAAATTTTAATAACCCAATTCACCCCCCCCCCCCTTTTTCTCTTGGAGCTACACCTTAGGTTTCAGGATATTTCCTAACTTGGTACGTCTATTTTATGCAAATTTAGGACCAGAGGGTGAGCAATACAAAACCCAAGTCATGTCCAAATCTTTCACACTCACCCCAAATAACATTGCTACGAGGTTCCACCTTTGCAATGGAGATTTTGAGTCTCCAAGAGTAGGACCCACTTGGATTATGGAACACGAATTCACTCCCCAAACATTTTTGCCGCTTGTTTCAGCTGAGCCTCACTATAATCATGGTCATTCCCCTTCGTATAAAAGTCTCTCGTTGGAAGCCAAAATTATACACCTGATCATCACGTATAACATCCTTCGCATGACCAGATCCAAGGATCACGTGTCATATTTAGATTGTTTTGTGATGTGATGTCTGTATACTGGAAAATGGTTAGATCTACCCTCTCTAATTATTAAGTGGATGATAGCTAAAGAAGAGACTCGTAGAGTCATTCTTCCCTATGGAGGGGCTCTCAACATAATTTTTTACCATCTTGGTTTAACGGGTCCTTCCACTTCATTCATTAAGAGAAAAACCTCAAATAGATTCTCATCAACCACCATAAAACTAATGGGATATAATCACGCTGCTGTACTTGGTTGGATTCCCAAATACAGACCACCTCCGAGAGATAATCTAAATGTACAAATGGAGGGACATGAACATGAACATCGAGATGATCCACAACATGCGCCACCATCTACCCCAGCTGGTACAGCTGCTGCTTCTGATAATGCCACCATCCTAGATACTCTTCAGGATTTTCGCCAGCATATGGAATTCCGACTTGATGGTATGCAGCGAGATTTCCATTCAAATTTTCGCTCAATCAATCAGTGCCTCACCACGATTGAGAGTCACACGGGTATTGCTACCACATCCAGAGGGAAAGCACCCATGGAGGAAAACTCGAGCGAAGAAGAGGATGACAAGGATGATGGAGATGAGAGTTCTTCAGGTGGTGATGATATAGATGAGGATTAGATGAATGTTTTCTGTCAGATTAGGAGAGATTTTATCCTTGTATCTGGTTGTACCTTGTTGGTACTTATTTTGTATTTTGATTTGACAAACAGTTTTCTATTGCTTAATTTTTATTTATTTATTTATTTTTTTTTTAATATTCTAAATATGTTGAGAAAATAGCCTTTTATGTGTGCTTGATGATGTTGATATATATATGTTCTATTGGAAACTCTTATGAATTCTACCCTGAATATGACAACTAAGTATGTATGTTGAACTACTGAATGTTGATTGTGACCTTCTAATGATGGTCATGTTATTGTGAACTGCATGCTGATTTTTCTATTTCATTGTCTATTTGCAAGACTGTGACATACTGCTTACTCTTTGATGATATTCTTGTTGCTGATGTCCAAAGGGGAAGAATAAACAAAATGACTGTTATTCTTGTACTTGTATTGTCCAAGTATTTTCCCAAGGGGGAGAATATCCAAAGGGGGGGAATAACTTGTATATGTATTTTCAAAAGGGGAGAATTTTCTCTAATTATAAAATACCTTTTCAAGGAAATTTTTTTGAAAAGGAGATAATTCAATCACAATTGAGCTTGAACAAATGTCTACATTAATTATCTTTTATGTTTTATGCTTATTGTGAGGGGAAGCCTTATCAAGGCTATTTCATTTTACTCCTTATTTTTCATCATCAAAAAGAGAGAAATTGTTGGCCTAACAAGACTTAATCTCGTTTTGATAATAACAAACTAAGGAATCTAATTGTGCTTTCAAGTTTATTTATAGGCATTATATCCAACACACACAATGGAAGTTTAAAAGCCATGAAGAAAACAAGCAAAATGAAGAATGGCTAGAGCTTGGATGAAGATCAAGTTTCAAAGACATGAAGACTTAGACTTTATGCCATGTGTAATGTAATATAAGTCTCATGTAAGTACTTCTCAAATTTATGTTTGTTTATGAAGCTCTTAGGATTAATGATTGGACTTAGAGACCTGTTTTAATAACTTGGAAAATATTTTTCCAAAGTTCAAATATCTTTTCAAATGGATACAAATGAGTCTTGGAATAAAAAATAAAGAGAACACTGAATTTCAGGGTGTTCGGGGGACCAAGGCTCATGTTCAGTCGACTGAATGATCGAATCTGAAGAACTTGGTCTGGCATCAGTGAGTTCGGGCGACTGACCTTATGGTTTAGTTGACCGAATGGTTACTGCTATTGACAAAGTCCAGACAGTGTTGGTTCAGGCGACCGAACTGAAAGTTCAGTTGACTGAATAGGTTCAGGGAAAACTGAATCAAAAGTTCACTTGACCGTTCGAAATTCATGATTTTAATTGGTTCAGGCGACCGAACTCCCAGTTCAGTCGACCGAAGGGCACGATTTATTTTTCAAACAGCGCGATTTCTTTTCGATTTTGAAAGACATTGTTTCCAAAATTTGGGCAAACGGTCAGAATTCAAACCTAGCTATATAAGGCTAACCCTAATCATGTTAGGGCAACCCAATTTCTTGAAAATACGTTGATTTTATTCTTTAAACGCTGCTGTGCACCGTTCCTCTTTTCTGAATTGATTTTCTGGTTTTTACTTCAAGTTTCAAGCTTTCAAACCCAGAAAACCCAAACAATCTCTTGAGCTTCATAGAAAATTTATTTTTGAGAGTATTAGATTAAATTTCGAGTGTACAATCTGCTATTTGAGAGAGTTTCATTATTGTACGAAAATCTACTGCTGATTTACCTGTAATCTGACTATTCGGGTGTGAATTGTTGACAATGAAGAGGGTGTTCTTACTTGAGAGGTGCTCCACCTACTAAAAGGAGATAGGTGCTCCACCTACTAAAAGGAGAGAGGTGCTCCACCTATTGAATGGAGAGAGGTACTCCACCTATTGAACAAAGAGTTTTAGTAAAATCTTCACAGCGGGTTGCTTGAGGCAAGGACGTAGGCACGTTGCCGAACCTTGTAAAAAATCTCGGTGTCATTCTTATTCCTTATCTTTTTACTTTCAAGCACATATATATTGAATTTATCTGCTGTGAATGATTTAATTTGATTTGGGAATGCTATGAATTTTTCAATTTGAGCTGTGGATGCTAAGAAAAATTTGAATACCTATTATGATTAAAAGCTACGGATTTCAACTTTGATTTAATCTGCTGAAATTGAACTATATTGGTTCATTAATTATTCTAATACTAGCATAAATATTTGAGTGGTTGAACATATTGTTATTAACATTAATTTGCTAAGAATATTGTAAATCTTGTGATTTGGTTTCATACTTAGGATTGTTGATTGGTATAGTAGTTTGCTGAATAGATTTCTGTGGGGATTAAAATATTTAGAGCACATGTTAAATAAGTTTTAAAATTAATTACGTTTCCGCATAAAATTTTAAAATACCCAATTCACCCCCCCCCCCCCTCTTGGGATTACACCTTCACTTTCAAGGATGCTTCCATGTCCACATCTGCATCAAACTTGAGAAACTTACAAAATGCCTCACATCCATAGTTAAAAGCAAAGAGAGTTGAGTTTGGCAATCTGACTCACTTGCAACAATACCAACATCTACAACTGCTAAACTTTCTTCATGACCATCATGTTTTACTAATCTTTTGTCTCTTATTTGGGTCCACATGAACCCCATATGAGTCCTCATCATCATTTATGCCATAATCACTTTCATAAAAGTAATTTTCATCATCAATCAATTCATCAACATTTTCAACACATGCCTTTTGCCCACAAAAGTATTATGTTCTCAATATTACTCTATGCACCCATTTTCAGGAACTTTTACCATTTAAACTAGAAAACCAAATTGAGTCTTTATTTCATAACACAAAGAACAAAAGGCACAAAATACATGAAATAACTTAGAACGATTTTTATTAATACAACCAAGTCATTCTTAAATAATCATCCACAAAGGTTACAAAGTACCAGAAACCCAACTTAGACACGACCTTACTAGGACCTCAGAGATCTTAATGAACTAACATAAAAGGACTAGCTCATTTATTGGCCTGGGAAGCAAAAGAAACACGATGGTGCTTTCCTAACTGACAAGACTCACAATTGAGACTAAACACATAATTCAAACTAGGAACAAGACATTCTAACTTTTCCAATGAAGGATGACCCGGGCGATAATGAATTTGGAAATGTGTGCAAGTAGTAGTGCAAGCGGTAGAAGGAGATTGCAGCTCAAAGTGATAGAGTTCATCAACTTCACGCCTTCCGCCAATCATCTTCCTTGTCTTCAAATCCTGAATAACCATAGAATTTGGGAAGAATGTCACTGAACAATTCATGGACTTAGTAATTTTGCTAATGGACATAAGATTGAAAGGAAATCTTGGAATATATGAAACCAAAGGAAGAGAAATAGAAGATGTGGGATTTACAGTCCCAATTCCCTTGGCTGCAGTAGTGCATCCATCAGCAAGAGTAACACAAGGTAAATTTGCAAGATATTGAAAAGTGAAGAAAAAGCTAGGTATACCAGTGATATGATCAATAGCAACGAAGTCTATGACCCAATGACTAGGATGAGAAGTATTGGATGACAGACATACTGTGTGATTACCTGTTTGGGCAAAAGATGCAATAGGATAAGAAGCTTGTTGTGACTATTGATATTGCTGGAACTTGGAATACTCTTCCTCTGACATAAAGGCAGTATGTTGCCCCCCAATTGACCCCAAAGGTGAGGAGTTAATGGTGGCAGCATTGGCTGCCCCCAAAGGTGTGAAGTCAGTGGTGGTTGCATTGGCAACACGTGAAGTTCTGCTGTGAAGATCCCAACACTGCTCAATAGTATGATTATTCCATCCACAATGAGTGCACTTGCAAGGAGTTCTTCTGCCTCGTTCGTCTCTACCACTACAACTACTCGAATCACTGCATTTGTTTGGTAGAGAACTAGAACCACTTTGTGACTATCCTCTCAGAGCCAGAAGTAAGAGCAAGAGAATGCGTGCTAAAGGAAGCACGAAGGACATGAGAATAAACATCAACAAATGGTGGCAGCTCAGCACTATTGAGTATTTGGGACCGAACTACCTCAAACTTAGGTCTTAAGCCTGCTAGAACACAAAGAACTGTCATGTACTCCCTCTGCTTCTACATCGCACAATCGTCAGCAGTTATAGGTTGCACGATGTAAAGCTCCTCATGAATACGCTTCGTCTCTCCAAAATAATCCGCAATGCTCCTATCTCCTTGATGTAATTGAAAGTACTCCTAGGTTAAATCATACATATGTGTAATGTTACTGGAGTATAAAAGACATAATCCAAAATTTCTTTGCACGTATCTAGATGCATACACATCAATGCAATCTATGGCTCCATCAAATTCCATAAAAGGGAAACGATCAAGGCATCTTCCTGAACCCACATGTTATTTCTCTTCTCATAAGAAGAATCAGATTGGAGCATGCAGTTAGATTTCTCTAATCTTGCTAAATATATCTGAATAGCTTTAGACCATTGAACATTGTTCTTTCCATCCAACTTTTGAGTCGTTATTTGTAGCAACGATGTAGGAAACAAATTTTGGGATTCATAGATTCCATCCTAACACTCACAAATCAGCAATCACACCAAAAAAAGCAAGAAGAACAATCAAAACTAGTTGAGACAATCACAAACTATGTGAAGCACCGAAACGACGAACGAGGTGAACAACTCACCAACAGATATAGCACTACCACAACACTCAAAAATCAGCAACCACGCCAAAAACAAGAAGAACAATCAATAATCAGCACAATCACAAACCATGTGAAGCACCGATGCAACCACAGACAAGGAGAACAACTCAGCGACGGATATAGCACTGCCATAGCGTCACAACTGAACATACAAACCCTGCCACAGCTCCAAAAAACTCACAAGGAGGCTTTCACAAACCCTGAACAAAAATTAAAAGAATACTGCGAGTGCATGATCGAAAAAGGCTAAATTTTTTAGCCAAAAAAACTAGCCTTACAGCTTGATAATATAGTCTAAAGAAGGAATTACAGCATGGCAAAAGAAAAAAAAAAAAGTGTCTGGAACTTCACTCGTGCACCAGCGCATGGGGTTGGCGCTGCCGGCATTTGTCCAGCACGTGGGGGAACGTGGAGTGCCCCCCGGCGATGGGATTTTGTGGAATAGGTCGTCAAGGGGGTCTGATTATGGATGTACGGTTGGTTTTATGATTTAGTATGGGATGCAGATGAATCTGGGAAGAACAGCTGCAAAAATGGTGTTTTCTGGCGACAGCTGTGGGAAATAGGGTTTAGATAGGATCTTGCTCTGATACCATGTTAAGATTTGATTAAAATGGATGACCTAACTTGAAGATAGGTCTCTCCCTCTATTTATGATACAAATTAAACACATTCTAATGACAATAATACCCTTACTAACTCTCACTAATTAACATACTAACACTCAATAATAATAATGCTAAAAGACATATATAACCTCTAACAATAATTAACCCTCAAAATAAAGTATTGAGGTTTTGAAATTCTTTTCTTATTTTACATACCAATGAGAATTTCTATGCAACACTCCTGTGTTCAGCTACTAAAAGACAAACCATTTTTTATTTTTAAACAACTTTTGCATTGCAATTTTGAATTTACTTAATTTATACTCTTATTTTGCTATTCCAAAACACATGCAATAAAAATGAAAGTAAAATTATCAGTGTACTTGTGTGGGTTTCAAGGATTTTGTAACGGAATGAATTGTTACAATGGAAGTAAAATGGTCACATTAGATATAATGCTTACCGTAGCATGGTTCTTTTCCATGATCTGTCCTTCTAATTGGAGCCATTTATGCATCTCCCATTAAGAACACATTCTGTTCAAGGCTCTGATCTCAGTGGTGCTTCCTTTTTGCTTTTGATTTGAATTTAGGGTGTTCAATTATTCAAGCTAAGGTTAATAAGGGGGTGACTGGGCATCACGGGAGGCTAACAAGGATGGCAAGGCAACCTCCTGTCCACTGCCCCTAATTAGCATCAGGTTCTGGAAAAAATTGGACAGTTACAAAATTTTAATGCATGAATTACATCAAATTGAAGTATAGTGACCATTTTGAATTTAAGTGACAAGTTTGATCAAAATTGCATTTAACCCACTTCACAACACAACCTTCACTCCACACACACAGCATCTTCAATTCAAAACCCAAAGTCCACTGCCCAGAGAACAAAAAAAAAAAAAAATGAAAAAGGAATTGAGCTACAACAGAGCAAGGTAGCAGAAAGATGTAGTAGCAGGAAAAAAATATTCATTGTTGTGGGAGAGGGGAGAGAAATTCAGATGAACTGGGAATAAAAATACATACATACATACATACATACATACATATAAATGGGAAAAAAATATTCATTGTTGTGGGAGAGGGGAGAGAAATTCAGATGAACTGGAAAAAAAATACATACATACATGAATACATACATACATATATATATATATATAGGAAAGAGTGGATTTGTTTCAAATGTAGTTGCGAAAAAAAGCTTAGCCTTTCTTAGACATCATTGGGAATTCTTCTTCGCTGTACTTCCCTTCAGAGCACACAATGCCTTCAAGGTCCACCATCAATTATTCCACCATCGTCAAACACTGGAGCCTATCATCAAACACCAATTCGTATGACTGAAATCTCCCACCAACGAAAGCCCTTTTCACCAAAAAAGCCCACCTGTCCCACAACCCTTCAACTATCACTTGAATTCTTCCATTGCAGTCCCATGCCTTCTCAACTCCTAGTTCTATATATGAGAGAGAGCCCTCAATTGCAATTTATTAAAGCTTCATATACATTGTTAGCATGACCTAACAGCTTGAGCTTTTAGAAAAAGTGGCAATCTAATATGCTATCACAGTAATGGTTGCCACGAAGTTCTCAGTACTAGTCTTGCTGCCAACATTTTTTGGGTGTTTATAAAATATAATCTTGTTTTCCCTACAACGGGTGTTATTTATCATTTGTTAAAAATGTTGATTGCCGTGATTATTGTAATCCATGATGACAGAGGAAGGGTAATGTGTGCTGTCCTCGAAAGTAAAGGAACAAGAATTCTTTGTTGGGCAATAAGGTTCAAAGATGCAAGGTATGTGCTAGAGCTGCTTGTCAATAATGCATAAACAATCTTCAATCTATATGCCTAAAATTGAAGTGAAATGTGAGAACTCATGTTGTGCAAAATAAGCAAGTTTTAGTTTAGCAAAGCGCACAAGCTTCAACCACACCAATTATTCCTCCAAATGCAGAAAATTCCTCATGGAAACTTTTTTTGAATGTAGCTAATAATTGCAATTTTTTTTTAATGAAAACATTTCCAAAGAACCTACTTTGAAGCATAGGACAATATCTCACAGAGGAAACATAATGGACTGGCCCAAGTTCCACATTGTCCGACCATCCTGGACAATACTTTAAAATTTTTGCCTCTTTAACTTGAGGAACAGAAGAGGGTTTTTTGAACAAGATACTCTTAAATGCTTCTGAAAGATATACGAGGAAGCTTCTTTCATATACGCAAACATTAAGAAACTCCTAGATGATCATCCTTCTTTAAAAGCAATAGTTGACGCTTATGGGCATTATGGATGCTTTGCTACATGTGGAGGATAGATTTGGTGGGGACATGCCAACATATGAGCTGGAAGTGAAGAGAGCTGTCAAAGCTCAAGAAGTAAAATTGTTAAAGAGTCTTCACTGATTATAGTGCATCACCAATGTAGTGATCATGCCAAGACCTTAAGTGACATACATATGGAACAATCATCTCTTGGCCAAAAATTATTTGCTCTTCAGATAGGGAAAACAGAAATCCAAAATGAAGTTGAATCCTTAGCTTCTGCCATAGTTATGCTTAGCATGAAATATAATCTCAATAAAATCTCATTAGGAACTTGACGAAGATGCTGAAAAGATCCAGGCATTGAGGAAGGAGGATCATCATGACTCAATAGATACCTAAAAATGAACAGACAAAATTGCATAATAATTTTTTTAAACTGTTTATTTTTGCTGTTTCATTTGTTCTGAAATGATATGAATATAATGTTTATTACATGAAGCACACATCAAGTTTTTCTAAGTGTAAATTGCAACTCTGCAACTTTCACAATTCATTATACACTAACTATAATTTTTGTGTTCCTAATAATTTAGCCACTTATAAAGAGGTATAACATTTGGCAATTCAACCATTCGCAACATCATTGGTGGATTTTTTTTTTTTTATTGGATTAAACTTAAGGTATGTTCCTAACCCTTAAAAGGTACGAAATTGTAACATACTTGATTAGAAACATTTTTTTTAATTGTCTGAGATTTTCAGCTTGGTGAGGCCCTTTTTTTCTAAACGTGTTGTTCACAGTTCAAGCTTTTGCAAGTATGAGCAAGTGTGGTAATACTTCAAAAACGTGCCATTAATAGGGTCCATCCTTAGCCATCTAGCGTCAATCAACTTGCAAACATTTTTAGTCTAAATGTCTTGTACAATGTATGATCCGTCTCACATAGAAGTGAACTTAGCAACAAGGTGCAAAATTGTTAAAATCAAATTCCCACGTGGGATCACTAGGAGGCCGGATTGGATCAAGGATCATAAGGTTTTATATAAAAATAAAAATAAAAATGCATTTTATAGGTTACTTTTTTAGAAATTTAGATATTACAAATTTAACTCTGCCTGTGATGCACTTAATGTCCTAATTTTTTCACACACAGCCGGTCTCAAGCCCGAGTTAAGGAGGAGGGTTGCGTTAGGTAGCTGACAGCCAGCGTAAAATTTATCAGATCACTATGATATGAATCCTTACCGAATATTTGCTGGGGCGTCCCCTACGAGCGACGCGTTGCACTTGAACCACCCGGGTGTAGCGAAAAGTTGGCCAGGGTGGGCTAGGTCGTCGCCTTGAAGCGACGCGCCATGTTGGAGCCTAGGTACAGTGTCAAATATGCGAGGGTTCTTGCATCATTCTGGATGTGGGCAGGTAAAGACGTTAGTTCAAGAAACTAGGATTAGATTAACAACTTGGAATATAGGGACACTTACGGGTAAAAGCATGGAAATTATGGATACAATGATTAGAAGAAGAATTAATATAATTTGCCTTTAAGAAACTAAGTGGGTGGGGGAGAAAGCTAGAGAAATCGATAAATCAGGATTTAAACTTTGGTACACGGGAAAAGAAAAACATAAGAATGGAGTAGGCATTATTATAGACAAAAACTTAAAAGATAGCGTTGTGGATATAACTAGAGTAAGGGATAGAATTATAAAAATCAAGATGGTATTAAGACGAGATAATAAATATCATTAGTGCTTATGCTCCTCAAGTTGGCTTAGCAGAAAATCTTAAGAGACAATTTTGGGAAGATATGATAGTATTATACAAGGCATACCAGCACTGAGAAAATATTTCTAGGAGGAGATCTGAATGGACACGTTGGAAGAGATAATAAAAATTATGAGAGGATACATAGAGGATATGGATATGGAGACAAAAATGAGTAAGAGGAGATGATCTTAGACTTTGCTATGTCATATGATTTTAGTATAATGAATACTTGCTTTAAGAAGAGAGAAGAACACTTAATAACCTTTAAAAGTGGACAAAATAGAAGTCAAATAGATTTTTTTTTAACTAGGAGGGTAGATCGTTTATCATGCAAGGATTGTAAAGTTATTACAGGTGAAAGCCTAACCACACAACATAGAATCTTAGTGTTAGATATATGTATTAAAAAATGGAAGAAAATGGATAAAATAAACCAGTGTAGGAGAACTGGATGGTGGAACCTAAAAGGAGAAAATATAATAAAATTTAAAGATAAAATGATCAAAGATGGGGATTGGACCTTAGAGGATGGGATAGATACAAATACTCTTTGGAATAGATTAGCTAGTTCTATTAAAAAGATAGCAAAAGAGATTTTAGGTGAATCAAGGGAAAGATTCTCGAATAGCAAAGAAAGTTGGTGGTGGGATAAAGATGTACAAAAAATCATAAAGACAAAAAGAATTTGATATAAAACGTGGCAAAAATGTTGAAATAGAGATAACTTTGAAAAATATAAGGAAGCAAGAAAAGATGCAAAAAGGGCCGTTAGTGAAGCTAAATATAGATCATTTAATAATTTGTATGATAGATTAGGTACAAAAGAAGGGGAAAGAGATATATTTAAACTTGCTAAAGCTAGAGAAAGGGAAGAGCAAGGACTTATGAAATGTAAAAAGCATAAAAAGTGAGGATGATATTGTCTTGGTTAACGAAGAAGATATTAAAGAAAGATGGCGAAATTACTTTAGTAAGTTATTCAACGAAAACCAAATAGAAGGCTTAAACTTAGAGTTGTCAAATAAGGAAAAGACTAAAAATATAAGATTTATTCGCAAAATTAGAGTTAACGAAGTTAAGTTTGCACTAAAAAAGATGAAAAATGGGAAAGCTATGGGACCAGATAACATCCCAATTGAAGTTTGGAAATGCTTGGGTGATAACGGAATTATATGGTTAACTAATTTATTTAATACAATTGTAAAAACTAAGAAAATGTCAGATGAATGGAGGAAAAGCACTTTATTACCTATATATAAAAATAAAGGAGATATTCAAAATTGTAATAGCTATCGTGGAATTAAACTTATGAGTCATACGATGAAACTATGGGAAAGAGTTGTTGAACAAAGATTAAGATTAGAAACGAATATCTCAGAAAATCAATTTGGTTTTATGCCTGGGACATCTACCATAGAAGCTATTTATCTTTTAAGAAGATTAATGGAAAAGTTTAGGGAAAAGAAGAGGGACTTGCATATGATATTTATTGACCTTGAGAAAGCATATGATAGGATACCTAGGGAAGTTCCATGGCGGGTTTTAGAAAAAAAGAGGGTATATGTTGTAGGTGTACCGATGTCATTAAGGATATGTAGGATGGAGTAATGACTAGTGTAAGGACTATAAATGGAGAAACTAGAGAATTTTCAATTACCATAGGTGTACATCAAGGATCTGCTTTGAGTTCTTATATTTTTTCTTTAGTGATAGACCAATTGACTAAGAGTATTCAAGAGGAGGTTCCATGGTGTATGTTGTTTGCAGATGATATTGTATTAATTGACGAAACTAGGGATGGAGTAGAGACTGAGTCAGAATTATGAAGAGAAGCTTTGGAATCTAGAGGCTTAAGGATAAGTAGAAATAAAACAGAATATATGAAATGTAATTTTAGTAATGATAGGAGGAATATTAGAGACAAAGTTAAACTTGATGATGAAGAAATAAGTAGCACTTGTAGATTTCGATACCTTGGATCTATTATACAAGCTGAAGGAGAAATTCAAGATGATGTAATGCATAGAGTTAAAGCAGGTTGGGTAAAATGGAGAAGTGCTTCAAGTATGCTATGTGATCGTAGAATACCCTTAAAATTGAAAGGGAAGTTTTATAGGACAGCTATAAGACCAGCCATGCTATATGAATCGGAATGTTGGGCGACAAAGAAACATAATATCCAAAAAGTAAAAGTTGCCGAGATGAGGATGCTTAGATGGATGAGTGGTATAACATTGAAAGATAAATTAAGGAATGAACATATTCGTGGCAAGTTAGGTGTAGCTCCTATAGAAGATAAGATAAGGGAGGGACGACTCAAATGGTATGGACACTTGCAACGTAGGCCTTATAGTGCACCTTTGAGAAAGAGTGACTTAGTTACTGTGGGGGGGCAGTAGAAGGGGTAGGGGTAGGGGTAGGGGTAGACCTAAAATAACTTGAGAGGAGATAGTGAGTAAGGATTTAATATCCTTGAATCTATTAAAAGAAATGGTCCATGATCACATAAATTGGCGGAAAATGATTCATATAGCCGACCTCACTTAGTAGGACTAAGGCTTGGTTTTGTTGTTGTTGTAGATATTACAAATTTCAAGACTTGGAAAATAACAAGTAGCTTATAAGGTAGAGCCTTAATGTAACAAAGAGATCAAGTGTTCAATTGTTGCATTCTTAACTTGATCAAATCATGTTACAATGAAAAAGGAAAAAAAATACTTATAGAAGAAAAAGGAAAAAAACAATTTTTTTAACACAAATCAATCAATAAACAACTATACAACATGAAGATCTAAAATCAACTTAATAATTATCAAAAAAATATCAATATCATTAAGATTATCATGGGTATCAAGTCCATCAAAATCATGGTCATGATCATTATTTATATCATCCAATATATTCGTGTGTAAAATATCTACACATATCCTCAACCTAAATATTGATGTTTGATGCTTGAACCACTTAATGAACATCAATATAAAAATAAAAATTTTCAATCCATAATTTTGTTTATATAAGATCAACTGACTCACATCCTATGTTTCCCAATCCTTATACAAGACAAACACCAAGACTATGGTATAGGTAGTTCAATTGAAATTTAAAAATATAAAGTATTATACAAAAGTTTTATGATCCTAACACTATCCTACTCCAATCCTACCAATTTGCGATTCCATTAGGATCAAGATTATTTTGGTAAAGTAGGATTGTGGGAAACAACCTTGTTGGAGTGAAGCATTTATGTTGATGCTTCAAGTTGATGGCTACATGCACAGCAAGCACCATGACTCATCTCCTACTTGAAATGAATGAGGTTGAACTCTTCTGTTGAAAGCTTTAAAGAGATGCACCTTATAACACTCCTAAGTCCTGCTGAGCATGAAGTTGCTTCTTATCCAAAGTTTTATAGTTCTTGTAATGGTAATTTAGCATTATGATCTTGAGCAGCCATCCTCAATAAACTATGGATTATGATAAAGCATGAACCCTATACCAATAAATTATGTGCAATTGAATAATTACTTAGCATGCCCATTCCTCTCTGCTAATCTAAGTCTTTATATCTTAAAAGAAAATTAAAAGTATAGTTGTTACAAATTTAAAAGTATTAAAATACTAAATCAAAGAAATCCTAGACTATCGAATACAAACAAATATTCAAGTAATACAACTGAAGAATCCTAGATCGCCGCAGACTATCGGACATTAGCAAATCTTCAACAGCTAGGATTCTCGGCAATTCAGCAACAAGCATAACTGTCGACAGTTTTCTCACAGCAAACATTTTGTCTCAAACCGTCGAAGCAACCGTCCAAGAGTATATTGAAACCGTCGATGGTTAGCTGGAAAACTACACAAATTCCTTGATATGCCCCCTCAAGATAGGTGTGCCATCAGTTAAGCCAATCTTGGAGCACAAAGAGTGAAATTTGTGACGGGATAGAGCCTTAGTCAAGAGGTCTGCAAGTTGATCGTGGGTGCTAACATGAGAGACTTGAAGCAAACCTTTGGTGACTAGATCACGAATGAAATGAAGATCAATAGCAATAGCATCAATGTTATCACAAAACAAATGTGGGGGGCTTAGTAATCGGAATACCGAGTTCTTGAAACAATGAACGAATCCAAACAAGCTCAGAGGTGGCTGAAGCAAGAGCCTAATATTCCGCCTCAATGGAGGAATGAGCCACAGCACGCTACTTGCGTGTGCTCCATGAAATAGGACAATCACCCAAAAACATAAGATAAGCAGAGGTGGAGGATCTGACATCCCTATCACCGGCACAACCAGCACCAAAGAACCCTTGAAGAGTGAAATTCTCAGTGCGCTTGAGGAGGATGCCATGATGAAGAGTGCCCTTCAAGTATCGTAGAACGCGTTTGGCAGTGGTCCAATGAAGCTGAGATGGTCTATGCATAAACTGAGCCAACTTATTGACCAGAAAGACAATATCGGGCCGAGTTAGAGAAAGATATTGGAGAGCTCCTATAACTCAGCGGTACTCAATCGGACCAACAGGAGAAGAGCCATCTTGAAGCTGAAGAAAATCCTATGTGGCAAGTGAAGAAAACCAAATTTTTTTTCAAGTAGCTCTTTCAATTTACAGAAAATGTTGCAAACATCACTCTTTTGTCAAATGTGAAACAACCAACAATATTTAGTAAAGTAATCAACAAACAAGACATAAAACCGAAACTCATCAAGTGAAGTGGAAGTCGTAGGCCTTCAAACATCAGTATAAATATATTCAAAGGGATGAGTACTAACAAGAGAAGTGGAAGAAAAAGGCAACTTGTGACTTTTATTGCATTGACAAGCATTACAAATAGATGATGAAGAGACACAAGACACTACAACTAGAAGGGAAAAAGTATGAATAACAAAATCAATTACTTTATTTGACAGATGCCCAAGTCGTCTATGCCAGATGTCAGCTATTGTTCGTTCACCAACAAGTATTAAAACAGAAGACTCTTTAGCAGATGACGCCATCAGGATTGGAGAGACATCATCCTGACATTTACCGCAAAAAAGAGTCACCCCCGTGCTCCGATCCTTCACGAGAAAATAAAATAGGTGAAACTCAAGATAGACATTATTGCTACAAGTGAAATTGTGAACGGAGATTAAGTTCTTGTGAATGTTAGGAACACAAAGAGTATTAGTCAATTTAAAAGGCTTCGAGGAAGAGGCAAGAGACATAAAACCAACATGTGTGACTCACAAACCTAAGCCATCGCCAATGACGCCCTCATTTGTGCCATCATACTCTAAGTGAATAGAGAGATTGGCAAGATCAGAGGTGATGTTGTGAGAAGCAACGGAATCCACCAGCCACTTTTTGTCGATGGATGCATTGGTCGCGGCACAATTTACAAACTTCACTCCTGAAGTCGAGTAACAAGTCTTGGCCAAATGACCCACTCTTTCACACAAAGTGACAACGCTAGAAGGATCAGCTTATGTTGCAAGGATGCAAGGATGGCGTGAAGAATCAACTTATGTTGCCGAAACCAATGCTAGAAAGACAGATTGGAGACACCTACAGAAGATGAACCGGCAAAGGAGGTGCTGGTAGAAAGGGTTCATGACGAACATACGGTGGTACCATCAAGATAGCCCTGGGGGTCATAGTCAATAAGCAATGACATCAATTGGGCGCACCAAGAAAGGAAGTTGGAAGGGGTCAGCTTCAAAGGAAGCTGGGAGCCGGCATTTATGGCAATAAGAGGAGAGTTGTCACTGCCAGGAAGCTCGAGAGTGTTGACAATAACGGACTCAGAGGAAACAGTCATTAGGAAAAAAAAAAGGCTCGTTAGAGAAAGTGCTTTGATACGATATAGAAAATGCAAGACTATTTAATTGATGTAGAGATGTCCTATATATAGGACTTGTACAAGGTATAGTTGTTACAAATTTAAAAATATTTAAATACTAAATCAAAGAGATCCTAGACTATCAAATATAAACAAATATTCAAGTAATACAACTGAAAAATCCTATATCACCGCAGACTATCAGATATTAGCAATCTTCAACTGTTAATATTCTCGAAAATTCAGTAATAGGCGTAACCGTCGACGGTTTGCAGTAATCCATCGACGGTTTTCTCACAACAAACATTCTGTCTCAAACCGTTGAAGAGTATATTGAAACCGTCGAGGGTTAGCGGAAAACTACACAATTTCTTTGATAACCTACACCAATTATCTTTGTTATTTCTGATACTTGCAGTGAGAATTTCAACGCACAATTTAATCATGTTCTCTGTGCTACCAATTTCTACTTTGAAATAACATGATACAACTCTTTGGAACTATGAAATGAACTGAAGGCCGGAATTAAAAGCCAAATCCCAGGATGTTCCTCGTAGTTTCAAACAGTACAAAAATGAGAAACAGAAACAGGAGTTACAAAATCATCTAATCGAGCCCAATGCAAAACAAATAATATAAATATTCAACCAAGTATCAAAAGGAGAAGCTCATTACACAGTATAATATTCATGTTTAACCCTGGATGCAAAATCAAGAAGATCAGAATTTGAATAACAATAGGAGAAGCACAAAGAAGAAAAAAATAAGAGCAGGGTTCGATCGGGCGCTAAAGAGTACCTGTAAAAGGCTTGCGCTTGACGGCGGGGTCGAGCTGATTACACCAACGGAGCCGGCAAGACTTGCCGGATCGTCCGGCGATCCCTCGGGCAATCAGGCTCCAATTCCTCGCCCCGAACTTGCTAACGAGTTGACTCAGAATCGCATCTTCTTCAGGAGACCAAGGCCCTTTTACTTTGTCCCCTGAGCCCTTGCTTCCTTGGCTGCTGCTGCTTCCACCGCTGTTTCCGTCCACCAAATCTGCGCCACTTTCGCCATCGCCGCCGCCAGCTTCGATGCAGACTCCGGCGTTGGCAGCGGCGCCGTCGACGACGACTTCTGTGGAGCGGATTGTGTCCCCCATATCTTCTGCTGTGATTTCTCTGGGTTTATGCGCGGTTTTCGTACGGTTTCTTCCCGCCAAACTGCACGCTGCTCGTGAAAGACAACGGAAGCCTGAGCCGATTTTATACGGCAAGTGTTTAACTTTGGGGCTCGCTTTCCTTTTTATCTATGGAACAATTTTTTTGAGTTGAAACCTAATTTTTATCAGCCATGGACACATATAATGTGGGTATTTTTTTTTAAAATTATATTTATTTTAAAAAATATTTATAAAGAAAATAATTAAGAGTTGAAAAGTATTTAAATTTATTTTAAAAATAATTTTAACAAATTATAAGGACATATAGAAGATATTTAGGTAGAAAATAAATATGATGAATTTTAAAAGAAATTTTCTTTTTAAAATTTATATCCTTAATTGTTAATTTCTTTCAAGAAAAAAAGATATTTATATAAGAATAAACTTAATATTTGTGAAAAATGATATCTAAGGAATCGCCTTTATAAAACTAGATATTAGATATGACTGAAGATTATGTTAGCCTTTTATTTGAATTTTGTTAACAATAATATATTCACTTTATAAAAAAAATCCACTAACTTTTATTATTTTATAGATAAACGTACTAATTTTATGTCAATACCAAAAAAAAAACATACATATCCAAGCATACTAAATTTACTTAATATGCAAGTATAGAATGAAATAAAATGGAATTCAACTTTATAACTTAAATATTAGTAATATAAGTTTTCATTTCATTCCCTTTGTTAAAGCTTGATATACATTGTTGACCCACAACCTAACAGCTTAACCTTTTAGGTAAAGTGATAATCTAACATGGTATCAAAACTGGTTGCCAGGAGGTCCTGGGCCTCAATGAATCCTATGCTGCAACTCGTGGACAGATACTATAGATGGATTTGCTTCCAACTGTAAGTCGTACCTATGCCTTGGTCATGCAAGAAGAATGCCACCGCAACATCTCGACTCCACCATCCATTGATGGCATTGCTTTGGCCACCTCTAACTATCCACCATAGAAAGACAGTCGACTAGGTCCACCTAAAAGGTACCTCAAATGCAATCATTGTGGGAAAGACGGACACACTATTGATCACTGTTATCACATCCATGGTTTCCCTTCGGGTCCTCGTAACTCTATGCCTAGCACAAATTCCAAGCATAGCACCAATCATGTTTCCTCTACTACGGGCAGTTTTCCTTTTACCCCCAAGCAATGCCAACAGCTCTGGGCTATTCTTAACAATTCCACCCCTCTACAATCCATGGCACACCAAGTTGGTAGTGTCGACTCTTCATTGGCAGGTAGTGATCATCTGTGGATTCTTGATAGTGGTGCAACCAATCATATGGTTTACACACCCAATTTTTTCAGTCCATGGTCAGACAGTTCAATTACCGGATGGCTCCCATGCGTCCCTTACTCATATTGGATCCGTTCGCTTCTCTCTTAATCTCACTTTAAATAATGTTCTTTGTGTCCCGACCTTTCATTTCAACCTAATTTCCGTTTGTAAGTTATGCAAAATACACCATTGTCTCATTATCTTTTCTTTTGATTTCTGTTTTATTCAGGACCTGTGCTCGATGAAAATGATTGGGATGGGAACTGAGTGCGACGACCTCTACCACTTTGCAAACACCAAAAAAGCTTGTTGTCAAGCGACCACCTCCACTTCAACTTCTCATATTTGGCATCAACGTTTAGGACATTTGTCTAATAAAAAATTGTCGTTTCTTCCCAATAAAGAATCCAAAATTTGTAATTCTGATTTGCAACCGTGTTTAATTTGCCCATTGGCTAAACAGACTTGTGCTCCATTTCCAACTAGTTCTATTTCTTCCCATAAACCTTTTGAATTACAACATGTTGACATTTGGGGGGCTTATCGCACCCCTTCTATTATCGGTGCACGTTATTTTCTCACTATTGTCAATGATTTTACCCGTAGTACTTGGGTTTATTTAATGCACCACAAATCTAACACCCATTCTCTCTTGCAATCTTTCGTTCATCTCAATGAAAACCAATTCTCAACCACCATCAAAGTCATATAAAGCGATAATGGGCCAAAGTTTCACATGCCCACATTTTATGCACCTAAGGGTTTTGCCCACCAAACTAGTTGTGTCTCCACTCCTTAACAAAACGAAGTGGTTGAACACAAACGTCGTCATCTCCTCAATGTTGCCTGCTCCTTACTCTTTCAAGCACATATGCCTACACACTTCTGGGGGGATGCTATTCTTACTGCTACCTATCTCATTAACCGCACACTTTCTCTTGTTTTGGGTGGTTTTATCTCCTTATGAAAAATTGCATGGTATCAAACCCAAATATACTCACCTAAAAGTATTTGGATGCTTGTGTTTTGCTTCTATTTACTCTCAGAACTCAGCCAAATTTGATCCACAAGCCATCCAATGTGTCTTCCTTGGTTACCTATATGGTAAAAAGGGGTACCGAATCTATAATCTTAGCACACACAAAGTCTTTGTTTTTGCCCGAGATGTCATTTTTCATGAAGACATTTTCCCTTTTGCCTATTCTAAACTTGAACCTACAAAACATGTCCTACCTTGTCCTGTATTTTCCCTTGACCATATTCTAGATGACCCGTCTCCCATTCCGTCACCATCACCATCACCATCAACATCAACATCAACATCTCCTTCTCTAGTGCCCTGATGATCTAGTTGTCCCACTAAGCCACTAACATGCTTAAAGGATTTTCATGTGGAACAGGTTCTACCATCTCGACCGCCCACTCAATCACCTGACTCTACGCTAGTCCGTTCATCAAGAACTCTTTATCCTCTCACTGATTACCTTTCTTATTCCTGCTTAACTCCTATTCATTGTGCCTTCACCATGGCTATCTCTCTTGTCAAAGAACCACAATCTTTCTTGCAGGCCATGATTGATCCAAACTGGCGTACTACTATGCGTGTTGAGATTGATGCTATCAAGCTGAACAATACCTATATCCTCACTCCTTTCCCTCCTAGTAAGAATCCTATTGGATGTAGATGGGTCTATAAGATCAAATACAATCTAGATGGATCCATCGAACGATACAAGGCTCCCCTCGTTGCCAAGGGTTATAGTCAACAAGAAGGCATTGACTACACCGAGACTTTTGCTCAAGTCACCAAGAAGACCACCATTTGCACCATTCTGGCACTTGCTTCCATGCATAACTGGCATCTTCATCAGCTTGATGTCAACAACGCTTTCCTCTATAGAGATCTAGAAGAAGAAGTATACATGCTGCTTCCAACAGGATTCGGACGAAAGGGGGAGATTAGAGTATGCAAGCTTATTAAGTCTCTCTATGACCTTAAACAAGCCTCGAGGCAATGGTATGCCAAGCTCTCATCCACCCTTATTGATGCATGATATTCACAGTCCAAGGCAGATTACTCACTTTTCGTTCGATCCGACAAGAACAATTTCATTGCCATTTTAGTATATGTGGATGATATTATTGTTACAGGAAATAGTTTGGAGCAGATCAATGCGGTCAAGAAATTTCTAAGTGACCACTTCAAGCTCAAAGATATGGGAATTCTCAAGTATTTCTTGGGAATTGAAGTGGCTCATTCAGCCAAGGGAATATTTCTGTCTCAGAGGAAGTATGCCCTTAAGATATTGGAAGACAATGGCTTCCTTGGAGCTAAGCCTAGCAACTTTCCTATGGAACAAAACCTTGCACTCAGTAAGAGTGAAGGTGAACTCATTACAGATCCTTCATCGTATAGACGACTTGTTGGAAGACTGATTTATTTGGCTATCACAAGACCAGACTTAGCCGATTTAGTACATGTACTAAATCAGTTTATGGACAAGCCACGTATACCACACTTGGATGCAGCACACAGAGTCTTGCGGTACATTAAGAAATCTCTAGGCTAGGGGCTTTTCTTGTCAGCTTCTAGTGAAATTCAACTCCATGCATACTGTGATGTAGATTGGGCACATTGCAAGGACACTAGACGATCAGTCATCGAGTATTGCATCCTGCTTAGAAAATCACTCATTTCCTGGAAGACCAAGAAGCAAACAACGGTCTCTCGCTCCTTAGCTGAAGCAAAGTATAGATCTATGGCCTCTACATGTTGTGAGGTGACTTGGTTAAAATCTTTACTCTTAAATCTTGCAGTGACATATTCTCAACCAATCAGATTATATTGTGATAACAAAGATGCTATACATATAACCTCAAATTCAGTGTTTCATGAACGAACCAAGCATATCAAGATAGACTGTCACGTGGTTCGAGAAAAACTCCAAAATGGGATCATTCAAACAATCCATATGCACACAAGGCAGCAACCCGTTGATTTATTTACCAAAGCTCTTGGAGTTGCACAATTTAACTACCTACTCAGCAAGTTGGGTGTTATAAATTTCCACGCCAACTTGAGGGGGAGTGTTGAGGAAGACCATAAATCAAGGAGCAAACATAGGGCCCCAATTACGTGATATTTCCTTTTGAGAAAAATTAGCAAATCTCCTTATTATAGAAAGGAGCATGCAAATTAATTTAGGATTAATTTTGTATTTATTCCATTGTTCCCCAATTACAAGTATAAATAGGGGTTGTAAGTTGTTATAAGATATACAATTTTGAACAGAGTTATATATATATTCTTCTTCCTTTAATTTTTCACACACTTAGATTTCATTCCATCTAACATTCCAAACATTTGGTAAGATGGAATCAATTTTGTTGTGCTGTGAGTTTTTAATAATTTTAGTTATAATTTTATATTTTTAAGATGATAATTTTTATGACTTTATTAATTTCTTTAAATTCAATTCCATCTCATTAATGTATCGTCTCTTTTTTCCTTAAACATTGGTAAGTGGATCCATTTGTTGTGCATAAGTAAATATACACACAATCAAATAAAAAAAATTTAATAAAACATAATTTTTTTTCCAAACGAATGTCCATAAATTTAGTTTTACTTATGAGAGGGGTAAGAATAAAATTGTATTTAAAAAAGGGGGAAATTTTGATCTAATTCTTGAGGGTGTCTTCAGAAATTAAGAAAAAGTGGATTATATAAGTAGATTTTTGTGGACTTGCATAATTACTTTTATAAACTTAGATTAAACAGATTGTTAGAATTGGTGTATTCCCAAGAGGGGGGGTGAATTGGAATTTTAAAATTTATCACCTAGGTTAAGCCAGATAAACAGCAGTATATACACAACCTAGGGTCTGCCTATTCAATTTCCAAATGCGTAGATAAGTATAATGTGAAATTTAAGTCATACGCATCATTCACCCATAACATACATGTGCGGCTAATATAAAGTGCGGAAATATAAATGAACACACGATATGTTATCGGGGTTCGGCCAACCGTGCCTACGTCCCCGCCTCAAGCTCGCAAGTTAGAGGATTCCACTAAGAGCTCACTTAAGGGTGGAGCGTCACCGTTTACAACCAGGTCAAATTAACACAGGGCTGACCTCAACCTTAACCAGGTCAATTAGCGGGGCTGACCTCAACCTACACGCCTTAACAGGACGACGCACCTAACTTTCCTAACCGGGTCTAAGCCAATCCGGGACTATTCCAGGGCTAGTCTCCCTCTTCAGGCCCGTGCCTGGAAATACAACCAATGTGTATTATACTGAAATGGTACAGTGATTGTGCTTTCAAGTAAAGCAGATATGTACCCAAATTCGCGCAATAATATACACCACAAATATGAAATAATTTGTAAGCTCAGTGTGGTCTAAGATGTCAACTCTCAAATAGATTTACTATCAGTGTAATGCGTACGTGAGAGTGCAAACCTAAATGATCTTTGTATCACAGGATATTCAATCTAAGTGCTCAAACAAAGATATCATCCAGACTTCATATATTTCAATCAACAAGTTTTCTCAATACACATATGTATATGAAGCTCTAGCAACGTATAAGTTTGGTTTGCAAAAGGATATTCAATCTTTGTATTCAACAAGAGATATATGAGTTAACGAGTATTGCAACAAAGATTTTATCACACTAGCAAATATCTCATCAAGTATTTTCAAGATTAATAACGCAGTAGATATTTGAAAATGTTTTGCAACCAAAATACAATTACACTCTTCTTAAGATGTTGCAATGGAGGTGCAAATCTTAGAAGATCTATCAGAGTTTTCTTAGGATAGACTTATTAATAAAGTCCCCTTAGAATGCTCAAGGTTTAGCTCTCAAGGATAATAAAGCAATCAAATATGAATGGGAGAGCAAACCTACTTAGACTAGCACTCAATCAACTTACAAAGAGTTCAATTTGTATGAGAAGGTAAGTATGAGTGTAGGAGGCTTAAGAATGAGTATTATAGGGTTTTGGATTTTCAAAGAATTTTCCCTAATTAAAGTGGCTAATACCCCTTAATCTTTGCAAATGAAGACATATATATAGGCAAGGGAGAAAATATGACCGTTGGGGACCTATAGGGTATTATTAGAAAAGTTTAATGGAGTTTAATGCATTTTAACCCTGTTTAGAAAAATATTAACCACGGTAAAAATGGGAACAACCCGAGAGGTCCGGTCGACCAAAAGTGGTTCGGTCGACCAGGACTCAAGTAGCTCGGTCGACCGGGAGCATTTTGAACTGAGTGGTCGGTCGACCGGAAAAAGGCGATTTTCAAAAATACCGCGGTTCGGTCGACCGAGGCCTTTTTGAACTGCTCGGCTCGGTCGACCGGGTTGTTGGGAATTTTCCCAAGACCATTCGGTCGACCAAGTAGTTGGAGTACAATTTTGGTTGGTCGACCGGGAGGTCAAAATGTTGACTCTCAGGGTGTTCGGTCGACCGAGGTCAAATGACCTATAAGGGGTCGGTCGACCGGGACCGGGTCAAATAGTTGACCCGGACAGGTTTCGGTCGACCGGGCAAATTTGAACTGAGTTGGCCGGTCGACCGAAGGTGCACCAAGTGTGCATTTCGGTCCCTTCTTGCAACATAAAAACCTTATTCAAGTGCCTATTTACATACAAGTGCAAAGGTGAGTGTCCTAAGGTCACTTGGGGTCCAATTTTGAAGACACCGAAAAAGTCCGGTGTCGGTCGACCGAACCCTAAGGTCTTTCTATGGTTCGGTTTGAGCTTACAAAGTAAATCATTCATGTGATGTGTGTGAGCTTATTACAAACCGAAAAACCCTAATTACTATTACAGACAATTTTACTAGAAAATATTATAATTAAGAGTTTATGAAATTGTCTTCAAGCCTTTCTTGCTTTGTGCACATCTTGATCTTATCATTCTTGATTCCTGCACAAAAACTCAACTACTCATTAGATACAATGAGTATTTGTCATAATCAAAACCGGGCGTGACCAATAAGGTCAACACAGATGTCGAACATTTCGATAGCATGAAATTAAATGGTCTCATGGTAAGTGATCATTATATTTTATTTAACCCAAACTACCAAATTATGAGATTTAAGTAATATGTGAGCCTTGTTTGCATAAGAGGTTCGTGATGGATAAGGCTTCTTACACTAGTATTTGAGCAAGAAGCTAAAGTCCAACCTTCACACTAATTCAATGTGGTTTCCATCAAGTCACATATTTTTAGCAAAGAAAAAAGGTTAGTAAGCTCTCTTCTTTCTCTCGATTGGTTCAAACCTTATAGTCCATGGTATGTCATAAGCATCTTCTATACTAATAAATTATTTCATGGTTATGTGCCTATGATTGATTTGGAATATTTGTTGTTATTTTTCCAAATATATGTAACAATTTGTATCGAAGTCGAAACCCAAATATTCATGACTAAATACATATACCATAATTGTTAGATTCATTTTTCAATTTCTTTATAATATCACAATGTCCCAAAGGCCTACCTCTTGTGTCAACACATACAGACCAAGATTTGATGCCTCGATGGAGATGGCTATGGGAAGATGCGTTTAATACCCTTTATCTTGCACTTGTAGGTTAATGGAGTTGCCACAAACATTTTTTGTCTAGGTATGGTTAGGTTCACCTAATTTCTACCAATTAATTTGTTTCTAACTAATCCTAGGTGTTGACTTTTTGAGTTTGATCTCTATTTTAATGTTAACAAAGTACAAGTATCTTATGTGTGCGTCTAGTGTTTGAACAAATCTATATCTTAGCATGCACATGTGATAAAGGTAAAATGTAAGCCATTTAAAGAATACATCATCTGGCGTATTCCATGAAGAATTAAAGAGCAAATGAAGAGAAGCTGTTTATTTGTAAATTGTAATGTATTTAGATTTGGTTTGTAATAATGCATGTCTTGCATGGTATGATACAAAAGCTCAAATGACCATAGAAAGACCTTAGGGGACCTAATCTTTCATGAAAAATGATTTTCTAAAAATGATAAAAATATACAAAGGTTTTTGAATTGTTTTAAGAATAAAAAGAGGGCTGAAACTAAATTTTTCAAAGGCCCTGACCAACTGGCCATCCTCAGTGCTTTACAACCCCAGTCGACCAGCCTGGTCAAATTGACCAGAATTGAATAGCCCAATCGACCGGCCTTGGTTAAAGTCGAAGTGCCCCGATCGATCGACCATTCATTTGGCCTCTATTAAATATGTCATAGCCAACCGACCATCATCAAAGCATGAAAGCCTAGCCAACTGGCCTTAGCATTTGAACATGTTTTTAAAGCCCAGTCGACCGGCCTTTTTAGTTAAAAAATGCCCAGTCAACCGACCATCAAGCTCGGCCAACTGGATCTTGGCGCTGACATGCTACTTTTTGCGGATTTGGAAATCGCCTAAAGGCCAGCCGACTGGGATCTTCCCCAATTGACCAGATCTATCGGGTTGGCCACTTTTTTAGTGCAAAAACGTCATCAATTTGTAATTAAACAAATTAATTAATGGCCAGCATGTCCTTAATAGTCATATTTTGGGAAAACTCTATAAATAGCTCCTCATAACTCTTTTATTAATCAATGCTTAGATTGAAAATCCTCTCAAATTAGTTGTGCCTCTCACATGTTGAAATTCATAAGCAAAGAGGCAAAATAGGCTTATGACCCTAAATAAGTGACTTTTTGGTCCTCTAAGCCTAGGCATTTAAAGCCAAGCTGAAATCATTGAAAATATTAGAACACTTAGCTAAACATCTTGAAGAATGAAAAGAAAATAAAGGCATAAGATGGAAATGAGTAGAGCGCATATATGAAGGGGAGCATTTCTCTTTATAATTTCATGATTCCATTAAATGGTCTCATTTTATGCCTGTCTGTCTTTATGAAAACAACACTACAACTTATCCATAATGTACTGAATGATTAAATTTCTTTAATGGATAGTTTACAACACTACAACTTATCCATAATGTACTGAATGATTAAATTTATTTAATGGATAGTTTATATCTTTATTTCTAGCATGAACTGTCATAGGGCTATTTTGAATATCCTAAATTGATTATACTAAATTGCATGCTATTTAACCTGGAATGTCACTTGCATGGCTGATGTAGTGACTTGTGTATTGCATGCTGGTAGATATTTTTAGGTTGTTGCATGTTTAATGCGAATTACATTATGTAAACAACTAGGTTTTGAAGTCTATCTTTATGGAAAAATGTTTTATTTACAAACGGCATGCTGGCGAAATTTCGTTAGATATTTCCCAAAATAATCAAAGTCTATAAACTATATGCTAAAATGATTATGATAAAATGCATGCTAAAATATTTTTGAAATGATGAGTGAAAGTAAAATAAATATTAAACTTCATCCTTACATAATCATTGCATAATCAAGAGAGCTGAGCTCCATCATTAAAAAGAAAAGGCATTTTTCTTTTAACTCAAGGACTCTTATGCATCATGTTTAGCTTTTTGGAATATTGAGGCTCTTCTGAACAATCCTGTGTTGACTTTTTGAGTCTGATCCCTATTTTTATGCTGACAAAGCACAAGGTTCTTATGTGTATTTTTATGTACTTGAACAGGTTTACTATTCAACAGACATGTAAGGCAGAAGGGAAGTGGAAGCCAAAAGGAACTTTTAGCCTATATGATCTGACGAATTCCATGAAGACAAAAGAGCAAAGGAGAAGAATAAGACATTTGATTTTAATTTGTAATTGCATTTAATTTTTATTATTTGGTTTGTAATAATGCATGCTTCTGCATGATATGGATTGAATGCTCAGATGGTTATAGACAGGCCCTAGGGACCAACACTTTTCATAGAAAAACTTTTTCTTAATAACTAATTGGTTAGGGTAAAAAATTAGGGTTAAAATGAATTTGACAAAGACTTTAGGCGACCGACGTTGGATTTTTTGGTTAATTAAATAGCCCTGGTCAACCGACCCATTGACGTTTAAATTACCACAATTGACTGACCACTCTATAGGCCAAAGGTTAAACAGTTAATTAAAGCATCGGCCAACCGACCTTAATTTGAACATAGCTTCCACGGTCGACCGACCAATGAAGTTTGACCTTTCTACTTGCCCCGACTGACTGTTCTCTAAGCTCAAAAATGCCTCGGGTGACCCACCCTCAAGAGCCGATAGACCGGCCTTAAGATCGGGCGATCGAACCTACGATGGTTTGGAAAATTGCCTTGCTTAGCCGACCGGTCATTCCCAGAGCCAACCGAACCTATTTCAAAACTGAAAATGGCTGTGTGGGTTCGGTCGACCGACCCTGAAGGTCAGCCAATCAAACCTATCAGTTTCTGAATTTATTAAGGGCTTAAATGTAATTAATTTTTAATTAATTAAATTCCAAAACTCCCTCTATGTCCCTCAACGGTCATAATTTTCCCAAACTCTATAAATACCCCTCTCAAAACTTCAATTAGGAACTTCGATTAACTTCAAAATCCTTTCAAATCCTTTCTTAATCAAAGTTCCCCCATATCCTTTTTCACTTCAAAAAATCATTTTGGGGGCAAAATTTTATACTTCATCTCTCTTTTAGTCTTGTTTAACAAATCTTTTGAAAGAGAGAAATTTCTCTTAGAGAATTCATTTTATTTTGGGCATATTTTTTCAAGCACCCACTTTCACTTACTCTTTAATTTTTAAAATCATTTTTGAGAATGTTTCCTAAATGTTGGCCTAACAAGGCTTATGAATCTTATTTTGATGATAACAAATCAAGGGAATTTAACATGTTTTGGTTCAAGTGATGATGTTTCAGGAATCAAGCATTAGAATTTAAGATCAAGTGATCACAAGTGTTACAAAAGCCTACATTCTAAAGTCAAGTGATCAAAAGAAAGCTCAAACAATAAAAAAAAAAAAAAAAAAGACAAATCTTATGAAAGCTTAAAGAATATTGAAGTTTAAGTCAAGATAGACTCAAAGAAAGAAAGACATACATGAATACTTCATGTTTAGAAAGTTTTTAAGTCTTAAGAAAGTCTTATGTAAGTACTCCAATTAAAAGCTCATTAGGATTAATTATTGACTTAAAGATCAAATTTTGAAAAATCTTGAAAAAATATCTTCAAAAGACTCAAAGTGATTTGGCAAGTAAAAGCTCACAAAATTTTTTTGAAACAAACATAAAAGCATGATTTTTTTTTTCTATCTAGGCGACTGACATTTATATTGAATTAATTTTAAGAAGACAGAACAAGCCTAGTCGATTAACCCAAGCAACTGTCCCCAAGTCCAATCGATTGGCGCAGGTGACGGACCTCATTTTGACTTTGATATTTCGCTAAAATTTCTAATCCAAGCGACTGACCCTGATGAGCCCAGTCAACTAAACTTCGTAACGACTATTTTTTAACAGCAAATAAAAGTTTCCAAATTAGATTTCTTGGACCCCAATCTTTATAAAAACTTGGAAAATACTCAAAGTAACTTCAAGAACATGAAATATATGCTTTTTAACTCTATAAATACATGGAAAACAAAAAGAATATACAAGTACATACAATCATTAATATACAAACAACAATTAGGCCTTATTGCTTATACTCTTCTAAAGCTCTCTTGCTTACACATTCTTGCTGAAGTATTACTAAGTTTCCACTGATACAATCACACGGTTCTTGAGCTCTTACTAAGTTTTTTTTTTAATCCAAAGAAGAACCCGGTGATTAATTTATTGAGCTTCAAATTCATTCTTTATTGATATTTAAATTGAAGTATATTAGCTGTGCTTTATCTTATACTAATCAGCTCTGTTTTGAGAGTGTCTTTGTATATAAGAATTGTTCTTGTTCTTGTTATTGTTTTTGATAGTTCAGGTTGTTGAATCATTGTACCGAGCATGGGGTAACGCTTGGAGAGGAGGGTGTGTAAAAGGTTTGCTCCGCCCAGTTACAGGAGTGGTATAGTGCAATCCTTGGATGGTGTACCTAAGGCGAGGATGTAGGCAGGAATAGCCGAACCTCGTAAAAATCTCGGTGTCACTCTCTTCCCTATTCTCTTTAAATTTTAGCACATATATAAACTGCGTGGTTGTGTACTTAATTAGCTAAAGATTTATTTGCCTTTGGGAATTGCGGAAACTGTAAGGGAGTACATTGATTGATCAATATTATATTGCGGAAACCGCAAGGGAGCATGTTGATTGATTAATACCAAAGCTCATTAATATATTGGTTGGTTACATACATAAATTCAAGATACTTATTTGATATCAATATTTGAATTTTGGAAGCTTGGTTAAATTTTCTATTTTATTTCATATTGTGATATCAAGTTCACCTCATTGATTGAAAATTAACTAAAATTGAAAAAAAAAAAGGTTAAATACTTAACTAAAAGAATTTGTAAAACAAGAACTTACAAATTTTTAAAAACCCAATTCACCCCCCCTCCCTCTTAGGAGTACACCTTACTTTTCAATTGGTATCAGAGCGAGGTTGTAGTAAATCTTAACCTAAAAGTTACACAAAGATCCTCATTGCACACCTAGGCATATCTCCCTTTGCTGAGGGTCAATCCTCCACTAAACCACCTATCTTTTGTGGTATTAACTACACCTTTTGGAAATAAAGAATGAGAATTTACTTACAAACTATGGATTGGGAAGTATGGAAAGTTGTCACACAAGGTGTTGACCTTACAAGGCTTAAAATCTTGTTTTGATGATAACAAATAAGATGGACTTAACATATTTGGTTAAGTGATGATATTTCAGAACTTATGTATGAGAATACAAGGTCAAATGCTCACAAGGAACATTAAAAGCTTATATTCCAAAGAAAGATGATCAAATGAAGCTTAAAGAGTCAAGGCATGGATTCAAAGATGATCTATTAAAACTTGAAGATCATGAGAGCATGGATGTTAAAAAGGACTTGAAAAAATAAAAAGCTTGAAGACAAGATAGAGCCAAAGAAAGACAAAGAAAGAAAGGACTCAAACCAAGAACATACATGAAGACTCCAAGTGCTGAAGAATTTAGAGTCTTAAGGAAGTTTTTATGTAAGTACTTCAAGTAAAGCTCAATATAAAATGAATTAAATCTCTTTAGGATAAATTAAAATCTTAAGAAACCATTTTTCAGATATCTTGAAATATATTTTCTAAAGTTAAAAATAATGAAGGTCTTAAATGAAAAGAGTTTTCAAAGTGAAAACATTAAAAAACAATGTTTTTGAAAGCCCAGGCGCTTGCCCAAAACTCCCAGGCGACTGCCTATATTTGTTTTTTAAGAACTCGCAGACAGAAAGGTGCCAGGCGCCTGATGGTAGCCTAACAGGTGCCCGCCTTGACCACTGAGGCGACTGCCAGTGTTTTGACAGGCGACTGCCAGTGTTTTGATAGACGACATCAAGTATTCTGACTTTTAGAAATAACTGTGACAGGCACCTGCCTTATCTTGCTAGGCGCCACTCGAAGGAACTTTTAAAATACCAACGGGAAGATATTTAAATTTGGTTTCTTGGGCTTCAATCTTTTTGTAAACTTGACCAACACTCCAAGTAAACTTGGGGAGTAAGGAATTAACTTTTTAAACTCTATAAATAGCCCCCAAGACAAAGATTTTTATAACCAAGAAATATTTTCAGCAACTACAAACTCTCAAGTACTCTCAATTCTCAAAAGCTTTCTTGCACACATCTTGCTGGTATCTCAACGAAGTTCTTGCTGATCATCTCACACGAAATTGTGCTTTAAAGTCTAAATCTTTCAATCAAAGGAAGATTCATATGGTGATAGAATTTCATTGAGTTTTATTTCTTTATATTGAAATTTACATTGAAGTATTTAATGCTTGAATTTGTACTAATATGCTCTATGTGAGAGTGTTCTTGTACGCAGAGGTTACCTATTGTTTCTTGTAGTTTCTTTGACGATTCCAGATTGTTGGATCGTTGACCAAGTGTGGGGTATCACTTGGAGAGGTGCAGCGCTAGGATATTGAAGGAGTGACCGAGTGTGGGGTATCACTTGGAGAGGCGTTGCTCTAGCCTACTTAAGGAGTGTTTAAGCAAGGGGTATCTCTTGTAAAAGGTTTGTTCTGCCTGGAAAGGAATGTTATAGTGGAATCCTTTGGTGGTGTTGGCCAAAGGCGAGGACGTAGGCTGGGGATAAAAATCTCGGTGTTCTTCTTTCCCTACTCTTTATTTTCAACACCTTTATATATTGTATTGTGTTGTATGCTAAGCGCAAGTTGCAAAGAACAAAACTAAAATTAAAAGATAACTCTTAATAAAAAGAAAGTAGGTTTTGATTAACACTTTTCGGAAACCCAAAAGGGAGTATATTGGTTAATCATTTTCGAAAATCTTAATTGAGAGAGAGCAAATAATTTCATTCAAATACAGGGCTTGCAATTACTCATAGGGATGCTAACAAAGCAAAAATTCTCAAAAGCTAAAATTCCGCAAGTTCTGCAAATTGTTGTTGATTGAGTATTTTTGATTGGTTAATTTGAGTTATTAATTGATTGATTGTTTGGATAAGTGTTTTTTTTTTAACTTGAGATGTGTTTTGTTTTGGTTTGTGAATTGATTGAATTAAAAAGTTGTGTGTTTGATAAAACAAGTAATTCAAGAATCCATAAGAGAAACTAAAATTTTAATAACCCAATTCACCCCCCTTTTGGGACAACTCCTTTACTTTCATTTGGTATTAGAGTAAGGTTATAGAAAATCTTAATCAGTAGCTGTATAAAGATCTAGATGGCACATAAGAGTAGCTCCTTTTGGAGGGGGTCAATCCTCAACTAGGCCTCCCATCTTTTGTGGTTTAAATTATACATTTGGAAACAAAGAATGAGAATCTACATTCAAACAATGGATTAGAAGGCTTGGAAGGTTGTTACACATGGTGACTTAATTCCTACAAAACTTATAGATGGAAAAGAAGTACCCAAAGAAGAAAAAGACATGACCGACAATGACAATAAGATGTTACAAGTAAACTCAAGTGCTATGAATGCATTATATTGTGCTCTTGATATTAATGAGTTTAATAGGGTCATGGCATGTAAATCAGCCAAAGAAATATGGGATAAATTAGAAATAACTTATGAAGGTACTATAGATGTTAGAGATAGTAGAATTGATGTGCTCACAAGCAAGTATGAGGCTTTCAAAATGAACTCAGATGAAACCATCACTCATATGTACACTAGGTTCACACACATAATAAATTCTTTAAATGCTTTAGGGAAAAATTATTCAACCTATGGAATGATATGGAAAATCCTTAGAGGACTTCCTCCAATATGGGAACTTAAAACTACAGCAATTACGAAAGGAAGAAATCTAAAAAATACATCCCTAGATGAACTCATAGGATCCCTTCTCATATATGAGATGTCTATTAATGAAAGAAGTGGAAAAACTAAAGCCCAAGAATCAATTGCTTTTAAAGCTTCAAACAAAAACTCTAGTGATGAAGATGAAGATGAGATGGATGAAAATGAGATAGCCTTCATATCCAAGAAACTTGCAAGAATACTAAGAAGGAAGAATAAATTCAAAAGAAAAATCTAGAACTCAAAATCATATGAAGAAGAAACTAATAAGAAAGAAACAAAGAAAGAACCACCTACATGCTATAATTGCAAGAAAGTAAGACACCTAAAATTGGATTGTCCAAAACTTAAGAAAGATTCCAAAAAGAAAAAGAAAATGAAAGCCACTACTTGGGACAATATGAGTACAAGTAGTTCTGATAACGAATCAAGTGACCAAGAGGTTGCTTGTTATATGACATAGGATGATGAGGAAAGCTCCTCATCCAAATCTTTCTTGTGATGATTCAACAGACGAATCCAATAATGAAAGTATGCCCTCTTATGAAGAACTTCAAAATGATCTATTCAAGGTGGATAAAATTCTAGTTAATGTGACTAAACAATACACATCATCGAAAAACAAAAATGAAGGTGTAATGAAAGAGCTAGAATCTCTAAAACTTGCTGAAAGTGAAAAAGTGTTAAAAATCCATAAATTAGAAAGCAAGAATGAAAAGGTAATAAAAGAACTAGAAGTTCTAAAGTCCAAAACTTCCATAGATAAATAAAAAGACTTATATATTTCTAAACTAGAAAATAAAATTACCAAGATATCTCAAAATCAAGAAAAGCTACAAGAAAAGGGCAAAAATGTACAAAATTCAGAAATCTATGTTCTTAAAAGACAAATTGAAGATCAAGCTAAAATAATCTACAATTTCACAAGAGGAAAAGAGAACTTTGATAGAATGATTAGTGTACAAAGAATGTCTTTAAATAAAGAAGGCATAGGGTACAATAGAGTTGAAAAAATATAAAGAAAAAGAACCTCTATATGGGATACTTTACAAAAGCCTCCAAAAACTATGCTAGCACCTCTTCAAATGCTTACACTCACACCACATGCTTCCTATGTAAGAAGAAGAGACATATAAAGTTTGAAAATTAAAGAGAAAGGGTGTGAAAATTAAACAAGTTTGGAAAGTAAAAGAAACATCTCTTGTTAAACCATCCGGACCTAAGAAAGTATGGGTACCAAGATGAAAGATTAGTTCATAAACCTTAGATTTTAGGTATAAGTATTCTCTTATTGGAGTTAAGTAAGAAAAAATTATGCTGAAATGAAGTGGATTAGTAATGACTCAACAACCTATAGAATTTAAGTTGATAAATCCTAAAAGAAATAAATGTGCTTTGATAATAGACATGTTTAACTCATAAAAGATAAAAGTAGATTTGTCTACCTTAAAGATTTGATACATAATCTGAAAGTCTATATTAACTATGCATATCATGGTGAATATTTTAGCTATAGCTAAAGGAATGAAAAAGCATAACCTTAGATGAACAGATATAATTACTTAAGGATTAAAAAATTTTTAAGAGCACAACATATGATATTATTTACATATACTTGAGATTTGGAAAATTATTTCATAATACAAGGATATTAGACATATTGAAATAGGGGATAAGGATGAGTTTTCGAGCTTATTGATAGTTATCATATTTAAACAAAATAATATTGTTGGCCACAATCAATGGATGAATTGTCCAAGGCTTATTTGTCTTGCGCTTGCATTAGAATATATATGTTTATTGATAACCTTCTTTATTAATGTCAAAAAGGGAGAAGAAAGAGTTGAATTAAAAAAATTGGTATCTATGGACATAAATTGATATCCATAAGCAGCTCGTGATATGATATTATTATTGGTATCTATGAAATATATTGGTATCTATGAGTATGTTAATTGATACTAGAGCATGACAGCATATTTGTATTCATGAGAATGTTATGATATTGATATGATATAGGTAATATTCTTGAAATAGGTATCCATGAGCACTTACATGAAATAAAATAATATTTGATGCATGACATGATAAATTTAAAAGAACAATTGGTAACTTCATAGTCTAAAGCTATTGAATATAAAATACATTTCATTCAGGGGGAGTTAGACTTGATAAATAATAATATCATGATTTATGGAAATCATTGAAAATTATGATGTACCATCTGTTCTATTTTCTCATGCTATTTTGGATCTTATTGTCTATCTTTTTATGCATGATGAAATCAAATTTTTGCTTATTGTTGCTCTTTGCCTTAGAATTTATACATTTTTCTTATCTTACTCTTTTTAATTGATGTTAAAAAGGGGAGAAATTTTGGGCAAAAATTGAGCATAATACTGCAAACTAAAGATGAAATATTAGTATCTTGAATGATGTGATTTTGATATATTGGCATGATATTAAAATTGAACTAATATTGAACTTGATCTTGATAAATGCAAATATTGTTAAGTTGATGCTTATTGTAATGGGGAGTCTTTTTAAGACTTACTCAATTTTTTGCTCCTTTTTTGTCATCATAAAAAATGGGGAGATTTTTTTGCCTTAGAAGACCAAAAATCTTATTTTGATGATAAAAAAATAAGATAAACTTAACATATTTGGTTAAGTAATGATATTTCAGGACTCTTGATGAGAATACAAGGTAAAATGCTCACGAGGAATATTAAAAGCTTATATTCCAAAGAAAGATGATCTTATTAAGTTTAAAGAGTCAAGACATGGATTCAAAGATGATCTATTAAAGCTTGAAGATCATGATAGCATGGATGTTAAAAATGACTTGCAAAAAAGAAGAAGCTTAAAGTATATTAAAGCTTGAAGACAAGATGGAGCCAAAGAAAGAAAAGACTCAAAACAAGGACATGCATGAAGACCCCAAGTGCTGAACAATTTAAAGTCTTAAGGAAGTCTTTATGTAAGTACTTCAAGTAAAGCTTAATATAAAATGGATTGAAGCTCTCTAGGATAAATTAAAATCTTAAGAAACTATTTTTCAAAGATCTTGAAATATATTTTCTAATGTTAAAAATAATGAAGGTCTCAAATTAAATGAGTTTTCAAAGTCAAAACCTTAAAAAACAATGTTTTTGAAAGCCCAGCCGCTTGCCCAAAACTCCCAGGCGACTGCCTATATTTTTTTTTTTAAGAACTGGCAAACAGAAAGGTGCCAGGCGCCTGATGGTTGCCTGACAGGCACTTGCCTTGACCACTGAGGCAACTACTAGTGCTTTGATAGGCGACTACTAGTATTCTGACTTTCAGAAATAACTATGACAGACGCCTTCCTTATCATGCCAGGCGACTGTCACTTGAAGGAACTTTAAAAATACCAATGGGAAGATTTTTAAATTTGGTTTCTTGGGCTCCAATATTTTTGTAAACTTGACCAACACTCCAAGTAAACTTGGGGAGCAAGGAGTTAACTTTTTAAACTCTATAAATAGCCCCCAAGACAAAGATTTTTATAACCAAGAAATATTTCAACAACTACAAACTCTCAAGTACTCCCAATTTTCAAAAGCTTTCTTGTACATATCTTGCTGGTATCTCAACTGAGTTCTTGTTGATCATCTCACACGAAATTGTGCTTTAAAGTCTGAATCTTTCAATAAAAGGAAGATTAATCTAGTGATAGAATTTGTACTAATATGCTCTATGTGAGAGTGTTCTTGTATATAGAGGTTACCTATTGTTTTTTGTAGTTTCTTTGACGATTCCAGGTTGTTGGATTGTTGACCAAGTGTGGGGTATCACTTGGAGAGGTGCAGCTCTAGCCTATTGAAGGAGTGACCAAGTATGGGGTATCACTTGGAGAGGCGTTGCTCTAGCCTACTTAAGGAGTGTTTAAGCATGGGGTATCGCTTGTAAAATGTTTGTTCTGCCTAGAAGGGAACGATATAGTGGAATCCTTTAGTGGTATTGGCCAAAGGCAAGGACGTAGGCTGAGGATAAGCCAAACCTCGTAAAAATCTCAGTGTTCTTCTTTCCTTACTCTTTATTTTCAACACCTTTATATATTGTATTGTGTTGTATGCTAAGTGTAGGCTGCAGAGAACAAAACTGAAACTAAAAGAAGACTCTTAATAAAAAGAAAGTACATTTTGATTAACATTTTGCGGAAACCCAAAAAGGAGTACGTTGGTTAATCGTTTGCAGAAATCTTAATTAAGAGAGAGCAAATAATTTCATTCAAATATAGGACTTGCAATTACTTACAGGGTTGCTAACAAAGCAAAAATTCTCAAAAGCTGAAATTCCGCAAGTTCTGCAAATTGTGGTTGATTGGGTATTTTTGATTGGTTAATTTGAGTTATTAATTGATTGATTGTTTGGATAAGTTTTTTTTTTTTTTTTTTTTACCTTGTGGTGTGTTTAGCTTTGGTTTGTGAATTGATTGAATTAAAAAGTTGTGTGTTTGATAAAACAAGTAATTCAAGATTCCATAAGAGGAACTAAAATTTTAATAACCCAATTCACCCCCCTCTTGGGACAACTCCTTAACTTTCACAAGGTGACCTTATCCCTACAAAAATTGTGGATGGTAAAGAAATACCTAAAGGAAAAAAAGAGATGACCGATAATGACCATAGGATGTTGCAAGTAAATTCAAGTGCTATGAATGCATTATATTGTGCTATTTATGTAAATGAATTCAATACGTTCATGGCATGTAAATTAGCCAAAGAAATATGGGAAAAATTAGAAGTAACTTATGAAGGAACAATTGATGTTAGAGATAGTAGAATTGACATGCTTACAAGTGAGTATGAGGCTTTTAGGATGAACCCGGATGAAACCATTACTAGTATGTATACTAGGTTCACCCATATAATAAATTACCTCAATGCTATAGGGAAAAAATTACTCAACCTATTAGATGATTCAAAAAATCCTTAGAGGACTTCCTCCAATATGGGAACCTAAGGCCATTGCTATAACAAAAGGAAGAAACTTGAAAAATACTTCCTTAGATGAATTAATTGGATCTCTTCTCACTTATGAGATGACTATGAATGAAAAGAATTTTGAAAATAACATATAAAAGAAATCAATAGCCCTTAAAGCTGCAAAAGAAAGCTCTAGTGAAGAAGAAGAAGAAAACGAATTAGACAATGATGAAATAGTATTACTCACTGGGAGGCTTGGAAAGTTCTTTAAGAGAAATAATAAATTTGTTAAAAAATTCAAAGGCTCAAAATTTGAAAAAGGAGAAACAAGCAAAAAGGAAACTAAAAACGAATCTCCTACTTGTTACAATTGCAAAAAGATTGGACATATTAAACTTGATTGTCCACAGCTCAAGAAAGACAAAAAGAAGAAGAAGAAGGCAATAAAGCTACTATATGGGATGACACAAGCTCTAGTGAATCGAAGAGTGAATCAAGTGAACAAGAAGTGACAAACATCTGCTTCATGGCAAAAAATGATGAGGTAAACTCCTATTCTAGCTCATTTGAAGAGACTAGTGATGAATCTTATAGTGACTCATGTGAAAGTATGCCTTCGTATAGAAAAACTTAGGTTGAGTTGTTTGCATTACATAATAGGTTCATAAAAGTATCTAAAAGAACCATAGCTTTGAAAGGACAAAATGAAACATTAAAAAATCAACTAGAAACTTCAAAATCAGTTGAAAAAGAAAAGGAATCACACATTGATGAACTCATGAAGAAAATAAACAGGATGTTTGAAGATCTGGTAAAACTTCAAGTAAATGGTGAAAGAAAAAAAGAGTTAGAAATAAAAGACCTTAAAAGTAAAATTGATGATAAGGATAGAATCATCTACAATTTTACAAAAGAAAAAGAGAACTTTGAAAAGTTAATTGGAACCCAAAAAATGTCATTAGACAAAGAAGGAATTGGATATAATGGAATTGAGAACAAAAATAAAAAGAATCTATACATGGGATACTTTGTAAAGGAATCAAAGTATTATGCAAGCACATCTTCCACAAATATCTATGAACACACTACATGCTTCTTGTGTAAGAAAAAAGGACATATAAAATTTGAATGCCCATTCAAAAGGAAAAATGTTAAAGTCAAGAAAGTATATAAAATTTGAATGCCCATTCAAAAGAAAAAATGTTAAAGTCAAGAAAGTATGGAAAGTCAAAGAAAATAAATCTGAAATAAAAAGACCTAAGAAGGTTTGGGTACCTAAAAATAACATATTGAACCCTTCTTGTAGGTTTGCTTTAGGACAACCCGATCAAAAGACAAATGGTACTTGGACAGTGGGCATTCAACACACATGATTAGAGATAAATGCAAATTCACGACACTAACGCAAAAGGATGGTGGATATGTCACGTTCACCAAAAATGCTAAAGGTAAAGTCATTGGAATTGAAAAAATAGGTAAAGAACCTTCCCTTACTATTGACTTTATAGGTCATGCCCAATTTTGATTATGACAAATACTCATTATATCTAATGGGTATTTGAGATTATTTGCAGGAACCTCAATTGTCAAGATCAAGAGGCACGTGAAAGCTTAAAGTTGGAAGACCCAATACATATTATACTCTATTTCATGTTGTAATATAATTCATTTATATGCAAAGGGTCTGTAATAGTAAATAGGGATTTGTTTATAATAAGCTCACACACATCACATGCATGATCTAATAGGTAAGCTCAAACTAACCGTAAACTAAAAATGACCTTAGATAGACCTTAGGATTTACCCTTCAGTCGGTCGACACCGAATTTTTTCGATGTCTTTAATTGGACATAAATGACCCTAGGACACATGCCATTGCACCTATGTTGTTAGGCACTTGAATAGGGTTTGTGTGATTCAAAACAGGACCGAAATGCATACATTGTGCACTTTCGGTCGACCAACCTTGATAGTTCATTCTGCCTTGGTTGATTGAAACAGGCCTGAGTCAACAGTTGACCAAGGTCCTGGTCAACCGAACTAGTATAGTTCAAATCTCCCGGTCGACCGAAACCCCTTGAGGTCAACAAATTGACCATCTGGTCGACCGAGCCAAAAATGAATACCAATTACTTAGTCGACCGAGGGTTCTCGGGAGAAGTCCCAACTGTCTGGTCGACCGAACCAGTCAGTTCAAATTGGCTTGGGTCGACCGAACCTCGGAGAAATGGAAAATCGCCCTTTGAACATGCACTTTCGGTCGATTGAGTCTCCAGTTCAAAAGTGTCCTGGTCGACCGAACCATATGAACTTCGGTCGACCGAAATGGTTCTAGTCGACTGGACCTCTCGGGTTGCCCTGATTTTTACCATGGTTAAACATTTTTAAATAGGGTTAATTAGGGTTAAAATGATCTTAAACAATATTAATAATACCCTACATTTCCTAACGACTATAATTCTTCCAATGTCTATATATAGCCCATCATTTGCTAAGATTAAAAAGAGATTAGCAGATTTGATTAGGGAGAATTCTTTGAAAATCCAAAAACCCATAATACTCATCTTTAAGCCTCCAACACTTATTCTTACCGGATCTTACTTCTCAAATACTTTTATAAGTGTGATTTAAGTGTGGTTGTTCTATAGGTTTGCTCTCCCTGCTCTACTTGATTGATATTATTTTTATTAAGAGCAAAACCTTAAGGACTCTTAGGGGACTTTGTTAATAAGTCTATCCTAAGGAGACTTTGTTAGATCTTCTAAGATTGCACCTTCATTGCAACATCTTGAGAAGATTGTATTTGTTTTTGTTTGCAAAATCCTTTTAAAATCATTTTCAAATATCTAGTGTGCTTTATATTGAAAAATATATTTGAAGAGATATTTGTTCATGAGAAAAAATCTTTGTTGCAATATTCATTGACTTACATATTATTTACTGATACAAAGATTAAATAGATTTTGCAAACCAAGCATATACATTATTTGATATTTGCACGATTGAGATATTCTGCTGATTGGAATATTTGAGACTTGATTGACATCTTTGTTTGAGCATTTAGATTGAATATCTAGTGATACAAAGATCATATTGGTTTGCACTCTCACGCACTAATTACATCGATAGTAAATATATTTGAGAGTTAATATATTAGACCACATTGAACTTACTTATTATATCATTGGTGGTGTATGTGATTGAACGTAACTGGGTACACATCTGCTTTACTTGAAAGCATAATCACTGTACTGTTTCATTTATTGAGAAAAATTGTTGTATTCCAGGCATGGGTCTGACGAGGGAGACTAGCCCTGGAATAGTCCCGGGTTGGCTTAGAACCGGTTAGGAAAGTTAGGTGCGCTATCCTATTAAGGTGTGTAGGTTGAGGTCAGCCCTGCTAACTAACTTGGTTAAGGTTGAGGTCAGCCCTGTGGTAATTGACTTGGTTGTAATTGGTGCCGCTCCACCCTTAAGTGAGCTATTAGTGGAATCCTCAGGCTTGCGAGCTAGAGGCGGGGACGTAGGCACAGTTGGTCGAACCCCGATAACATATCGTGTGTTTATTTATACTTCCGCACTTTATATTTACCGCATGTGTATGTTATTATGTGAATGATGTGCTTGATTTAAATTTCCATATATTATATTTATCGGCGTATTTGGAACTGCATAGAAAGACTCTAGGTTGTAATATTCTACTAACATCTAGTTCAACCTAGGAGAAAAGTTTAAAATTCCAATTCACCCCCCTTTTGGGAATACACAAATTCTAACACTTACCATTGATGATGTTTTGTTGGTAGATGGGTTGAAACATAATCTTTTAAGTATAAGCCAATTTAGTGATAAAGGATTTGACATAATCTTCAAACAAGACAAATGTTGAAAATAGAGAAAAACATAATGTCTTATTCACTGCTAAGAGAGTTAATAACGTGTATTGCATAAATTTTGAAAGTCTAAAATCTTAAGATATCACATGCTTAGCAGCCAAGAATGAAGCAAGTTGGCTATGGCATAGAAGACTAGGACATGCTAGTGTGAACTTACTATCAAAATTAGCTAAAAAGAACTTAGTTAGAGGACTACCAAGCACTAAGTTTGTAAAGGATAAAATATGCGATGCTTGTCAACTAGGAAAGCAAACTAAGTCCAACTTTGAGAAGAAGAAATATATTTCCACTAGCAGGCCCGTAGAACTTATCCACTTGGATTTATTTGGCCCTACTATAACACAAAGTCTAGGAGGAAAGCAATATGCTTTCGTCATTATTGATGACTACTCTAGGTTCACCTGGGTACTCTTCTTAGCCTCAAAAGATGAAGCTTGCAATATGTTGATAAACTTGTGTAAAAGACTTCAAAATGAAAACAAGGATATAATGTTTTAAATATCAAGAGTGATCAAGGAAGAGAATTCAATAATAAAGAGGTTGATAAATTCTGCAATGAACATGGAATAAAACACAACTTTTCAGCATCTAGAACTCCACAACAAAATGAAGTTGTTGAAAGAAAGAATAGATTCCTTCAAGAAATGGCTAGGACCATGTTAAATGAACACAAGTTACGTAAGTATTTTTGGGCTGAAGCAATTAGTACCGCATGTTATGTAATGAATAGAGTTTCCGTAAGATCAACCTTTAATAAAACCCCCTATGGATTATGGAAAGGAAGAAGACCCAACATAGCTTACTTTCATGTATTTGGATGAAAGTGCTTTGTACTAAGTGATAAAGATAACTTAGAGAAATTTGTGCAAAATCAGATGAAGGAATCTTTCTAGGGTATGCGTTAAATAGTAAAGCATTTAGAATCTATAATAAAAGAACAACCACAATTATAGAATCAATTCATGTAACCTTTGATGAAGTAAATCCATTTACTTAAGCAATTGATATTGAAGAAGCTAAAACCGATGCTACACAAAAACTAGAAGTCATAGAAATCATAGAAGTGAAAGAAGAGAAAAATGAAGTAGCTCCAAATAATGATTCTACTGAAAATTCTAAGTTACCTAAAGAGTGAAAATTTGTAAGAAATCATCCAAAAGATCAAATCATAAGAGAACCATCATAAGGAGTATCAAATAGATCTTCATTAAAAAACCTATGCAATCATTATGCATTTCTATCCTAAGAAGAACCTAAGAACATTGAAGAAGTGTTAAGTGATGATTCATGAATAGTAGCAATGCAAGAAGAATTAAATCAGTTTGAAAGAAATAGAGTAGGGAAATTAGTTCCTAGACCCGATGATCATTTAATAATTGGAACAAGATGGGTATTTAGGAATAAGAAGGATGAAAATAGCATTGTAGTAAGAAATAAGGTAAGACTCGTGGCTCAAGGATATAATCAAGAAGAAGGAATAGACTATAATGAAACTTTTGCTCCCATAGTAAGAATGGAAGCCATAAGAATGTTATTGTTGGCCTAACATGGCTTTTCAATCTTCTTTTGATGATAACAAATGAAGGATGATTTAACATGTGTTTGTTAGAGTGATGATGTCTTAGGAAAAGAAGTTAAAAAAAAAAGCAATGGAAAGCTAAAGATCACTAAGGACTTAAAAGTTTCATTCATACGTAAGAATGAACCAAAGGAAGCTCAAGCAACACCAACATGAGTAAAGTGTATGTGGAAACTTAAAGCTGACTCAAGCTCAAGTCAAAAGGGACATAAAGTAAAATACCATGGAAGGCTTGAAGATTAGAGTTTTAGGCTTTAAGACATATGATGTAAGTGCTTCATGTTTAAATATCTCATGAAATATTTTGAAGCTTTTTATGGGTTAATTATGGACTTAGAGACTTTATTTTAAACCCCAGAAAATTTTTGTAAGTAATCAAAGCAAGAGAGTAAAAAGAATTTTTGAAAACTAAACTGAAAAATCAGAAAATGGACTGCCCAATCGACTAAAGTTTCACTTCAGAAGACTGAAGAATTTCTTCAGAAGATTAAAGAATAAGTTCATTCTGTTGAAGAATTTCCTATTGAAAAACACAAGAGGCAATACACCCTCAGAAGACTGAAGTAGTCAGCCTAGTCGATTGACCCTATTTCTAGTTTAAATTTTATGTGTTTTAAAGTACTTCAGAAGACTGAACCCGACACTTCAGTCTACTGAACACTGTTAATGGTTAAATTTTTTAAATGTTTTAAAATTCAGATTAAGGTTTCTTGTGTCCCAAATTTTATGAAAACTTGGGAAATACTCCAAGTAATCTTGGGCAACATGAAAATACTTTTGAGAGCCTATAAATACATGCTTTTAGCAAATCAAACTTACCAAGAAAATTGAAAATCTATTTTAAAGCTGAAAGCCATCTTGCTCTCTCAAAAACTCTTTTGCTCAACTCTTACTAAATTGAATTGCTAAGAGATACTGAAGTGCTAAAACATCCTACGCTGAGTTCTATTGCTGATTCTCATCTAGAGAAGAAAATTGGTGAATTCATTTTTGAGCTTTAATCTATTTCAATTTGATATTTGAATATTGAAATATATTAGTGCTTTTAAATTGTACTAATCAACTTTGTTGTGAGAGCATCTTTGTACACCATATTGTTTCTTGTTTCTTGTAGTTCTTTGATTATTCCATGTTGTTGGATTGTTGGACCAAGCGTGGGTGATTACGCATCAAAATTGCATAATTAGGCATTTAAAATTCACGCATTAAAGATCATAATTTTGATTAAATGTCCAATAACGTATAATATTTTGATCATCAAGTTCATTTGATAATTTAAAGATAATTAGCCTACTTCTGTTGAAAATCTACGGACACTCATATTTTATAACTATAGGGTAATTTTCAAAAATTAAAATCGAGCCATGCACAAAGAGAGGCCTGTACGTACATGGTGGGTTGGCCATGCATTAGAAGGAAGACTCTTCGGTAAATGGGTTTCAAAAACAATAGCAAGGGGGGCTTGGACTTGTAAAGAATTGTGTGAAGAAGGCCTTGGCAGCCGTGAGCTGATTCGTGGGTTGGCACATGAGTAGTGCCGTGTCTATGGGCGCATGAAGCTGGTGCAAGAGCTAGGCTCCTGGGGTGTGTGAATGGCCTTATATGGAGCTAGGTTTCTTGGGTGGGCTGTGTGTGTGAGTTGTGAAACACAAGAAAATAAGAGAGAGGGTCGGGTTATGATGTGACCCGGCCATGCAAGAGGCTTGTGAGAGGCACTGGGTTTAGGGGAGGGCCATATGTGGAAATGAGGGTCTCATGGGTTGGCCATGTGAAGGACCCAAAGGAGTGTTGGGCTTCTTGGGTGAGAAGGTCCATGCGCGTGCGCATCAAATAAAAGGGCTGGGTCATGATGTGACCTAGCTATGCGAAGAGCTGAAGGCCGCACGCAACACGCTGGAAAGAAAGAAAAGAAAAAAAAAAAAAGAGAAAAGAAAGGAAAGAAGAGAGGGGGAGAAAAGCCAATAAAGGAGGCTACTTTGGAGGGATTTTTTTTCATGATCATAGAGGGCCATAGAACAGAAAAAGAGAAGCCACAATAGGGTTTCTTTTGGGGTGCTGCGCAGACACAACACACGAACAACAAGGGTGGTTGGCGATACGCTGAAAAATTAATATCTTTTCAGGAACCGAAAAGCGGCAAACAATGGCGGTGCTCGGGGTGTTTGTGGAGCACGACAATGGTGCTGTGGGTATGTTTGATTTAATTTTTGATGTGAACTAATTTTTTTATTCTAGTAAAACGATGTAGCCCAGCTTTAAACTATGCTTGCTCTTCGATGCTAATCTGAAGTAATTTTCTTTAATGTTTGTCTGAGTTATTTTGCGCTTAATGCTTTTAATTAACTGGCCATTAATTAGATGAGGATGGTCTTGTGATTTGCTACCAAAAGGGGGAATTATTGGATAATCTTGGATAATTCAGCGCAGGTAAATATAGAGATCAAAAGTCTTGTATTGAACTTACGTAGTATTAAAAAAATTGAGGATCTTATTGTGTTCTTGCGTTATTAATTTGCATATTCTTATGTTAAATAATAAACAAGAATAGGTTATGATTGACTATTGAAAGAGGCTTTTGGAAAAATTAGAGATTTGCTAACAAACAGAGAAAACAAAGTTGAATTAGCTAGATGAGTAAAGCATAGTGAGAAACTAGGTGAAATCAGTTTTCTAGAAGTTTTCACCCTCATTAATTTGATACACGACAACTAGTTTTATTTTCCCTTGAATAGTTTATTTAAAGTAGTCTTATTTCAATTTTGCATTCTAAAATTATTAATCTTTCTAAATAAAATCATGATTAGTATAATTTAGGAACTTGGTAAATATAAGACACCAATCCCTGAGGGTGATACTCTTTAGATCACTATATTATAAAACTATGATACTGTGCACTTGCAGTTTTGCACCGATCAAGTTTTTGGTGCCGTTGTCGGGGATTCAGTTTTTCTTATTTTTTCCAATATCAACACAAAGTAATCTTGGTTTTAATTTAGAATTATATATATATATATATATATATATAATTTTAGTTCTTTTTTATTTTATTTTAATTTATTTTCTTTATCTTCTTTATTTCAGGTGTGTTTTTGATGTTGGATGTGCCATGCTAGAACCCGTGACATTATTCCTTTTGTTGGCCAAATGACGTTTTTCAATCTTATTTTGATGATAACAAAGGATGCTGGCATAACTTGCTTGTTGAGTGTTTTTGTTTTAGGAATATATATCTTAACACGAGAAAGAAGCTATGAATTAAAGCATCATCAAAAGAAAAAGTTGTGCATTTTCATTATATCAAGAGAACAAGTTATGAATATCAAGAGAAAGCTTCAACTAAAGTAGTAAAGAAAAAGACTTAAAGCCTCAGTACTTAAAAGCTTAAAGATAAAAAGGGGACTTGAAGTCAAAAGGCTTATCGAAGACTTGAAGCATCATGTTTAAAGAAAAGCTTGTTGTAAGTACTTCGTATCAAGTGATAATTTAGAAAATATGAAGCTCTTTAAGGGACCAATATGAACTTAAGAAATTTATTTTTAAATCCTTGAAATATTTTATGAAAAATAAAATCATACGTGTAAAGATGAAATGGAAAAATCAAAAAGAAAAACTAGTCTTTTATCTGTCCAGCCGACTGACTTAACTAAGGCAAAATTACCCAGCCGACTGACAGTCAACTGACTGACTCAAAATGAACTGTGTTTTGCCAGCCGATTGACAATTTCTTGAAATAATTTTTGGGAGACAGAATGGTGCCAGTTGCTTGTCCAGTCGACAGACCCTGTGATTTTTGAACTACCCAGTCGCCTGCCCAGTCGACTAACTCCACGGATTTTATTTTTTTAAACCCCAATGGAAAAATTTCAAAATTTGGTTTTTCAAAATATAAACGTTACAAAAACTTGGAAACTACTCAAAGAATCTTGGGGAACAAGGAAACTAAGCCAAAAATGCCCATAAATACTCCTTTAAACTCAAGAATTTGATCATCCAAGCAATTACTCAGCTTTCTTGAAATTAAAGCATTCAATTTCTCAAAGCATTCTATTGCTCTCACTCCATCTGGGAGAAAAGTTTTGAAACCCTGCTGAAACATCAAAGCCAAGATACATACTCTGAGTTTGATTATTCAAAACAAACTCTTGGTGATCTCTAAACACTTGAGCTTCATAGTTTCTTTATTGTTTATTTGATTGAAGTATTGATTGTGCCCTAACTTGTACAACTCTACTCTGTTTCGAGAGTCTATTTTGTACACAGATCATTATAGCAATCTCTTTGTATTATTGACGGTTCAAGGCTTGTTTGGATCATTGTACCGAGTGAGGATTGTTCACTTGGAGAGGTTTCTCTACCTAAAAGAGGGATTTTTGTAAAGGCTTGCTTTGCCCGGTAAAGTGCATACTTAGTGGAATCCTTTGGTAGAATTGACCAAAGGTGAGGACGTAGGCTGGGAATAAGCCAAACCTTATAAATCTCGGTGTTCTTCTTCTCCTTACTCTCTTTACTTTTCGCATTATATACTGTGTATATCAAGTGCAGGTTGTAGGGCTTATACATCATATTCAAGGAAGTATCTTGATTTAAGAAAGTATGTTTTTATTAACCGTTTGCGGAAACCCAAAAAGAGAGTATGTTGGTTAATTTGCGGAAATCTTGGTTAAGAGATAAAGCAATAAAAATTCATTCAAAACAGGCTTTGCAAAGCAGTTGCCAGACTTCTATCAAAGGGAAAAATTATTCTTGAATGATTGGTTGAGTTTTATATTTGATTGGATTGTATTTTGTTTTAAGTTTGTGGTTTGATTTGGATTAAATTGCAAATTGATTAATTCACTTTTAGAGTCTTGAATTACAACAAGTAAGAATAAAAAGAAAAATTATAAGTTTAAACTAAATAAACCAATTCACCCCCCTCTTGCTTGCTATCCTAAATTTCAATTGGTATCAGAGCCAAGTTATAGTAACTCTTAATAAGAAACTATAAAAAGATCAAATGGCAAATATAGGAGTAGCACCCTTCGGTGAAGGTCAATCCTCAACCCGTCCACCAATCTTCTATGGACATAATTACACCTTTTGGAAAAAGAGAATGCAAATTTATCTCCAACACATGGATTGGAAAGCATGAGAAGTAGTTATGGATGGAGACCTTATTCCCAGCAAGATAGTAGATGGAAAGCATATTCCAAAAGAGAAAAAGGATATGACTGATTCAGACTATAAGATGCTTCAAATCAACTCAAGTGCTATAAATGCTCTATATTGTGCTCTAGATGCTAACGAATTTAATATGGTCATGGCTTGCAAAATGGCCAAAGAAATTTGGGACAAACTAGAAGTAACATATGAAGGAACAATTGATGTTAGAGACAATAGAATAGACATGTTGACAAGCGAATATGAAGCGTTCAAGATGAATTCTGATGAAACAATATCAAGTATGTACACTAGATTTACCTATATAATAAATTCATTAAGTGCTTTAGGGAAAACTTATACTACCTTCGAAATGATTAGAAAAATTCTAAGAGGCCTTCCCTCTATATGGGAACCAAAGGCTATAGCTATCACAAAAGGTAGAAATCTTAAGACTACCTTTTTAGATGAACTCATAGGTTCACTTCTTACCTATGAAATGACCTTAAAAGAAAGGAATCCTGAACCAAAGCATAAAAGACCCATTGCACTAAAAGCGTCTAGCCACAACTCTAGTGAAGAGGAAAGTGAAACAAGTGACTTAGATCAAGATGAATTAGAATTCATCACTAAGAGACTAGGTAAGTTCTATAGAAAGAATAAAAGATTTCCTACAAAGTTTAATAAAAAGAATGAAAAAGGAGAGACAAGTAGGAAAGAAAATAAAAGTAAGACTGAACCTCCAATTTGCTATCACTGCAAGAAACCAGGGCATATCAAACCGGACTGTCCATTGCTTACGAAAGACAAGAAGAAAAAGAAGGAAGCTATGAAGGCCACTTGGGATGACTCAAGCTCCAGCGAAACAGAAAACAAATCAAGCGGACAAGAGATGGAAAATATATGTTTCATGGCGAATGAAGAAGAGATAAACTCCTACTATTCCTCTGCAGAATCTTACAATGAGTCGTGTGATGAGTCATGTGATAGCATGCCTTCCTATAAGGAATTGTAAGCTGAGTTGTTTTCTTTGCATAAAAGATTTATTAAAATTTCCAAAAGAAATATAACCTTGAAAGATCAAATAAAAAACTATTGAAGCAACTCGAATCATTCAAAACCATTGAAAAAGAAAAAAAGACTCTTGTATTGAAAAGTAAGAAAAGGAAGTAAATAAAGTAACTCAAGAATTAGGCAAAACTCATAAAGAAAATTTGAATTAAAAGGATTTAGAAGTAAATGAACTTAAGAAATTAGTAGACGATAAAGAGAAAATTATATATAACTTTACCAAAGGTAAAGATAATTTTGAAAAGATGATTGGACAGCAAAGGTTTCATGAAAATAAAGAAGGAATAGGATATAATGATAAAAAAAATAAAAAGAATAAGAAATTATACATGGGATACTTTTTCAAGGAAGCCAAGCACTATGCTAGCACTTCCTTAAACAACAAAAAGAAAGTATGTTAAATTGCAAGGAGAATGGAAAGATAATAATAACAACAAAGCAAATAAAGTTAAAATAATTTGGGTTCCAAAAACTAACACATTGAACCCTTCATTGTAGGTATGTTTTAGGACAACATCGTCAACGGATAAGTGGTACTTAGACAGCGGGTGTTCAAGACACATGACTGGCGATAAGACCAAGTTTACCTTTCTAAAACAAAAGGATGGAGGATATGTCACCTTCAGCGACAATGCCAAAGGTAAAATTATTGGCATCGGGAAAATAGGTAAAGAACCTTCTCTTACCATTGATAATGTATTATTAGTAGACGGATTAAAACACAACCTTTTGAGCATTAGCCAATTAAGTGACAAAGGGTTTGAAATAATCTTTAAGAAAGAAAAATGTGTTATCCAAAATCTTAAGGAAAATAAAACCTTGTTTATAGCTCATAGGATAAATAATGTTTATTGGATAAACCTTGAAAATCTGGTGAATCAAAATGTGACTTGCTTGGCAGCAATGAATGAAATAAGTTGGTTATGGCATAGGAAATTGGGACATGCTAGCATGGACCTACTATCTAAATTATCAAAGAAAAATCTTGTAAAGGGATTACCAAATACCAAATTCATAAAAGACAAGATACGTGATGCATGCAAAAAGGGAAAGCAAGTCAAAACAAGTTTCAAAAACAAAAAATTCATATCCACTAAAAGACCCCTAGAACTTTTGCTCCTAGACTTATTCGGTCCAACTAGAACCCTAAGCCTAGGAGGCAAGCAGTATGCCTTCGTAGTAGTAGATGACTATTCAAGATTTACTTGGGTATTATTTTTAGCAAACAAAGAAAAAGTTTGTAACATGCTAATCACCTTATGCAAGAAATTACAAAATGAAAAGGGTTATAATGTAACAAGTTTTAGAAGTGATCAAGGTAAGGAGTTTAAAAACAAAGAAGTTGAAAAATTCTGTAATGAACATGGGATAAATCATAATTTTTCAACACCTAGGACACCGCAACAAAATGGAGTTGTTGAAAGAAAAAATAGAACCCTATAAGAAATGACAAAAACAATGCTAAATTAAAATAATCTACCTAAATATTTTTGGCAGAAGCTGTAAATACAACATGCTACATTATAAATAGGGTATCTATGAGATCAAGTATAGACAAGACACCATATGAACTTTGGAAAGATAGGAAACCTAATATTTCTTATTTTCATGTATTCAGATGTAAATGCTTTATTCTTAATACCAAAGACGATTAAGGAAAATTCGATGCAAAATCTGATGAAGGCAACTTCTTAGGTTATTCTACAAATAGTAAAACTTATAGGATCTACAATAAAAGAACTCTTACTATTATTGAATCAATACACAAAAGTTTTGATGAATCAAATAATAATGATAAAGCCAAGGCTGATGAAAAAGAAGATACTTCACAAAAAGAAGAAGAACTTGAAATAAGAGAAGAAAACAATAATGAAGCTCCAAACGAAAACATCATAGAAAATCTAGAATTATCTAAAGAATGGAGATATGCTAAAAGTCACCCAAAAGATTAAATTATTGGTGAGACATCAAAAGGTATAACCACTAGAGCTTCATTGAAAAATATTTGTAACCATTATGCATTCTTATCTCAAGATGAACCCAAGAACATTGAACAAGCCTTAAAAGATGATTCTTGGATTATAGCTATGTAGAAGGAATTAAATCAATTTGAAAGAAGTCAAGTGTGGGAACTTATACCTAAACCCAAAGATAAATCAATCATAGGAACTAAATAGGTATTCAAGAATAAAAAGGATGAAAATGGGGCAATAGTAAGAAATAAAGTTAGGCTGGTAGCACAAGGATATAATCAAGAAGAAGGAATTGATTATGATGAAACCTTTGCTCATGTAGTTAGAATGGAAGCAATTAGAATGCTCTTAACTTATGCAGCTCATAAAGATTTCAAGCTATATCAAATGGATGTAAAAAGTGCATTCTTAAATGGTTATATAAATGAAGAAGTATATGTCAAACAACCTCTAGGTTTTGAAGATACAAAAAATTCAAATCATGTATTTAAATTGACAAAAGCATTGTACGGTTTGAAACAAGCTCCTAGAGCTTAGTATGAAAGGCTTAGTAAATTCTTACTTAAAAATGAATTCTTAAGAGGAAAGGTTGATAGCATCCTATTCATTAAAAACAAAAACAAAGACATGCTGATTGTCCAAATATATGTGGATGATATCATATTCGGGGCTATAAATGAAGTCCTATGTAAAGACTTTGCCACATGTATGCAAAAAGAATTTGAAATGACTATGATGGGGGAGTTAAATTATTTCCTATGACTTCAAATTAAACAAGCTAAAAATGGAATGTTTATAAATCAAACCAAATACATTAAAGATATGCTTAAAAAGTTTGAAATGGAACAAAGTAAACCAACAGGAACCCCGATGAGTACTTCAACTAGCCCTGATAGAAATGAAAAGGGAAAACAAGTAGATGCAAAACACTATAGGGGAATAATTGATAGTTTACTATATTTAACCGCTAGTAGACCCAATATTATGTTCAGTGTATGTATGTGTGCAAGATTTCAATCAGCACCTAAAGAATCACACCTAACAGTAGTTAAAAGAATACTTAGGTACTTACTAGGAACACTTGATCTAGGTTTATGGTATCCAAAAGATACTGATTTCAAAATGATAAGTTATTCTAATGCTGATTATGTTGGAAGTAAAGTTGATAGAAAAAGTACAAGTGGCATATGTCACTTTCTCAGGCAATCCTTAGTGTCATGGTTTTCAAAGAAACAAAACTCCATAACTTTATCAACCGCCGAAGCTGAATATGTAGCAGCCGGAAGTTGTTGTGCACAAATACTATATATGAAACAACAATTGAAAGACTTCAATCTGGATTACAAAACAATACCAATAAAGTGTGATAATACAAGTGCTATTAATATATCAAAAAATCCTATTTCACACTCAAGGACAAAGCATATAGACATTAGGCATCATTTTTTAAAAGACCATGTTCAAAAAGAAGATATAATTCTCGAATTTATAAATACACACGATTAATGGGTTGATATCTTTACTAAACCTCTCTCAGAAGATAGGTTTGTAAACATAAGGAGAGAGCTTAGTCTATTGCACAATAGAGAAATTGTGTAAAAAGTTACAAATTCAAGAAAAAGATAATGTCAGCTGACTGACTATATGGTCAGCCAACTGACTAAACAAGGAACTAACAAGGCAGAATGCAGTCAGTCGACTAGCTCCCAACCCAGCCGATTGGCTGAATTTTAATTCTTGAAACAGAATGTAGTCAGTCAACTGGCTCCTAACCCAACTAACTGACTGACGGAAAAAACCCTAACTTTAGTTATAAAAATAGGATTCATTTGAGTGGTCAGTCAACTGACCTAGGGTTTTCTCTCCACTTAGTCTCTGTCTCTAACTCTCCTATGTTCTCCTTCTTTCAAATATCACAATAGATCATCCTCCAAATCCATAAAGTTGTCAATCCTTTTCATTCCTGCATCACAATGCCGAGAACCAAATCAGTTGGGAATAAGAACGCTTCCACCTCTTTGCAGCAGCACATTGAAGACCTAGCCGTTGAACAATGGCTCATGGCTCCTCATGCCAAAACCTTCTACCACAATCAACTCAGCATGACGGAACCTCTTCTTGGTAAAATTCTTGACACATCTTTCTTTTTATCTGATTTTCCACATATCCTCTCGTTATTCGAAACCCTCGGATGGAAAAACTTCATACTATTTCAAGCCCAAGGTCACTTTCCAAACCTTATCAAAATTTTTTATGCAAATCTTGTTCGGGAAGAAAATGATTTTTCAACAAATGTCATGGGAAAGTCCATATCTCTTACTGCAGAATCTCTTGCAAAAATATTTCGTATTCCCAATGGTGAGTTTAGGTGTCCTACTTTTGGCACGTCTTGGATCTATGAGCAAGAATTCACCCTGGAAGAATTTCTTCCTTTGGTATTGGACCATGCACCTATTTCATTTGAAGGACCTCCCTTATATAAACACCTAAATCTTTAGGCACAAATTCTGCAGAAAATTATCACATACAACATCTTTCCTCAAACAGGATCTCATGCCTATATTTCTTATGCTGATTGTTTTGTCCTCTGGTGCCTGCTCAAGGGCAAGAAGATGGATTTACCAAGCCTTATGCTTCAATGGATGATCACACACGTAGAGGCACGACAAGTTACTCTTCCTTATGGAGGAACCCTAAATATGCTTTTTGCTAAACTTCATATATCCTCATCTTCTGATCTTTTCGTCAAACGTACCCATTATGTTATGTTTAACTCCACTACTATTAAACTAATGGGCTATGAAAAATGCAATGATGAATGGATTCTTAAGGAAGTGTGGAGGTCACGCACCTCCTCCTTCTCCTGTTGCTGGACCTTCTGCTTGGTTCAATCCATTTTTTCAACATTTTACCAGTTTTAGTCAAAACATGCAAACCAGACTTCACTCTCTTCAAACCAACTTCTCCGCTCTTCAAGCAAATTATTCCTCACTTGATAAATGTGTTGGTCGCATTGAAAAACACCTTGTTAGTTCATCTCGTCCTTCATATCCTATGGATATTAGTTCAGCTCCGGCGAGTACTGATGGTAGTGATGAAGAGGACTCTCAAGATGGCAACAGTGATGATAAGGCAAACACAGAAGAAGAAAATGAGGAAGGTGAAGCTAATGAATAAGAAGAAGAAGAAGAAGAAGAATATGAAGATGAAGCTGATGAATCAGGCAAAGAAGAAGAAGATGAAGATGAAGCTGATGATAATTGATGTTCTATTTTCCTTGAAAAACTATTTTTTATTTTGATATGTACTATAATTTTGGATGGTAGCTTTGCTTCCTTATTTCCCCTACTTTTTGATTGATGTCCAAAGGGGGAGAGTTTTTATGACAAGCAAAGATAGAAGTACATGAGTACTTAATGTTATGACTCTGCTGAATGTTATAACTCTACTTAATGTTATGAGTACATGAGTATTTTTTTTTTCTACGCATTTTTTTCCTATGAATGGAATATTATGAACTATGTATCTAATGCTTATGTGGATGTATATCTATGGATGTGTATGTGCATGAAAACTATGAGTTTTGGTATTGGATACATATGCATATAGTAAGGAGTTTATTTTTATCCTCATCTTTGTTTCTTATTTGTCATCATCAAAAAGGGACAGATTGTTGGCCAAACGAGGCTTTTCAATCTTATTTTGACGATAACAAATAATGCTGGTATAACTTGCTTGTTGAGTGTTTTTGTTTCAAGAATATATATCTCAACACAAGAGAAAGAAGCTATGAATTAAAGCATCATCAAGAAAAAAAGTTGTGCATTTTCATTATATCAAGAGAACAAGTTATGAATATCAAGAGAAAGCTTCAACTAAAGTAGTAAAGAAAAAGACTTGAAGCCTCAGTATTTAATAGCTTAAAGATAAAAAAGGGACTTGAAGTCAAGAGGCTTATCGAAGACTTGAAGCATCATGTTTAAAGAAAAGCTTGTTGTAAGTACTTCGTGTCAAGTGACAATTTAGAAAATATGAAGCTCTTTAAGGGACCAATAAGAACTTAAGAAACTCATTTTTTAAATTCCCGAAATATTTTATGAAAAATTAAATCATAAGTGTAAAGATGAAATGGAAAAATCAAAAAGAAAAACCAGTCTTTTATCTGTCCAACCGACTGACTTAACCAAGGCAAAATTACCCAGCCATTTGACAGTCAGCTGACTGACTCAAAATGAACTGTGTTTTGCCAGCCGTTGACAATTTCTTGAAATAAGTTTTGGGAGATAGAATGGTGCCAGTCGCCTTCCAGTCGACAGACCTTGTGATATTTGAACTACCTAGTCGCCTGCCCAGCCGACTAACTCCACGGATTTTATTTTTTTAAACCCCAACGGGAAAATTTCAAAATTTGGTTTTTCAAAATATGAACATTACAAAAACTTAGAAACTACTCAAAGACTCTTGGGGAACAAGGAAACTAAGCCAACAATGCTTATAAATACTCCTTCAAACTTAAGAATTTGATCATCCAAGCAATTACTCAGCTCTCTTGAAATTAAAGCATTCAATTTCTCAAAGCATTCTATTGCTCTCACTCCATCTGGGAGAAAAGTTCTGAAACTCTGCTGAAACATCAAAGCCAAGATACATACTTTGAGTTTGATTATTCAAAACAAAGTCTTGGTGATCTCTAAACACTTGGGCTTCATAGTTTCTTTATTGTTTATTTGGTTGAAGTATTGATTGTGCCCTAACTTGTACAACTCTACTCTGTTTCGAGAGTCTATTTTGTACACAGATCATTATAACAATCTCTTTGTATTATTGACGGTTCAAGACTTGTTTGGATCGTTGTACCAAGTGAGGATTGTTTACTTGGAGAGGTTTCTCTACCTAAAAGAGGGATTTTTTTAAAGGCTTGCTCTGCCCGGTAAAGAGCATACTTAGTGGAATCCTTTGGTGGAATTGACCAAAGGCGAGGATGTAGGCTGGGAATAAGCCAAACCTCGTAAATCTTGGTGTTCTTCTTTTCCTTACTTTCTTTACTTTCCGCATTATATACTGTGTATATCAAGTGCAGGTTGCAGGGCTTATACATCATATTCAAGGAAGTTTCTTGATTTAAGAAAGTACGTTTTTATTAATCATTTGCGGAAACCCAAAAAGGGAGTACGTTGGTTAATTTGCGAAAATCTTGGTTAAGAGATAAAGCAATAAAAATTCATTCAAAACAGGATTTGCGAAGCAGCTGCTAGACTTCTATCAAAGGGAAAAATTATTCTTAAATGATTGGTTGAGTTTTATATTTGATTGGATTGTATTTTGTTTTAAGTTTGTGGTGTGATTTGGTTTAAATTGCAAATTGATTAATTCACTTTTAGAGTCTTGAATTACAACAAGTAAGAATAAAAAGAAAAATTATAAGTTTAAACTAAATAAACCAATTCACCCCCTCTTGGTTGCTATCCTAAATTTCAACTTTTGATTTGGAGATTGAAAGAACTCTTAGAGCACTAAGAAAGAAGAAGGTACTAGCCATGTAGAACGGACAGCAGAATGTGCAGCTATGCACCTTGAAGGGTTATGTAAGGCCATCTGTGAATGACAACTACTCGGGTATTAAACGCTAGACCATTAATGCCATCAATTTTGAGCTCAAACCCTCCTTGATCAGCATGGTACAACAAGCCCAATTCAGTAGATCACCACTTGATGATCCCAATATTCATTTGGCGATGTTTCTAGAGATTTGAGACATTGTAAAGATCAATGGTGTTACTGAAGACACCATTAGACTGAGACTGTTCCCTTTTTCATTAAGGGATAAGGCAAGAGGTTGGCTACAATCTTTACAATCGGGAAGTATCACTAGTTGGCAGGATATGGATGAAAAGTTTCTTGTTAAATTCTTTCCACCACTTGTAAAAATAGCCCAACTTAGGAGTGAGATTGGTCAATTCAAGAAAAATGATTTTGAATCACTCTATGAAGCATGGGAAAGATATAAAGATTTGATTCAACGCTGCCCACAACATGGATTGCCGGATTTGTTGCAAATTCAGATGTTCTATAATAGGTTAAATGGACAAACTCAGACTTTAGTTGATGTTGCGTCTGGGGGAACTTTGATGTCAAAGACACCTGAGGGTGCTACTTCTCTTTTGGAAGAAATGGCCTCAAATAACTATTAGTGGCCAACTGAAAGAACTATGACTAAGAAAGTTACTTGGATTCATGAATTGGAGCCATTTGCTGCACTTTTTGCTCAAGTTCCTTCTCTATCTCATAAGATTTCAGCTTTGACTACCCAAAGGATACCACAAAGTGCAGAATATGTGGTAATTACAAGTATGACAAATCTGAGCAATGGAGTGAGTCAAGAACATGTTCAATACATCAACAATCAGAACTACAATTATCGTGGTGATCCTTTGCCACAATATTACCATCTAGGGCTTCGAAATCATGAGAATTTTTCCTATGGAAATACAAGGAATGTGCTACAACCTCCTTCAGGACTTGATAGCTATCAAGGTGAGAAGAAGATGTCACTTGAGGATGCCATGATATCATTTGTTGAAGAGACAAAAGTAAGGTTTAAAAAGACCGATTCACGGCTAGACAACATTGAGACTTATTGTTGCCATATAGGAGTTTCCATGAAGAATCTTGAAATACAAATCAGGCAACTGGCCATGACCATAAATTTCCAACAAAGAGGAACTTTTCATAGCAACACAGAAGTGAATCTTAAGGAACAATGCAAGGCCATCACACTTCGGAGTGGAAAAGAAATTGAGAAGTCACTAGCAAAGGAAACCATGTCTACCCCTACAACTGAAAATATTGGCCAAAGCAAGAATAAAGGGGAAGAAGAGGAGATTGTTGATGATGCACCAGTAAAGACTGACACACCACCAGAAATTTCATTTCCTAACAATCCTCCTATTTCCTCTACTCCACTTCCTTATCCTTAATGTTTTCAAAAACAAAAATTAGATAAGCAATTTTCTAAGTTTTTGGATATTTTAAAGAAAATTTACATAAATGTTCCTTTTGCATATGCCTTGGAACAAATGCCAAACTATGTCAAATTCCTGAAGGACATCATTTCAAAGAAAAGAAGGTTGGAGGAGTTCGAAACAGTGAACCTTACCGAGGAGTGTAGTGCTATTCCTCAAAAGAAATTGTCTCAAAAATTAAAAGATCCAGGGAGTTTTACTTTGCCTTGCACCATTGAAAATTCATTTTTTAATAAAGTTTTATATGATCTTGGTGCTAGCATTAATCTTATGCCACATTTTGTTTGTTGGAAATTGGGACTTAGAGATGAAACAAACAACCATTTCTTTGCAATTAGTAGATCAATCCATCAAGTATCCACGTGGAATCATAGAAGACGTATTGGTAAAGGTAGAAAAATTCATTTTTCCTGTTGATTTTATGGTGTTAGATATGGAGGAAGACTAAGAAGTTCCACTAATTCATGGCTGACCATTCTTGGCCACTGGAAGGGCTTTAATTGATGTTCAAAAGGGTGAGTTAACATTGAGAGTGGACAAAGAAGTTATGTTCAACATCTACCAAGATATGAGATTCCTAGAAGATCCAAGCACTTGCTTTTGGGTAAATGTCATTCAGCAGGGTGTAGAAAAAGCCTTTCAAAAAGATGTACTAGCTGATCACCTAAAACGATCCTTGTAGCAGATTACAACATAGCAGTGTGTGGGGAGGCTAGAACCTATGGTAGCAAAAATGGATTTTGTAATCTCTAAAGAAAAGATGCAGCAACCTATATCTCCAGAGTTGAAGCAATTCCCTAAGCATCTTCTCTATGCGTTCTCAGGTGATGCGTATGAAAATGCAAAAATCTACAAAGAGCGGATGACGAAGGGGCATGACAAACAGATTAAACTCTTCAACTCAAGATTAAAACTCTTCCCAGGTAAGTTAAGGTCAAGATGGATAGGTCCTTATACAATTGACAAAGTTTTCCCTTTTGGAGCAATAGACTTGAAGGACAAGACAGGGAATATATTCAGAGTTAATGGTTAGAGATTGAAGCACTACTATGGAGAACAAATAGAGAGCAACTGTGCATTTATTCCTCTTGGAGATCTTGGTTGATGAAGATTGAAAAGTCTGGCTGGAGATGTTAAAACAAGCGCTTATGGGAGGCACCCCAAAGAGTTTTTCTTTTGTTTATTTCTTTTATATTTATTACTTTATTTATTTATCTATTCACTTTTGAATAATTTAGATTTTTGATGCAGGTTTATTTGGCACGAGTACAGAGCTAAAAATTTAATTCCTCGACGGATTCACCAAGAAGCCAAGGAAGTTTCTTTCTTTTCTTCAATCTTTCTCATCTTTGAATAACATTGAAAAAAAAATGTAAATATGGATGATTAGGCTATGCGTGACACTACTTATGCCCTTCACATACTTGCATAAAATCTAGGAGTACACACTTGGGTCATCTATGTGTAGTTTCTTTTTATATGGCTAAACTTGGAATTGTAACTCATTGAAGGTTGATCGGTAGTTCAATTGTGTTAATCTGGCTATATAAACTCTTGTATCTACATGGTAACTCTTGAGGCTAAAAAAAAAAAATAAATACACATTCACGTGACTTGTAGCACTTAGGGTTCCTTGTGAACACTAAGAGAGCGCCCGTGCCGACTTTGACACCTTGTGAGGTACTGTTGAGCCATTTATCATTCTTTTGAGTTTTTGACGTCAACTCAGAGTTCATGAAACTCAACTTTCCCTATTTTTTTTTTCTGGATATTTTTTGTAGACTAGTTTGGTTTTTGACTTGCTAGCCTAGGGGTGACATCTAGTGGGGAGATAGAAACCTAGGTCTTGTAGCCTACTCAAGATGTGAAGGTTGAGCCACCCCTAGAAATAAACTTATTTCATGGACTCTTGTTCGAGCTTAATTCACATGGGTGGTATGAAAACAATAAAAGAAGTGTTATGATTGTCCTAACTGACCATGAAAAGAAAGAAATTAAAAAATGAGTAGAAGAAAGAAAAAGAGAAATAGAAATACCCCAGAAGAGGTGAAAAATTAATACTTGCTCGACACAACTACAACAAAAGTTAGGGACATGACACATGTTCTCCACATATGAAAACTCTTCACTCGCCTAATGCCTCAAATGTATTCATGCCTGGTTTATGAATAAGTTGATCTAGGGTGGTCTTGGTTGGATATTGTGAGTAGGTGAGAAGATGCTAGGGTGAAAGACCCGACACCTCATAAATAGGTTGGATCCTTTTCAGACTAGTCCACTCTGTACATTTAGCGTTTTTCCTTACAATATATGGGATGTTTGATCATGATACTCCTCATCACATATGACAAGTGAACCCATCTTTTTTGAGTGTTTTTGAGGGTATACCAGTTAGGCCAAGTCAAAGTGACAGTTTTGTAGGTGTCCATGGATATCCTAGGTGTAACGAGTCATACAAATTACACACACTTTAAGATTTCACCTATTTATACTCGAATTTATATGGCTACATTAACTCTGAATTGTGATTGCTGGTTAATTTTATGTGAGCATACTATTCTTAATGGCTATACAATGATGAAACTTGTATGAGTGACTTGTTTAAAAATTGTGTGAATTATGTATGAATGAGCTTGTGTGTAATTTGGTGATATTCCTATATGTGAAAAGGTATTGTTGTGTTGTATGTGCATTCACTCATTGAAATTTGTATGGCACCACCCTGGATTGCATTCACGTTATTTTCTATAGACTAGCAAAACACTAGTTGGAGGGGGTGTGATTACGCATCAAAATTGCGTAATTAGGCATTTAAAATTCACGCATTAAAAATCATAATTTTGATTAAATGTCCAATTACATATAATATTTCGATCATCGAGGTCATTTGATAATTTAAAGATAATTAGCCTACTTTTTTTGAAAATCTACGGACACTTATATTTTATTATTGCAAGGTAATTTTCGGAAATTAAAATCAAGCCATGCACAAAGAGAGGCTCGTACGTACATGGTGGGCTAGCCATGCATTGGAAGGAAGAATCTTGGGTAAATGGGTTTCAAAAACAACAGCAAGGGGGGCTTGGACTTTTGAAGAATTGTGTGAAGAAGGCCCTGGCAGCCATGAGCTAATTCATGGGCTGGCACGTGAGCAGCGCCATGTATATGGGCGCATGAAGCTGGTGCAAGAGTTGGGCTCCTTGGGTGCGTGAGTGGCCTTATGTGGAGTTGGGTTTCTCGGGTAGGGTGTGTGTGTGAGTTGTGAAACACAAGAAAATAAGAGAGAGGGTCGGGTCATGATGTGACCCAGCTATATAAGAGGCTTGTGAGAGGCGCTGGGTTTAGAAGAGGGCCATATGTGCGGATGGGGGTCTCGTGGGCTAGCTATGTGAAGGACCCGCGGGAGTGTTGGGCTTCTTGGGTGAGAAGGTCCATTTGTAATAAAGAAGGGGGCTAGGTTGTGATGTGACCCAGCCATGCAAAGAGCTGAAGGCTGCACACAACACACTGGAAAGAAAGAAAAAAAGAAAAAAGTGAAAAGAAAGGAAAGAAGAGAGGGGGAGAAAAGCCAATAAAGGAGGCAACTTTGGAGGGATTTTTTTTTCATGATCATAGGGGGCCGCAGACAAGAAAAAGAGAAGCCGCAGTAGGGTTTCTTTTGGGGTGCTGTGTAGACACAACACATGAGCAACAAGGGTGGTTGGCTATATGCCGAAAAATTAATATCTTTTTGGGAACCGAAAAGCAGCGAACAACGGCGGTGCTCAGGGTGTTTGCAGTGCGCAACAGTGGTGCTGTGTGTTTTGTTTTGTATTCTACTCTCCAATTAAAAGAAAGCATGATGAAATCGTTTATGTTTAATTTAATTTTTGGTATGAGCTAATTTTTTTATTCTAGGAAAACGATGTAGTCCAGTTTTAAACTATGCTTGCTCTTCGATGCTAATCTGAAGTAGTTTTCTTTAATGTTTGTCAGAGTTATTCTGTGCTTAATGCTTTGAATTAACTGGCCATTAATTAGATGATGTTGGTCTTGTGATTTGCTACTGAAAGGGGGAATTATAGGATAGATCTTGGATAATTCAATGTAGGTAAATATAGAGATCGAAAGACTTGTATTGAACTTGTTGGCCTAACAAGGCTTTTCAAACTTGTTTTGATGATAACAAATGAAGGATATTTTAACATGTGTTTTTGAGTGACTTTATTTCAGGATTAAGTAAAACAACACTCATGATTATGGAAGCAAGATGGAAATCAAAGTCAATCAAGTGAAAGTTTCTCAGAATATTGAAGTAATAAAAGACAAATGAAGAGCTTAAAGGCTAAATGGGACTTGAAGTAAAGCTGAACCTCAAGAGACTTGAAGACTTAGAGCTAAATGAGTTCATGCCTAGAAAGATATTTTTAAATACTTCAATCCAATACTTAAGTAAAACAACACTCATGATTATGGAAGCAAGATGGAAATCAAAGTCAATCAGGTGAAAGTTTCTCAAAATATTGAAGCAATAAAAGACAAATGAAGAGCTTAAAGGCTAAATGGGACTTGAAGTAAAGCTGAACCTCAAGAGACTTGAAGACTTAGAGCTAAATGAGTTCATGCCTAGAAAGATATTTTTAAATACTTCAATCCAATACTATTTAGATATATGAAACACTTTAGGATCAAAAGACTTAGAGACCATCTCTTAAAAAACCCTTGAAAATGATTTTTAAAAAAGTTGTATTTGAGTTTTTCAAAATAAACTAGAGTTTAAAAATAAAAAATGGAAATATTTGAAAAAGAATGGTTTGTCCAGCTGACTGACCCTTTTTTAACTAAATTCAGCCAGCCGAGTGACAAACATAAAGAATGAAAAACCTGCCCAATTGAATGACAATTTGAACTAGGATTAGTCAGCCAACTGACACCCTAGTCAGTCTAGTCGATTGACTATTTTTGAACTATGTTCAGTTAGCCGACTAACTATTTATTGAAATAATTTTTGGACAGATAGAATGCTGTCAGCCGCCTGTCCAGTCGACTAACTTGCCCAAAATTTGACCCAGTCGAGTCAGTCAGCTGACTGACTCCACGAAGATTTTGAAATTCGAACTAAACAGGAAGTTTTTCTAAAATTAATTCTAGGATTTCAAATCTTTTGTGAAATTGACCAAATACTCCAAGTCAACTTGGTAAATAAGGAAACTCTTCCACAAAAGACTCTATAAACACCTCTCTTGCTCAATGAAAAAAAAACGCTCAAGCAATACAAGCATTCTACTTTCATACTCTCCTAAATCCATATGTGCTCAAACTTTTGCTGGGAGAATTGTACGAAATTGCTGGTTGATTAAAAGCCTTGGTTTTGATTTGCATCTACGTTTTCTTTTTCTATAAGAAGAACCTTTTGTGGCATCTAAATCTTGAGTTTCTTATTTTCTATTTAGTATTTGCTTTGGAGTATATTAAGTGCTCTAACTTGTACAAATTTGTTCTATTTTGAGAGTGTTATTGTACACAGATTCTTATTTCCATTTAATAGTTCTTTGATGATTCAAGTTTGATTTAGATCGTTAGACCAAGTGAGGGGATATCACTTGGAGAGGCGTTGCTCTAGCCTAGTGAAGGAGTGTTTAAGTGTGGGGTATTGCTTGTAACGGTGTTGTTCCGCCCGGAAAGGAACTGGTTTAGTGGAATCCTTTGGTGGTTTGCCAAAGGCAAGGACGTAGGCTAGGGGATAAACCAAACCTCATAAAAATCTTGGTGTCACTCTCTTTCCCTCACTTTCTTTAATTTTCAGCAAACATATAAATTGCATGGATGATTTAATTTTCATATTCATATACATTACGTGGTTTGGAAATTAAATAAACTAAAGTTTAATTTGTTTTTGGGCTTGCGGAAACCAAAAGGGAGTACGTTGGTTGATAAATACTTTATGGAAACCATAAGGGAGTAGGTTGATTGGTTAACAACCAAAAACCTATTAACTAAAGGTTTATTTGAATTCTGAATTTTGGAAAGAGTGTGGATGTCATATTGATTATCAAATTGAAAGGCCAATTACATTCACTGCAAGGCTTGAATCAAATAACCATACGCATAGGGCTACATGCAACTAAATTTCTTGAATTCTTGAAAAGCTGAGAATTGGAAAAAGAATTGCAAAGCATATATTGATTGGTTACTTATATTTTGGTTGATTTGTTTGAGTGGTTGATTGATTGTTTATTTGTATTGTGGTTGTGGATTAAATGAAAGACTTAAGCTTTTGTTGTGTATTGAACAAATTAATAAAAGGTTAAGACTTCATTAAAAACAAAAAAGAATTTAAAAGAAATTTTAAATCCCAATTCACTCCCTTTTGGGACTACACCTTAATTTTCAATTGGTATCAGAGCGGGGTTATAGAAAATCTTAATTAGTAGTTATACAAAGATCTTAATGGCACACTTAGGCGTTGCTCCCTTTGGAGAAGGACAATCCTCAACTAGGCCTCCCCTCTTTTGTGGTTTAAACTATACATTTTGGAAACAACGTGTGAGGATCTACCTTCAAACCATGGATTGGAAAGCTTAGGAGGTTGTCACGGATGGTGATCTAATTCCTACCAAACTAATAGATGGAAAACAAATCCCTAAGGAGAAAAAGGACATGACTGAAATAGATCACAAAATGCTGCAAGTAAATTCAAGTGCTATCAATATTTTGTATTGTGCTCTAGATATTAATGAATTCAATAGAGTCATGGCTTGCAAAACAGCAAACGAAATTTGGGATAAGCTAGAGGTAACCTATGAAGGAACGGTAGATGTAAGAGATAATAGGATCGATATGCTCATTAGCGAATATAAAGCCTTTAAGATGAATCCCGAAGAATCAATCACTAGTATGTACATTAGGTTCACCCATATTATAAACTCCCTCAATGCACTAGGAAAGACATACACCACCTATGAGATGATTTGAAAAATTCTTAGAGGGTTGCCACTAATATGGAAACCAAAAGCCACCACAATAACTGAAGGAAGAAATCTTAAAATCACTTCCCTAGATGAACTCATATGTTCTCTCCTCACATACAAAATGGCCATGAATAAAAGAAATGGAAAAACTAAAGCTCAAGAATCCATAGTGCCGCGGTGTCCCGACGCGCGTGTGCCTCAGGGTCGGCAAAATAAAAATTATTTTGTATTTTTAGGAAAAATAGGAATGGAGTCGCCACTAACCTTTTACTTTGGTTAGAACACTTAATTACTACCCGGTTAAGGGTAGGATTGGTTTGCGTTACCAAAGTCAGGATTGGTAGTTCGGTTACGTGAGGGGAAGGTACGAGCACCCCCTACGTGCCCGTTCTTACGAATGTTACCTAATTAATCAAGAATTATCCCAAATTTGATTTAATAAATCTTTAAAATTACTCTCTTTTAGTGAATTTTTGAAATACACATTTAGAGAAATAAAACACACAAAAATATAATATAATATATATATATATATATATATATATATTCCCTCAGAAATGAGGTTCGTGAAGCTTAAAAAGCTCGTACCATTTTTTATTAAAATCATAGGGATAAAAAAAATCAAACATATTTAATAATATATATATATATATATATATGTATGTATATATAGATAATAATACTAAAATATAAAAATAAGTACCATAGTACATAATAATAAATATACACTATAATAAGTAATATTCTATATTAAGATACTAAAAATACCCTAATAAGTTATATATAATAATACACTAAAAATACCATGATAAGTAATACCCTATTAAAATACTAACAATACTCTGATAAGTAATACTAATATGCTAAAGATATCATAATAAGAACACCATAATGCACCAAAATACTAAATATAATATGTACTACTAAATATAGACATATAATAATACGAAAATGCCATAATATCATATATACTGTCATAATAAAAATTATACCGTAATAGTAATCCACCACAATAATAATGAGAAAACCACATGATGATAATCCAAAACCCTAAATATTAAACATATGATTTGAATGTTGCCCACTTAAATAAATATAACCAAAACCCTAAATATTAAACCTGCCACATGACCCTTACATATTCAAATACATTCAACCAAACCTTGCATATTAAACATCAACCAGCCCTACATATTAAACATATCACGTGAGCATTGCACATTTAATAATAATAATAATAATAATAATAATAATAATAGTAATATACCAATATTATGATAATAATAATAATAACATGCTAATAACGATAACAATATTAATAATAATGTACAAATAATATACTTGTGTTTATAATAATAATACATAAACAATGTACTAATACTACCAATAATAATGTACAAGTAATATAATATTAATACTAACACAATTCATATAATAGTAATACTAATAAATTAATAATAATATAACTAATAATAGTATACAAACAATATAATAATATTATTAATAATAATATACCAATAATAATAGTAGTATGATCAATATATAAATGAAAATAATAAACTAACAATAAGATACATATATGTTTATATTATATTAAGCATTCAATCATAAAGAAGTGAACTTTAAACATCAAAATAAAAAAAATCTATATAAAATATACAGCAAATCAAGTGCACGTGCTGGGGGTGCGTGTGTGTGCGTACGTGGGCATACATACTGGGAACTCACCGAAGGGGGGGGGGGGGGGGGGTGGGGTTACCGCCGGGACCTCAGGGGCTGCAAGGTCTGCCAAAGTTGATGGCTATTATGGTGTTGGAGCTGGTAGGAACTGAGACAGGGTGGCTGGTGCTACAGTGGCCGAGGATGATGGTGGCTGGCTGGAAGCTCTGCGTCTGGCTTCAGCTGGGGTCTTGCGGTGGTTGCGGAAGGCTTCAGCAGCCGAGGTGGCCGGAGTTGCAGCAGAGACTGGGGGTGGAAGCTGCTGGTCTCGGCTGGGCTGCAGGCGTGTGTGGAGGAGCTCGAGAACAACGGTGATGGAGAGTGGCGACGACGACGACGGCAGAGGGCGACGACGACCTTGTGTGTTGGCCGCTGGGCTGTAGGGGTCATGAGTTTGGCTGGGTTGCAGCTGGTGCACGAGACTCTGGTGGTGTTGCAGGCTGGTGGCTCACGAGAGAGAAGACTGAAGGGGAGAGTGAAGGCAGGAGAGGGAGACAATGAGGGAGGTCTGTGAAGGCTGGGCTAGCCGTGAACAGTGCTCACGACTGTATTTGTAAGAAGGGATATGGCCGTAGGGAGAGAGAGAGCAGGAGGCTGTGGCTGTGGCTGTGGCTGTGGCTGCTGGGCACGGGAGAGTGAGTGAGAGAGAGGGAGAGAAGAGAGGTTAGGGAGATGAGAGAATGAGGGAGACGGCTGGGGAGCTGTGGCGGAGTGCTGCTGTGGCCGTGAAGGAGGCTGTGGAGCTTAGGGTTTTTTATTTTATTTTGTGTTTTCTGCCCCCGCCCCCTTTTTGTGTGTGAATGCAATATATTTATAGAAAAATAAACCCTAAAGCCACCCTTTTGCTTTTTTTTTTTTCTTTTCCTGTTCTTGTTTTGCTAATAATAATAATAATAATCATAATCATAATCATAATAATAGTGGTAAATGGTAATAAGAATAATAATGAAAATAATAATAATAATAATAATAATAATAATAATAATAATAAAGTAATAATAATATTTAAAAGTAGTGATAATATTAATAATAATAATAATAATAGTAAAATAATAATAATAATAATATTAAAGTAATAACAATAATATTTAAAAATAATGATAATATTAATAATAATGATAACATAAATAATAATGATAGTAATATATTAAATAATAATAATATTAATACTTTTGTTACATTGAGCTTCGGTAAAAATGGGGTGTCTACACATATCTTTTAAAAAAACAAATAAAAGCTTTAGTGATGATGAAGAAGAGATGAATGAACATGAATTAGTCAACATATCCAATAAACTTGCTAAAATCTTTAGAAGGAAGAATAAATTTACAAGAAAATCAAAATCTGAATCAGATGAAGAAGAAGAAGAAATTAGCACAAAGAAATCAAGATATAAAATTCCTACATGTTATAATTGCAACAAAGCTGGACATATAAAATCGAAATGTCCACTACTTAAGAAGGATTCCAAAAACTAAAAGGCAATGAAAGCCACTACTTGGGATAATCTAAGTACAAGTAATTTCGATGATGAATCAAGTGACAAAGAGGTTGCTTATACTTGCTATATGGCATGGGATGATGATGAAGAACATTGTTCCCCATCCAAATCGGATAATGAGTATGGTAGTGATTCATCTAATGAATCCGATGATGAGAGTATGCCATCTTATGAAGAATTACAAAATGAATTATTCAAAGTTCAATAAGATTCTAGTTAGAGTAACAAAATGATATATTTCATTGAAAAATAAGAATGAAGCTACAATAAAGGAGTTGGAATCCTTTAAAATTGCTGAAAGAGAAAAAGATTCAAAAATCAAGAAAATAGAAAACAAGAATGAAGCTTTGATAAAGGAGTTAGAATCTAAAAATCTTGTTGAAAATAAAAAAGAATTGAAAATCAAGAAATTAGAAAGCAAGAATGAAAAGATCACGAAGGAATTAGAAGATATAAGATCCCTAACTCCATTGATAACGAGAAAGATCAATATATTTCTGAATTAGAGAACAAAATCAGCAAAATGTCTCAAGATCAAGTAAAATTTCAAGAAAAAGGTAAAAATATACAAAATTCAAAAATACTTAACCTTGAAGAGAAAATTGAGGATCAAACCAAAATCATTTACAGCTTTACTAAAGGAAAAGAAAATTTTGAAAAAATGATTGGATCACAAAGAATATCCTTAAATAAAGAAGGCATGAGATTCAATGGAGTTGAAAATACAAGGAAGAAGAACCTCTATATGGGGTACTTTACAAGAGCCTCCAAAGACTATGCCAACACCTCCTCAAATGCTTACATGCACACCATATGCTATCTATGTAAGAAAAAAGGACACATTAAGTCCGAATATCCATTAAAGAGGAAAAATGTAAGAATTAAACAAGTATGGAGAATAAAAGAAAAATCAAGTCTTAACAAACCATTCGGACCCATGAAAGTATGGGTACCTTGATGAAATGCCTAACCAAGGATGTCAAAGATATTAAGCCATTCTCCTTTAGAGAACAAGAAAGTTATATAAGGCAATACTAAAAAGAGAACTTGAACTTTTACACAGTAGGGAAACAAGTTAGGAAAGATTCAAATCAAGAAGGCAAAGAGACTTGAGAAAATTAGATACTTCGGTCAACCGAACTGAAAGTGTAGGCTCCTGAAGGTACTTCAGGCTACTGAAGTCTAATCCTCAGGCGACCGAAGTGCTTTTGCATGCTAAAATTCATTCAAGAAATTCTTCAGGCAACTGAAGTAAATCTTTAGGCAGCTGAAGTCGTGGATTCCCTTTATATTTACAATGTGAAACCTTATTTTTTCTTAAATGTCAGGTTCCTAAACTCTGGTACATCTATCACCCGAAGTTCCCTCACCATTTTTCTCTCAATCCCTTGCTCCAAAACCTACAAATCGTAGCTCCTTTGCACGATTACTCATCTTCCCCATGAAATCTAGGGTTTTCTGGTCTATATTTGTTCACTCCCCAAATCCTCACTCAATGAACGGTTGAGCCAAATTGAGAAACATTTAGCCAGTTCCTCTCGTACCACTGATCCTATGGATATCAGTTTAGCTCCTGCCAGTGATGATGGGAGTGATGACGAGGATTCCACGGAAGGAAGTGAGGATGATGATAAGGAAGGCATGGGAGAAGAGCATAGTTCAGAAGAAGAAGAAGAACATGACTCAGACAAAGAAGAAAGAAATGAAGAGGAAGAAGAAAGGAATGAAGAAGCAGTAGATGATCATCTTGCTGATGAAAGCTAATGTTTTTACTATTCTTGTCCTTAAAAACCCGAATCTTGTAATTTTTTGACTATAATTTGGTATTTTATATGACAAAACACTTCGTTTGGTTGCTTTGCTTGTATTGCTTAGTATGACCTGAGTCTTTCCCCTTATTTTGAATGATGTCCAAAGAGGGAGAAATTGAGAAAAACAAAGATGTCATGTTAAGTAGTTAAGTATGTATTTAGAAAGCAAAGATGTCATGACATGAATAGTATGTTAAGTATGCATTTAGAATATTGAAATGCTATGTTTGAGCTTATGATGAGTTATGTTGAGTACATTATTTGCATATTGAATATCTTTGACTTGGACTTTGAGCATATTGACTACATGTATTTGATGTCACATGCTCAAAATATTGAAAGAATGCTTATAGTGAGGGGGAGCTTTTTCAAAGAAACACTCATCTTTGCTCCTCATTTGTCATCATAAAAAATGGGAAGATTGTTGGCTTAACAAGTCTTTTCAATCTTGTTTTGATGATAACAAATGAAAGATATTTTAACATGTATTGTTGAGTGACTTTATTTCAGGATTAAGTAAAACAAGACTCGTGATCATGGAAGCAAGTTGAAAATCAAAGTCAATCAAGTGAAAGTTTCTCAGAATATTGAAGCAATAAAAGACAAATGAAGAGCTTAAAGGCTAAGTGGGACTTGAAGTAAATCTGAACCTCAAGAGACTTGAAGACTTAGAGCTAAATGAGTTCATGCTTAGAAAGATATTTGTAAGTACTTCAATCCAATACTATTTAGATATATGAAGCTCTTTAGGATCAAAAGACTTAGAGTCCATCTCTTGAAAAACCCTTGAGAATGATTTTAAAAAAGTTGTATTTGAGTTTTTTAAAATAAACTAGAGTTTAAAAATCAAAAATGAAAATATTTGAAAAAGAATGGTCTGTCCAGCCGACTGACCATTTTGGAACTAAGTTCAGTCAGCTGAATGACAAACATAAAGAATGAAAAACCTGCCTAGCCAACTGACTATTTATTGAAATAATTTTTGGATAGACAGAACGTTGTCAGCCGCCTATCCAACCGACTGACTTGCACAAAATTTGACCCAGTTGAGTGAGTCAGCCGACTGACTCCATGGAGATTTTGAAATTCGAACTAAATGGGAAGTTTTTCAAAATTAATTTTAGGATTTCAAATCTTTTGTGAAATTGACCAAACACTCAAAGTCAACTTGGTAAATAAGGAAACTCTTCCACAAAAGATTCTATAAATACCCCTCTTGCTCAATGAAAAAAACACGCTCAAGCAATACAAGCATTCTACGTTCATACTCTCCTAAATCCATAAGTGCTCACACTTTTGTTGGGAGAACTCTACGAAATTGCTGGTTGATCAAAAGCCTTGGTTCTGATTTGCAACTAAGTTTTCTCTATCTATAAGAAAGAACCTTTGGTGACATCTAAATCTTGAGTTTCGTATTTTCTATTTAGTATTTGCTTTGAAGTATATTAAGTGATCTAACTTGTACAAATTTGCTCTATTTTGAGAGTGTTCTTGTATGCAGATTCTTATTTCCATTTAATAGTTATTTGATGATTCAAGTTTGATTTGGATCATTGGACCAAGCAGGGGGATATCGCTTGGAGGGGTATTGCTCTAGCTTAGTAAATGAGTGCTTGAGCATGGGGTATCGCTTGTAACGGTGTTGTTCTGCCTAAAAAGGAACTAGTTTTTGGTTTGCCAAAGGTGAGGGCGTAGGCTGGGGATAAGTTGAACCTTATAAAAATCCTAGTATCACTCTCTTTATCTCACTATTTTTAATTTTCAGAAAACATAAAAACTGCGTGGATGATTTAATTTTCATATTCATATACACTACGTGGTTTGGAAATTAAATAAACTAAAGTTTAATTTGTTTTTAGGCGTGTAGAAACCAAAAGGTAGTACGTTGGTTGATCAATACTTTGTGGAAACCATAAAGGAGTACGTTGATTGGTTAACAACCCAAAACCTGTTAACTAAAAGTTTATTTGAATTCTGAATTTTGGAAAGAGAGTGGATGTTATATTGATTATCAAATTGAAAAGCCAATTACATTCACTACAGGACTTAAATCAAATAACCATACACACAGGGCTACCTACAAATAAATAACTTGAATTCTTGAAAAGTTGAGAATTGGCTAAAGAATTGCAAAGCATATATTGATTGGTTACTTATATTGTGGTTAATTGATTTGAGTGGTTGATTGATTGTTTATTTGTGCTGTTGTTATGGATTGAATGAAAGACTTAAGTTTTTTTTTTTTTTTTTTTTTGTGTATTGAACAAATCAATAAAAGGTTAAGACTTCATTAAAAACAAAAAGAACTTAAAAGAAATTTTAAAACCAAATTCACCCCCCCTTGGGACTACACCATAGTTTTTAGAACTTACGTAGTATTAAAAAAATTGAGGGTCTTATTGCATTCTTGCGTTATTAATTTGCATATTCTTATGTTAAATAATAAAGAAGAATAAGTTTTGATTGACTATCGAAAGAGGCTTATGGAAAAATTGGAGATTTGCTAACAAACAGAGAAAACGAAGTCGAATTAGCTAGATGAGTAAAGCATAGTGAGAAAATAGGTGAAATCAGTTTTCTAGAAGTTTTCACCCTCATTAATTTGATACATGGCAACCAGTTTTATTTTCTCTTGAATAGTTTATTTAAAGTAGCCTTATTTCAATTTTGCATTCTAAAATTATTAATCTTTCTAAATAAAATCAAGATTAGTATAATTTCGGTACTTGGTAAAATTAAGATAGCAATTCGTGAGGACGATACTTTTCACATCACTATATATAAAACAACGATACTGTGCACTTACAGTTTTACACCGATCAGTGGGGTGCTTGAAGAGGCGTTGCTCTAGTCTATTGAAGGAGTGACTAAGCATGAGGTATCACTTGTAATGGTTTGTTCTGCCCTAAAAGGAGTGCTCCAGCGGAATCCTTAGGTGGTATTGGCTTAATGTGAGGACATAGGCTGGGGATAAGTTGAACCTCATAAAAATATCGGTGTCTTTCTTTCCCTTATCTTTATTTTCAACGTCTATATACATTGTGTTGTGTGTATGCAAAGTGTAGGTAGTTAAAATAAAAAACTGAGATTAAAAGAAGACTCTTTGTATAAGAAAGTATATTTTGATTAAACTTTCGTGGAAACCCAAAAAGGGAGTACATTGTCTAATCGTTTGCGGAAATCTTAAATAAGAGAGTGCGAACAAATTTCATTCAATATAGGGCTTACATAAATTCACAAGTCTAGAATCAAATACCTTGAGCTGAAAATTGCTAAAGTGTTGCAAATTATATTTGATTGGGTATTTTGTTGATTGATTACTTTAGTTGTTGATTGGTTGTTTGATTATTTGAAGTTTTGTTTATTTGTGTTGTGATTGGTTTGTGGATTGATTAAAAAGCTTTGCTATGTTTTTGATTAAATAACAAGAGGCTAAAGATTCTTGAAAAGAATACTAAAGAAAATTTTAATAACCCAATTCACCCCCCCTCTTGGGCTAACTCCTTAACTTTCAATTGGTATCAGAGTGGGGTTGTAGATAATCCTAACTAGAAGCTACATAAAGATCTATATGGCACACTAGGAGTAGCTCACTTTGGATAGGGTCAATCCTCAACTAGACCTCCCATCTTTTATGGACTCATTTACACCTTTTGGAAACAATGAATGATAATTTATCTTTAAACCATGGATTGGAAAGCATGGAAGGTTGTCACATATGGTGACTTAATCCCTACAAAACTAGTAGATCGAAAAGAAGTTCTTAAGGAAGAAAAAGATATGACTAAAATCGATCATAAAATGCTACAAGTCAACTCTAGTGCTATAAATGCCTTATATTGTGCACTTGACATAAATGAATTCAATAGAGTCATGGGTTGTAAAACAACAAAAGAAATTTAGGATAAACTTGAAGTAACCTACGAAGGTACCATAGATGTTAGAGACAATAGGATTGATATGTTGACTAGTGAATACGAAGCCTTTAAGATGAATCCTGATGAAACTATAACAAATATGTATACTAGGTTCACACATATCATAAATTCCTTAAACGCTTTAGGAAAAACATGCTCCACTTATGAGATGATTTGTAAAATCCTTAGAGGTCTTCCACCCCTTTGGGAACCAAAAGCCACAACTATAATGAAAGGAAGAAATCTTAAAAACACCTCACTAGATGAACTCATAGGATCTATTGGCTTAACTAGGCTTTTTAATCTTGTTTTGATGATAACAAATGAAGGATATATTAACATGTGTTGTTAAGTGATAATGTTTCAGGATTGAACAAAGTTATCATGGAAGGAAGCTTAGCAATTAAATCCAATCAAATGAAAGCTTACTGGAGTATAGAAGCAATATATGTCAAACTTAAAGCTTAAAGGCAATTAGGACTTGAAGTCAAGCTGAACCTCAAGAGATGGACAAAAAACTTGAAGACTTAGTGCTTAAAGAGTTTATATTTAGAAAGTCCTTTGTAAGTACTTTAGATCAAATATAATTTATAATTATGAAGGTCATTAGGATGCATCATTGACTTAGAGACTAGTTTTTAAAAACCCTGGAAAATAATTTTGAAAAATTACATTTGAGTCTTTCAAATAACAAGGGTTTAAAAATAAAAAATAAAAAATGAAAGTTTTTCAGAAAATGAAACTGGTCAGCTGACTGACCAGAATACACTGATTTTTCCCAGCTAATTGACAAACATACTTGTTGAATAACTGCCTAGTCGACTGACCAGTTTGATCTGAGATCAGTCAACCAATTGATTCTTTTTGAATTGTGTTCAGTCAGCCGATTGACAATTTCCTGGAATTTTTTTCTGGCAGACAGAAGGGTCTTAGTCATCTGTCCAGCCGACAGACCCTATAAAAATACCTAGCCAGTCGCCTGTCCAGCCGACTGATTCTACGAGATTTTTAAATTCTAAACTTTAACCGAAAAATTCTAAAAATTAGTTTTTCAAATATAAACGTTATAAAAACTTGGTGGACACTCCAAGTAACTTAGGAAACAAGGAAACTCATCCTAAAAGGTCTATAAATACTCCTTTAAACCCAAGAAATCAAATCAACAAGCAATCACATAGCATTCAAGCATTCAACTCTTAATCTCTCACAAAGCTCTTTATTGCTCATACTCTATCTGGGAGAATTCATCTAAATTTCTACTGATTCATAAACCTACAGTTCTAATACTTAGTTTTCTCGATCACTAAAAAACCCTGGGTGATCTCTAAACTTGAGCTTCATACTTGCTATCTTTATATTTGATTGAAGTATATTTAAGTGCTGTAACTTGTACAAATTTGCTCTGTTTTGAGAGTTATCTTGTACACAGATTTGAGTATACCTGAAGTACTTACAAAGCGTGTCATATTGACTCATTTAACTTTTCTTTTCTTGAACTCCTTGAAGTCTTCTTATATGAAGTTGTTGCTTTGAATTCTGTTAGTCCTAAGCTTTATTGTTCTTCGAGCTTTCATTCTTGATCACTTGTATTGATGTGAACTTTAAAAATGTTCCGTGTGATCATTTTATTCAAGCTTTATTAAATCTTCTTTGAATCCATGCCTTAAGGCTTCACATGATCATCCTCCTTGGAAATATAAGCTTCCATGAATCCTTCTGAACACTTGACCTTACTTTCTCATAGTTGAGTCCTGAAATGTCATTACTTAACCAAATATGTTAAGTTTCACTTGTTTGTTAGCATCAAAACAGGATGTTAAGCCTTGTAAGGCCAACAATCTCTCCCTTTCTGATGACGACAAATAAGGAGCAAACAATTTGAGTGAGCCTTAAGACTTCCCCTTACAATAAGCATCATCTCAATAAACTTAACAATATCAAGATCAATTTCAAAAACTTTTTTAATATCACGCTTATCACATTATTCAAGTTCAAGATCATTATTCAAGTTCAAATACTCCTCATTATTTTGATACATATATCATGTTTAATTATTTTTAATACCATGCTCAATTTTTTAATACCTTAATTTTTGCTCAAAACTTCTCCCCCTTTTGACATCAAACAAAAAGAGTAGGATATTAAAAAATGATTAAGTTAAAATAAAATCATATTTTGAGCATATGAATATTAAACATGCATATCAAGCATATGTAGACACTCAATTCATTTTTTTTTTTTTCCAATATGACATGTGTAGTGTGCTTCAATAATCAAATAGTCATGTATATTTCATATTTGAAATTCATATATGTGTTGTAACATCTTTACTAACAGCATTATCCTTCTTTAAAAATTTCGTTAATTCATGATACAAATTGAAATTTTCATTAATACATTATACCAATTGAACTTTTGAATTTTTTATACCAATTAAAACATTAAAGAATAATTCTAATTGAACATTTCATTAATTCATGATATCAATTGAAAAATTAGGGAGAAACAAAACATAGCACAAGCAATAAGTCATATGACTCCCCCTGAATTTAATACATTCAGATTTGATACCAATTATGTTTCAATCATTGATTCATATCATGTATGTGCTTATGGATACTAATATCAAATACGAATATCATATCAATGTTATAACATGCTCAATTATTAATTGATATATTCATATATACCAACAAACTTTATAGATACCAATGCTAATGTCACATTATGCACTGCTCATGGATACTAAATTATTTAGATGCAAATTTTTCAATTTATCCATGTGATTCATCATTAGCATGAATGGTCAAGAATTAATTTCATATTCATATATCAATAACATATCAAAATTTATGCTTCTAAATCATGCTTAATAACTCCATGCTCAGATTTTTAATATATAGTGAACCACAAATCATCAATCATTTTCATGTCTTTTGGAGATTTCAAGATATACACGTGTAGCATATAGCATATCAGCATAACATTTAAGGGTGGAGCATATCATTATCACGTGCATTGTACTACAATATTGCTCAAGTGTTTTCATTCTCAAATATCTTTTCTTAATTAAAAAACTCAAGAAATAAGCTCAGATTTTCTTTGATTTCATATGAGTTCCCAAACTTCATATATCTTAATACTTTCTAATTTAAGGCTTGTATGAATCATACTATGATTTTGGCCAACAATGTTATTTTTGTTTATTTGTTTCAATAAGCTCTTAAACTCTTCTTTAAGATTTTTCATGATTTGAACAAGGTCTTTTATCTAGGTATCCATACTTTCATGGGTTTAGATGGTTTAACAAGGGATGTTTCTTTTACTTTCCATATTTGTTTAGTTTTCACATCCTTTCTCTTTATTGGACATTCAAACTTTATATGTCCATTCTTCTTACAAAGGTAGCATGTGGTGTGAGTGTAAGCATTTGAAGAAGTGCTACCATAATTTTTTGATGCTTTTGTAAAGTGTCCCATGTAGAGATTCTTTTTCTCTGTATTCTAAAATCCATTAAATCCCATGCCTTCTTTATTTAGAGACATTCTTTGTGCCAATCATTTTGTCAAAATTTTCTTTTCCTTTTGTGAAATTGTAAATGATTTTGGCTTGATTCTCAATTTTTTTTTCTTAAGATCATAAATTTTTGAATTTTGTATATTTTTACCCTTCTCTTGATCTTTCTCATTTTCCATAGAGGATTGAGATCTTAAGTCTTCTAATTCTTTCATCAACTTTTCATTCATACTTTCTAATTTCTTGATTTTCAATTCTTTTTCATTTTCAGCAAGATTAAGGGATTCTAACTCTTTCATAACTCCTTCATTATTGTTTTTCAATGATGTGTATCATTTAGTCACATTAACTAACATCTTATGCACCTTGAATAAATCATTTTGAAGTTCTTCAAAAGATGACATGCTCTCATCATTGGATTCATTAGATGAATCACTACTATAACCATTAACCAATTTATTTTTCCTTCTTATATTCTTCCAAGTTTCTTAGACATGAAGGCTAGTTCATCCTCTTCATCTTCAGTATTAGAGTTTTCTTTTGAAGCTTTAAAAGCAACAACTTCTTGGGCTTTAGATTTTTCACTTCTTTCATTCATTGCCATTTCATATGTGAGGAGAGAACCTATTAATTCATCTAAGGAGGTGTTTTTCAAATTTCTTCTTTCAGTTATTGCCGTGTCTTTTGGTTCCCATATAGGTGGCCTCCCTTTAAGAAATTTTTGGATCATCTCATAGTTGGTGTAAGTTTTTCCTAATGCATTTAGGGAGTTTATTATGTGGGTGAACCTAGTGTACATGCTAGTGATTGATTCTTCCGGGTTCATCTTAAAAGCTTCATACTCGCTAGTGAGTATATCGATTTGATTGTCCCTTACATCAATAGTACCTTCATAGGTTACTTCTAATTTATCCCATATTTCTTTGGTTGATTTACATGCCATGACCCTATTTAATTCATTTATGTCTAGAGCACAATACAAAGCATTCATAGTACTAGAATTTATTTGTAGCATCTTATGGTCATCGTCTGTCCATTCTTTTTCTTCTTTGGGTACTTCTTTATCATCTACAAGTTTAGTGGGGATAAGGTCACCATGTGTGGCAACCTTCCATGCTTTCCAATCCATGGTTTGTAGATAGATTCTCAAGCATTGTTTCCAAAATCTGTAGTTTAAACCACAAAAGATTGGAGGTCTAGTTGAGGACTGACCCTCTCCAAAGGGAGCTACACCTAAGTGTGCCATCTAGATCTTTATATAGCTACTTGTTAGGATTTGTTGTAACCCCGCTCTAATATCAATTGAAAACCAAGGTGTAGTCCCAAGTGGGGGAGGGGGTGAATTGTGTTATTAAAATTTTTCCTAAATCTTTTTATAAATTCTTAACCTCTTTTAAATTTTTTCAAAATTTCTTGACTTCTTGTTGATTTAGCAATCACACAAAATTCAATGTTCTTTTATTTAACCTACAACCAATCACAACACAACTCAAGTTAATCAAAACTTAATCATTCAGCCAATCAATCAACCAAAGTGTTCAACCACAATATATTCAATATTTAGCTTTCAGCTTTTGTAGCCTTGTGTATTTGATTCTAGCCCTGTAGTAATGAAACTTGTTTCTTCAATGCAAACCAAAACTCAAATTCCCAATAACTCAAAATTTAAATAAACTCTTAGTTAATTTGTCTTTGGGTGTTAACCAATCCACGTACTCCCTTTGAGGTTTCAGCAAAGTATTGATCAACCAACGTACTCCCTTTCGATTTTCGCAATCCCAAATCAAAATTAAACTTAAATTTACTTAATTTCCAAATTACGTAGTATATATGATTGTTAGCTTTACTGTAATCCCAAGAGGGGGGGGGGTGAATTGGTATTTTCAAATTTTATCCATAGGTCAATCCACTAACAGCAGTATTATGCAAGCCTAAGGTCAATGTAGTGTAGATAAAGTAAACCAATATAAATATACAACGGAAATTACACTGTACAATTAATTTTTCTAAGCATGCACAATACAATAGTAAATAGAGATGACACCCAAAAATGTTATCGAGGTTTGGCAAACTGCCTACGTCCCCGCTTTAGCTAACAAGCAAAAGGATTACCACTATAAACTAACTTAATTGGTGGAGCGGCACCTAAACAATAGTATTAATTAGCACAGGGCTTACCTTAACCTTTACAAACAATCTTTATTGGACTGGATTATCGCCCCCTCAGGGCACGCCTAGAATACAACATATTTCACAATAAAATTTGCGTACAACCAATATGCTTCTCAGCTAAGCACATTATGTACCAATGTAATCAATACACTACCAAATGATATGATAAGATAAGCTTAATGTAGTCTTAGCGTCTACTCTTAAAGATTTATGTAAATATTGCAATTAGTATGCAAGAGTGTAAGTGATGAGATCTTTGTGTCAAAATAATAGTCTCAATCACAATGCAGCAACAAAGATCACAAGCAAACTTCAAATATCTCAACAAATATTTTTCTCAAAAATAAACCACAAGAGATATTCAGAAAATGGTTTGTAAAAAGAAATTATTTGATCTTTGTGTCAAGATGATAATATCAATCAAAAATATAGCAACAAAGATCTTTAGCACTCAAGAAAATATCTCAAAATGTATTTCTCAAAGATAAGCACAAGAGATATTTTGAAAATGATTTGTAAAATATTTTTAGCAACCAAAACACAATGTGAAATTCTTGAGTATTGCAATGAAAATGCAAAATCCAAAATCTCAATGAAGTATTCCTAAGGAAGACTTATTAACAAAGTCTCATAGAAACACTTAGGGCTTACTCTCAAGATAAATGAATTTCAATCAACACCAAACAAGTGAGAGTGTAAGCCTAAAGAGAAGAATACTCAAGCACACTTACAAAGTGATTTTAGCTATAAGAGTGAGAAAGAATGAGTATAGGATGCTTGAAAATGAGAGTAGAAATTTTTGAGTTTACGAGGATTTTTGCTAATTAAGATTGCTAATCAGTTGCTAATTTTTGCAAATGAGGGGGTATATATAGAATTCCCCAAGATTATAACCCTTCAGGACATATTGGTCATTTTAGAAAAGATTTAAGTGAGGTTAATAAAATTTAACAGCATTTTAATCTCAGTAAATTTCGCCAACCCAAGAGCATTGGTCGACCGTACTTAAGGTTCGGTTGATCGAGTGTGTCAGTTCGGTTGACCAGGAACTGAAAGGATGGTCAACCAAGTGGAAGGCATTTTTTTGATTTGCACAGTTCGGTCGATTGAAGTGAGTTCGGTTGACCGAACTAGTTATACTTCAGTTGACTGAGATATTTTGAACTTAAGGGATTGGTCGATCAAGCGGTTGGAAATTCCCACGTGGGGGTTCGGTCGACCAGGGCGTTCCTTATATATTTCTGGTCAGTCGAGCAAGGCGTTGCCTATATATTTCTAGTCGGTCGATCGAAGGGTCAACTTGTTGACCTAATGGGGGTTCGGTCGACCAAAGATCTTAGTGTAACTGAGTTCGGTTGACCGAACATGCCAATTTGGACATTTTCGGTCATTTTCTCTTTATAATGCTGTCCTTATTCATATAATGATTAACTTAATTTTAATAGGGCACTCTTTTATGCATGCATGGGGGACCTAAGGTCAGTCTAGGTCTTTTTGAGCTTATTTATCTAATTATGCATATAATGCATTGATTATTACAGACCATTTCCTATTTACTATTAAAGACCCAAAAAAGAAATGAATTGAAATGTAACATAATATAGTCTTCAGGGCATTTAAGCTCTACTTCATGTGCTATCAATTTGATTTGCTAATTATATACTTGCACATAAACTAGATAGCCATCAAATACTTGACTATTTTTCATTATCAAAACTGGGTGTGACCTATGTGGTCAACATTCTCTCACTTTTTGATGACGACAAATACACTATGCAAAAAGTGGGTATAGCATTGAAAGGCTCCCCCTTACAATACGCATAATGCCAAAAAAAAAAAAAAAAATTTCAATGCAAATAATTTTTCAAGGACTAAGTACTACTACCTAATTTTTGCCTCTCATCTCTATCTCCCCCTCTTGGTAACAACAAAAAGGGTTATGAAATAAATAGCCATAGGCATTGGGTATGATACATTAATACACAAGACAAGTTTGAGAAATTTTTAAAATTTTGGCAGCATGCCGTTTGAAAATAGGACATTTTCCCAAAAATACCTGTATAAAAATGACCTGTTTTGAGTTTTAAGATTAATAGTTTATACAAAACTACTTAACCCAAACAGTTCCAATATGATCAAGAAGAAAAACATAAATACAATCATCATCATGTAGTAGATATGAGGATTATGCATTGCAAAACACAAACAAATTGTAATATCAATTATTAGACTTAAGATTTTTTAGAAAGCTCCCCCTAAGTTGATGCAATCTATCAAACATCTAGGAAGCATATCTACTATGCATGAGACCTAGTTCACGCCTAATTTGTATGAACCTATCTTATGGAAGTGGTTTAGTAAGAATGTCAGCCCATTGTTCATTTGTGCACACAAACCCAAGTGCCACATCACCTTTTTGCACATGATCACGAAGGAAATGATGCCTAATCTCAATGTGTTTAGTTCTTGAATGTGAGATAGGGTTCTTAGAGATATTTATTGCATTAGTATTATCACATTAATTGGTACAACATCATAGTGTAATCCAAAATCCATAAGTTGTTGTTTCATATAAAGAGTTTGAGCACAACAACTTCCAGTTGCGATATATTTTGCTTCGGCCATGGATAAGGCAACTAAGTTTTGTTTCTTGGAGAACCAAGAAATAAGAGATTGTTCTAAATAGTGACAAGTGTCGCTAGTGCTTTTCCTATCAACCTTACTACCGGAAAAGTTAGCATCAGTATAGCTAACAATCTCAAAGGTCGTATGCTTAGGATACCGTAATCCTAACTCTATGGTTCCAACTAGATACTTAAGGATTCGTTTAACTGCTAATAGATGAGATTCCTTAGGAGCGGCCTGAAACCTAGCACACATACACTCACTAAACATAATATCAGGCCTACTAGTAGTAAGATATAGAAGACTCCCAATCATGCCACGATACAATTTCACATCAACAAGGATTCCTTGCTTATCTTTATCAAATTTGATGGAAGAACTCATAGAAGTACCAAGAATTTTACTATCTTCCATATTAAATTTCTTTAGCAAGTCCCTGACATATTTAGATTGGCATATGAAAGCTCCATATTTAGCTTGTTTAATTTGGAACCCTAAAAAGAAACTAACCCATCATGCTTATTTCAAATTCACTATGCATACATTTGGAAAACTCATTACATAACTCATCATTAGTGGCTCCAAAAATGATATCATCAACATAAATTTGATCTTGGTGCATATCATCATTTTTGGATTTGATGAAGAGTGTAATATCAATCTTGCCACGGGTAAACCCATTTTCTAGTAGAAAACCACTAAGCCTCTCATACCAAGCACTAAGAGTTTGCTTCAATTCATACAAGACTTTAGACAACTGGTATACATGATCTGGATATTTATGATTTTCAAAACCGGGTGGTTGTTTTACATACACTTCTTCATTAATATAGCCATTAAGAAAAGCGCTTTTAATATCGATTTGAAACAATTTAAAGTTTTTAAAAGTGGCATAAGAAAGTAGCATATGAATGACTTCCATTTTAGCAGCAGGAGCATAGGTTTCATCAAAATCAATTCCCTTTTCTTGATTATAACCCTGGGCAACTAGTCTAGCATTAATCTTCGTTACTACCTAACTCACTCGAAAAATGAGCAACTCGAAGCTATCCCAAGTATAGGAGTTACGTCGTGTAATATTAAGCCCAAGGACTAGATCGTCTCCTCAGGGAATGCGTTTTAATCTCAAAATTTACGTTTGTCCAATCGAAAATAAAAAAAAGGTACTAAACTCGATTCAAATTCGGATTTTCAAAATTTTGGAGATTTAAACAAAAACTTAAATTAAAGTCCTAAAACTAACATGCTTCAATTTAAAGAGTAAGGATGGAAACTCTAATCTACCTAAGGAAACATCAAACCACGAGCTAATTAAAAATGGTAACATTGATCCTGGAATTAAAGCACGTAATTGAAAATCAATCACACACACGCACACAATAAAAATAAAATCTTTTACATGAACCAAAAATTATGAACCAAAATCACAAATTAAACGCAGACAAAATGCTGAATTTTTAACATGAGCCAAGAACTCGAACCCAAAGATCAAAACACAACAAAAACCTAAATTTAACGAACACAATAAAACTTTTCCTTTTTTTTTTTTTGCATTTTAATTTTTTCAAGAAACCGAACTAAACCTTAATCAATAATAATAATAATAATAATAATAATAAAATTAAAAAAATAACTCAAACAAATAAAAAAAATAAGTACAAATCTAATGCTAATATCAATTGAGAAGAGAAAGAAAGTAAATAGAATTTAATACTAATCATCCAAAGATTCAAAAACTTCAAAACATGAACAGAAATTTTACTAAAATTTAACAATAACTAATTAAAAAAAAGAGTAAATAAAGAGAAAAGGAAAGAAGAGAGAGAGAGAGAGAGAGAGAGAGAGAGAGAGAGAGAGAGAGAGAGAGAGAGAGAGAGAGAGAGAGAGAGAGAGAGAGAGAACAAGAAAGAAAAAAGAAAATAGAGAGGTAAAAAGAGAGAATGTAGAGAGCCATGGCAGAGTGGTCTGGCCGTGGAAGCTAGTTGCTGGTATGGAGTTGCTGGGCGAGAGGGACATGGATGTTGTAGCAGAAATCTGGTTTCTGTGCTCGGGAGGCAGAGGAGAGAGCTGCAGGGGGTGGCCGAAGATGTAGAGAACCTAGCTGGAGTTGCAGAGAAGTCTGGTGGCTCGAGGTTGTCTGAGAGCTTGGCTGCTTGTGCTGATGTTTGTGGCTATAGCTGGGATGGAGAATGGAGTAGAGGACAGTGGCTGGACTGGAGCAGCTGCTATCGAGAAGTTGCTCTGCTGTGTTGGAGCTCTGCTGTGTTGGAATAGCTTGTGGCTGAGAGTCTGCTGGAGTGGTTGTAACTTGGGAGGCTGGGGAAGCAGGTTCGGCTGATGCTAAAGATGATAGGAAGATTAAAAGATGGATAGAATGAAAGAACAAAGGGGGAAGGGAATACGAAGAGGGAGAACAGGGAAGAAGAAAGACAAACTGAAACAGAGAAAGAGAGGACGAGAATAAATCAAGGAAAAGAGAAGAAGAAGAGAAGAAGAAAGAGAAGAGAGAAGAGAGAAGAGAGTTGGCTGGGGGCAGTGCCTAACAAGGCAAAAGGAAGAACAAGAGAGTATTTAAATGGGAAAAAATTGGCTTGCCCTAGACCCACGAGACCAACTTGACCCGGCAACTTGACCCAACCCGAATTGTTATTATTATTATTTTTTTTATTTTTTTCATTCTCTGTTCATCGCAAATATGATCCTTTTAGAGCCTATTTCTCACAAAATGAAAAACACAAAAGTTGTAGACAATCCTTTCCTCTTTCTCTAGAAATTTGAATGGTCTCGATCAGAGCTTGAATGGAAAAGTTATGCATGAAATACGAACAGGTGTCAGTTTTGGTTCCCCGTATTTTTTCTGCAACAAAAAAATTACCAAAAATTCATAAATTGTGCAATAAAACTCAAGAATGATAATTTTTGTACTTTATTAAAATTTTGGACAAATTTTGAAATTTAATTAAAAATATAAGTTATAAAGACTGGGTTAAAATGTCCAATTACGCAGTTTTCACGCGTAATCACTACCCCATTCTCATCTTTCTTATTTGGTTCCTATAATTGTATGATCATTAGGCCTAGGAACTAGGGTACATACTTTACTTCTTTCAAATTGATTAATTTCTTATTACATGGACATCACCCAAGACTCATCCTCTATTGCCTTTTAATATTTTTAGGTTCTTCTTGGGACAAGAAAGCATAATGACTTACTAGGTTTTTCAAGGAAGATCTTGTGGCTATACCACGGGAAAGTTCACCTATGATTTGATCTATAGGATGGTTCCTAATAAATTTCCAATCCCTAGGCAACTCCTGAATTTCATTGTCATTATTATTGTTATTATCTTAAGATGATTTATCAATAATTTCTGAATTCTCACTTGCATTGCTTTCAAAAGATAACTTGTCTAAGCATTTTCTAATGTCAATGTCATCTTCATCATTTTTCTTAGAAAACGGATTAGATTCATCAAATACAACATAAATAGATTCAATGACAGTTAAAGTTCTTTTATTAAAAACTCTATATGCTTTACTATTAAGAGTATAACCTAGGAAAATGCCTTCATCAAGTTTAGAATAAAATTTTCCTAGATGTTCATTATCCCTAAGCACAAAAGATTTACAACCAAAAATATGAAAGTAGGAAATGTTAGGTCTATGGTTGTTCCACAATTTATAAGAGGTTTTATTAAGTGAAGGTCTAATCAACACCCTATTCATGACATAACATGCAGTTTTATGGCCTTTGCCCAAAAATATTTAGGTAGCTTATGTTCATTCAACATGGTCCTGCCCATTTCTTGCAATGACCTATTCTTTCTTTCTACCACACCATTTTGTTGAGGGGTCCCAGGTGCAGAAAAGGTGTGTGATGTATCCTCTAGGTCACAATAATTTTCTATGCCTTCATTTTTAAATTCAATGCCTCTATCACTTCTTATGTGAGTTATCTTATAGCCTTTTTCATTTTGAAATCTCCTTCAAAACTTAGTAAACTGTTCACATGATTCATTTTTATGTGAGAGAAATAGCACCCATGTGAACCTAGAATAGTCATCAACAATGACAAAAGCATATGATTTTCCACCAAGACTTTGCATAGAATTAGGACCAAATAAATCCAAGTGAAGCATTTCAAGTGGTCTAGTGGTAGATATAAATTTCTTTTTCTTAAAGCTGGATTTTGTTTGCTTACCCATTTGACATGCATCATAGATTTTATCTTTCATAAATGGTGTTTTAGGTAAGCCTTTCACTAAATCTTTTCTTACTAGTTTTGACAACAAGTCCATGCTAGCGTGTTCTAAGCGACTATGCCAACCAACTAGCTTCATTTGTTGCAGAAAAATCAGTTACTTGTTGTGAAGCTAAATTATCAAAAGTAGTAGTATATACATTTTCATGGCGATCTGCAGTGAAAAAAATTTTATGATCTGATTTGCTTTCAACTATGCATTTATCATTTTCAAATGAAACCTTATATCCTTTTTCACACAGTTAACTAATGCTCAACAAATTATGCTTCAAGCCATCAACTAATAGAACATTATCAATAATCTGGGAAGGATCCTTACTGACCTTACCTACGCCGATGATGCGTCCTTTTGCATTGTCGCCAAACGTCATGTACCCTCCATCCTTGGGAGTGATTGAAGCGAAGTTTGCCTTGTCACCAATCATGTGCCGTGAATAACCACTATCCAGGTACCACCTGTCCTTGGAGGAGGACGATCTCAAACATACTTGCAAGATAGACTAAGTGACTGATGATGGTCCCTAAATTCTGTTAGGTCCACGCGGGTTAGTGATAGGATCACCCTTAACTACCCACACCTTTTTAATTTTTACGTCTATTTCTAAGTGGGCAATCAAATTGAATATGACTAATTTGCTTGCATTTGAAACATTTCATTCTACACTTAGGATCTTTAGTTGGGATTTGAGATTTTGATTCACATGTGAAATGTCCCAAGTAAAGATTAGGTCATCTAACATTCTCAACGCCATTAAAACCAAGACCCTCTTTACTAAGAGAATTTCTTTGGGCTCCAATTAGTTTTTCAAAATTGCATTGGCCCTCAATGAATTTAAAAATAATTTTGGAACTATCCTCCAATTTTCTTTCAAGTATATCAATTTTCAAACCCTTTTCTTTAAGAATTGAAGCATAAGAATTTTTTGCCATTTCAAATAATTTTAACCAATTCTCGCATTTCTTTTTCAAAATATCATTCTCCTTGGTCATTTTATTCAATGGTTTAGACACACGAATATATTCAAATTGCAATTCTCTAAAAATAGGCATGCTATCAGATTCACAATCATCAAAAGAATCATATGAAGATAAAGAGTAAGAAGACGATCATCATGTGCCATCAAGCATAGATTAGCAACCTCTGAGTCATTGTGGCCCGAGTTTGAGTCACTACTACTTAGTTTATCCATGAAGTGCCCACTTTCATGACTTTCTTCTTTTTCCTAGTATCAATTTTCAGTAGTGGGCAATCTGATTTGATATGCCCAATCTTGTTGCAGTTATAGGACGTAGAAGCGTTTGAATTTTCTTTTCTTTTACTTGGCTATCCCTTATCAGATGCAGACTCCCTATATCTTTTGTATGGCTTTCTATTCTTCTTGAAGAATTTGCTGAATTTTCTAGTTAGCATGGCTATATCTTCCTTAGAATTAGATTTGCTACATTTGCTAGATGTATTAGTGGAAGTTTTTAATGCAGTCACCTTTTTTTCCTTATTATGTTTATTGAGTCTCTCATTTATAGCTAATTCATAGATAATCAGTGAACCTATCAATTCATCCAATGTCATGGCCTTAAAGTCTCTATCCTCAGAAATGGTCATAACCTTAGCTTCCCAAATAGGAGGCAAGCCTCTAAGGACTTTCCTAATCATCTCATATGTAGGATATAAGTCTTACCTAATGCATGCAGGGAGTTTATAATGTATGTGAATCTACTTTGAATGGACTCACCTACATTCATCCTAAAAGCTTCATATTCACTAGTTAGCATATCTATCCTACTGTCTTTTACATCCCTAGTGTCTTCATATGTGACTTCTAATTTAGCTAAGCTTTCTTTTGTAGTAGTACATGCCATTACTCTATTAAACTCATTCACATCAAGACCACAATACAAATTATTCATAGATGTGGCATTCAAACTAACATCTTTCATATCATCATCATTATATTCTTCCTTAGTTTTGGGAACTCTAGTTGTACCCACAGTTTTCATAAGAACATAATTTCCTTTAGAGACAACCCTCCACACCTTCCAATCTATATTTTGAAGGTAGATGCGCATCCTCTGTTTCCAGAAAGTGTAATTAACACCATTGAAAATCGGAGGTCATGTGGAAGAGGATCCCTTAGGGAAAGGAGTCACGGTGCTATGAGTCATCCTAGATCTTTGGTAAAATAACTATTAAGTCTATGCTACGTGGCTCTAATACCAATTGTTAGCTTTACCATAATCCCAAGAGTGGGGGGGGGGGGTGAATTGGTATTTTCAAATTTTATCGTTAGGTTAATCCACTAATAGCAGTATTACGCAAACCTAAGGTCAATCTAGTACAGATAAAGTAAACCAATATAAATATATAGCAGAAATTAAACTACACAATTAATTTAGCTAAGCATGCACAATAAAATAGTAAATAGAGATGGCACCCATAAATGTTATCGAGATTCGGCAAACTGCCTACGTCCCCGCCTTGGCTAACAAGCACAAGGATTACAACTATAAGCTCACTTAACGAGTGGAGCGGCACCTAAACAACAATGTCAATTATCAAAAGGCTGACCTCAACCTTTACATACAATCTTTATTGGACTAGATTACCACCCCTTCGGGCCACGCCAAGAATACAACAGATTTCACAATAAAATTTGCATACAACCAATATGCTTCTCAACTAAACAGATTATGTACCAATGTAATCAATATACTACTGAATGATATGATAGGATAAGCTCAATGTAGTCTTAGTGTCTACTCTCAAAGATTTATGCAAATATTGCAATCAGTATGTGAGAGTGTAAGTGATTAGTCTCAATCACAATGTAGCAACAAAGATCACAAGAAAACTTCAAATATCTCAACAAATATTTTTCTCAAAATAAATCACAAGAGATATTCAAAAATGGTTTGTAAAAAGAAATTATTTGATCTTTGTGTCAAGATGATAATATCATTCAAAAATATGGCAACAAACATCTTTAGCTCTCAAGTAAATATCTTAAAATGTATTTTTCAAAGATAAGCACAAGAGATATTTTGAAAATGATTTGTAAAATATTTTTAGTAACCAAAACACAATGTGAACTCCTTGAGTATTGCAATGACAATGCAAAATCCAAAATCTCAATGAAGTATTCCTAAGGAAGACTTATTAACAAAGTCTCCTAGAAACACTTTGGGCTTACTCTCAAGATAAATGAATTTCAATCAATACCAAACAAGTAAAGAGTGTAAGCCTAATGAGAAGAACACTCAAGCACACTTACAAAGTGATTTTAGCAATAAGAGTGAGTAAGAATGAGTGTAGGATGCTTGAAAATGAGAGTAGAAATTTTTGAGTTTACGAGGATTTTTTCTAATTAAGATTGCTAATCAGTTGCTAATTTTTGCAAATGAGAGGGTATATATAGAATTCCCCAAGATTATAACCGTTCAGGACATATTGGTCATTTTAAAAAAGATTTAAATGAGGTTAATAAAATTTAATAGCGTTTTAACCTCGGTAAATTTCGCCAACCCAAGAGCTCCAATCGACCGTACTTAAGGTTCGGTTGACTGAGTGTCTCAATTCGGTCAACTAGGAGTATTTTAAACTAAAAGGATGGTCGACCAAGTGGTCCCATGCTGCATCTCTTAAAGAAAAGGATTTGAAAATTGTTGAGCTTGAAATAAAATTGGAGGATAGCTCCAAAATTATCTATAATTTTATAGAGGGCCAAAACAATTTTAAAAAACTTCTTGGGGCCCAAAAACCCACATTCCACCTGAATAATCATTTAGGCAAATGACATGTTTTAAATGCAAACAGAAAGGTCATATTCAATCCATTTAGAAATAGAAATGTGAAAATTAAGAAAGTATCGAGAGTCAAAGGTGAATCAAGCACTAACCCCTTTAAACCCAACAAAATTTGGGGATCAACATCAGTTACTTAAATATTTTTGCAGGTGTGCTTGAGGTCATCCTCATCTAAGGAAAAGTGTATATGAATAGCGGTTGTTCACGACATATGACTGGCAACAAGGCCAAGTTTGCATCCATTGCTCTCTAGGAAGGAGGGTTCGTGACTTTCGGGGAAAATGTAAAGGGCATAATAATCGGAGTAGGTAAGGTTGGTAAGGAACCTTCCCTTGTCATTGATAATGTCTTATTAGTTGATGGTTTAAAACATAACCTACTAAGTATAAGTCAATTATGTGATAAAGGTTATAGAGAGTCCTTTGAAAATGACAAATGCATTGTTGAAAATAAATCTGATAACAAAATTCTTTTTACTGCTGATCGCCACAAAAATGTTTACACCATTGGTTTTGATAACATAGCTTCACAACATGTAACATGTTTTTCTACTATAAATGAAGCAAGTTGGTTGTGGCATAGGTGCCTAGGGCATGCTAGCATGATTCTTCTATCAAAACATGTGAAAAAGGATCTTGTTAAAGGCTTACCAAAAACACCTTCTGTGAAAAATAAAATTTGCAATGCACGTCAAATGGGTAAGCAAACGAGATCTAGTTTTAAGTCAAAGAAAGTCATATTCACTACTAGGCCTGTGATGACCTGCTTAATTTCCACATTTTTTTTTCCATAATATAATAAAATCAATATCACAAAACTCAGTAGATCATAATCCACCTGGACCCATGGGTACCAGGGATACATCAGAACACATAATGGAAGCCAAAGCAACAGGAAACATGCAATCATAATATCATAAATATAGAATCATCCATCACAATACCAGAGTTACTACATCCACTGTATTTAACTTTATACATCCCAAAAAAAAAATCTAGGGACATTTTCACAAAATCCAACCGTCCCCGCCAAAAGTTACCCTTTAGAAAGGGCAGATCAATAGGACTATAATAGCGGAGCTTTACCCGATCTCCTATTAGGGGCTCCTGAAATGTTTATGAAAATTGGGGTGAGACACCTCTCAGTAAGGGAAATAAACTAACACTAGTGTGTGGCAACATAAGCATTTATATGGTATACATATAATTATAAACATAACCAGTAAAACTGTATATATATATATATATATATATATATATATATATATCATTTTTGGGAAAAACATGTATAACCAAAACATGGGTAGAACATAATGATTTCCATAGTAGAATTCATCTCATATAAATAATAATACAAAACAAACATCCTTGGAAGGTTAGCTGGCTATTGTCATGTATTACCTCTACATGACTTGGTTGTGTGGCCCGAAGGTGGGACCTGACAATGGTTGGCCGATCACTGCCAAGTCAAAAGTACAGTCTGTAAGTCTGATGGGTCCACCAGACCTGGTCCGTACACCAGGGGCAATCACACACTTCTTAAAATCACATCGATCATCCAATCTCATACCACTCTGTATAGCGGTGTTAATACAAATATCATGATCATGATGACCATGGACACATAGCAGCGGTACCGTGTAAGTGCTAGCCTAGACCAAGCCAACCAGGTTCTGATATCATATAACATATACTGAAGCTGTGATACGTGGATATTTCATATCATTAATTATCAAATCAATCATATCATTTTGCATATATACGTATATCATGAAAATCATCGGCCCATATGCCGGTATTTCACATTTTACCATAGCTCGGCCCGTACGCTGGCAAATCATATCCATAGCTCAGACCGTATGCTGGAAAATCACATTCATAGCTTGGATCGTATGCCAAAAAATCATATACATAGCTCAGCCCGTACCCTAGCAAATCATTTACATAGCACCGCCCGTACGCTGGTAAAATATATCCATAGCTCAACCCGTACGCTGGCAAATCATACACATAGTTCGGCCCGTTTGCCGGCAAATATATCAAAATCTCGACCCATATGCCGGTTTTCCTTTATAAAAATCCGTATCATTAACACATTCCCAGAAAACAGTTTTTCATTATAATTTCTATTCATACCACATGAAATAGGTTTTTCATATATCTAACATACTATCATTTTCAGTAGTATTTCCCAAATATAAATCATATATAAATATATTTATTTCCTTGAAATCAAATGCTATAATATTATACATACTTTTCATAAAATACTAGCTTAGTTTATCCCCTTATCCGAGTCTTGAAAAACTCCTAAAACAAACAACCCCGCACCCGCAGGGTTCCCCATCAACTCCCTGAAAAATGACATTTCCTAGAACTAAAGTTTAGTATTACTACACATACTACACTTTCTACAACTGTCAAATAACCAAATACTGAGTAAAAAGCCTTACCTTGGAGTTGGGATGGTTTCCAACTCAGCCTCACCGACAATCTGCTCCGGTAGACTTGCAAAGAACTTTCCCAGGAGCATCGTGGTAGCTTCAGATCGTCGAACCGACGAGAATCCGACCCGATATCGTAGAGAGTAGGTAAGAGGGGCATAGAGGAGAGAGAAAGAGAGATGTTTGCTCAAGATTTTGGAAAAAAATGAAAGTTGACCCTATTTATGCACTGGGCTTCGTCGACGAGCCACGTCACCTCGTTGACGAGGTCAATATGAAATTCGTAGACGAACTTTCCCCTTCGTCGACGAAATTTAGAGTCGCCTAAAAATTCTCTTGATATTTTCTCATCAACGATACATACCCTCGTTGACGAGACCCTGTGTTATCCTCATCAATGAATCCCTTGTATTCGTCGATGAGTCCTCGATTAAATTCCTCATTTATTACTCCCAAAGTGCAATGTAGTCGACGAATGCGAAGAGTTCGTTGACGAAGTCTGTTGCCTCCTTCTATTTTTGTTTCCATTTCTATTTTCTCTCTCTCTCTGTTATTATTTAAAATTCCATAATTTCTCCTAGGTCACTACATTCTCCCCTCCTTATAAAAATTTTGTCCTCGAAATTTACTGTTCACGTAACTCATCATCCTTTAACAGGAAAATGGTCTACTTATTTTATTACTTACCTTCACTTATGACGGAGGAATACTGTGGTTACATTCCGAGTTTTGGGAGATTACATATACAAAAGAAAAATTCTCCCAAAACTAAAATGTTACACTAATTAAACCTTTACATGTACCTGCAAAAGAAATACTACCTAACTACTTACATTTTACCCGATCAAACGTCTTGGAATAAATGTGAATACCTCTACTTCATCTGCTCCTCGGACTCCCAAGAAGCCTATTCAACTGTATGATTCCTCCACAGAACTTTTACCTGAGGAATCTCCTTGTTATGTAACTCCTGCACTTTCCTATCCAAAATCTGTACTAGGACCTCCTCGTACACCAGTGAATCATTGAGCTCTAATTCACCATAATTGATGATATGAGAAGGATCTAAGACATATTTACTCAACATAGTAACATGAAATACGTCATGGATCCTGGACAATATAGGTGGCAAAGCTAGCCTGTAGGCTACCGGCCCCACTTTCTCTAGAATCTCAAATGGACCGATAAACCTAGGACTAAGTTTACCCTTCTTCCCGAACTTCATAACCCCTTTCAATGGAGCTATCTTCAAAAACACATGATTACCCACATCAAATTCCAGATTCCTGTGGCGATTATTAGCATAACTTTTCTGTCGGCTCTGAGCTGCACTGATTCTATCTCTGATAAGTCGAACTTTATCACACGCTTGCTGCACTAGCTCTGGCCCCATAGCTCGCCGCTCACCCATCTCATCCAAAACAAAGGAGAATGACATCTCTTACCATATAGAGTCTCAAATGGTGTCATGCCAATGCTGGTCTAATAATTGTTATTATACGCGAACTCTACCAATGGCATGAATTGAGTCCAACTACCCCCAAAATCCAATATGCACGCTCAGAGCATATCCTCCAATATCTATATCGTCCTCTTAGTCTGTCTATCTGACTGAGGATGGAATGCAGTGCTAAATGATAACTGAGACCCTAGAGCTTCCTGCAAGCTCCCTAAAAAATGTGACATAAAATGCGGGTCTCGATTTGACACAATCGATACTGGCACCCCATGAGAACGAACTATCTCCTAAATGTAAATCTCCGCCAAACAGTTAAGGGAGTAGCTGATCTTGATAAGTAAAAAGTGGGCGGTCTTAGTCAAACGGTCAACTATCACCTAGATGGCATTCTAACCGTGTAACGCCGTTAGCATTCCTATTACAAAATCTATAGATATATGTTCCCACTTCCACTCTGGGATAAATAACGGCTACAACTGCCCTGCCGGCCTCTGGTGCTCAGCCTTTACCTGCTAGCACATCAAACATTGGGCTACATACTCGGCGATCTCTATACATCTTCGTACTACCTAGATGAATTGTATACAAAGATCTGTGAGCCTCCTCGAGAATGGTCCTCCTAATATCCATATCGGTAGGAACACATAATCTAAAATGGAACCTCAAAGTGCCGTTGTAACGACCCGAAGAATAATGTTATTTAAATAATAAAGAGAAAGGGAAATGGGAACAGAAACAAAAGGAGGCAGCAGACTTTGTCAATGACATTGCATTTTGGATATAATAACCTAAGAAATTTTTCCAGGCCTTGTCGACGAAACCCTCGTGTTCGTCACGAGGGTTCTTTAGGACCTCGTCGACAAGGTCCCATCTCATCGATGAGAAGATACTGAGAGAGGATTTGTGGGAAGTCTGAAATTCATCGATGAGGGTGCAGATTTATCAACGAACTTTCTATAGGACTCGTCGACGAGGTGACGTGACTCATCGACGAATCTTGCAATATAAATAGCCCTAAACTCAATTTAATCGCAAAAAAATCAACGCAACTTCCCCTCTCTCTCTCTTTCTCTCTCTCTCTCCTACAACCTTTCCTCCATTTCTCTTCAATTTCGGCCCCGTTAGTCATCGGATCGACTATCTGAGGCCACCACGAAGCTCCTGGCAAAGTTCTCTCCAAGTTTACTAGAGCAGATCGTCGGTGGAATCGAGTTAAATTTCTTCCCAGAATCAGGGTAAGGTCTTTTAGTAAGTTTTTGACCTTTTGGTAATTGTAGGAAATGATGTAGGCAAAAAAATAATGATATTATGTTCTGGTGAATGTTGTTTTCAGGGTATTGAGTAGGAAGCCCTACAGGTGTTAGACCAGTACACCATAGTGGTTTTTCAGTAGTCAGGTAAGGGAAACATGCTATACTAGGAAACTTTTTTATGATTTCAGCATGAATTATATATTTTTATCAAATTATTATTCAGGTTATATATATATATTACAGTTTCCAGAATTTGATAATATTAGTATGTATTTGTGTGGCTTGAGTCGATAACAGAAACAATACTATATTTATAGAATTTGCGAATACCATGTTTATAGTCATTAACAAAAATACCATGATATTTGCATGATAAAGAATGACGAATTTTTTAGTGAACAGTATACTCAGAAATATACATTTTCAGTAATTCTATAATAACATGTTTATTAGTACCATAACGCCCCAATATACATATATTTAGACAGTAGTTTAGTTATATAAAAAACAAATTTTCAGTCAGTTTATTTAGAATTTCAGATAAATTCTATGTGGTTATGGTTATTTTAGAAAGCAAAGTAAAAATAGAATATTACAGATATCAGTTCCTGATGGATCAGACAGAAGAGCACGGTACCGTAATTACAGATATTCAGTTCAGAGTGCAACCACTTTACTTAGATAGTAAGTGGTATGAGGTCGATCGTGCCCACGTTGGGATAGGCTCTCCATCAGATATGGATTGAGGGGGCCAATTAGACTGTCAGAGTTTAGTTGACATATCCTGATCGACTAGCCAGGATAGGTCCCACCTTTGGGCTGCACAACCCTGTCATGAGGGGTTAAATCATGACATATATCCATCCAGGGAAATTTTCTCAGATATTATAAGTATAAGTAGATTTTTCAGAAATAGTGGTATTAATATGAAAAGTAGTTTCATACAGATTGGCGTGTTAAATAATATAGTTAATGGTTTTATTATACGTTCAGTAATATCAACATTTTTAGATTCAATTATTCATATTATTCCTAAATCATATTATTTTTACCGAACTATAGCTCAGTGGCCACACACTAGTAATAGCATGTTTCGTCTTACTGAGCATTGGCTCATCCCAGTGTTAAATTGCTTTTCAGGTGAACCAGCTAGGCGAGCGGAGCAGGTCCGCAGGTAGAGGGGCTATTGTACTGCTGAAATTAGAATAGCTTCCCAAGAGTGGGGGTGGTGAATTGGATTTTTAAACTTATATTCTTTTTAATACTTTATTTTATAACAAGTAAACAAAAAATCAATTCAACCACAACCAATCAACAAGATAATCAAAATCTTGATCTTTGTATCAATAGCCCTGTAATAAATTGTAAAGCACACTGAATTTATGTAAGTGCTGTGTTATTCCAAACTCACACTTCTTCTTTGTGTTTAGTTTTTAAAAAAACGTTCAGATTAATAAGTTTAGGATGATCAACCAACGTAGTCACTTTCGGTTTCCGCAATCAATGTTGATCAAGCCAAAACAAATTATCCTCCAGTCTATTTAACAACCATACACTTAGAATTTAACAATTTAAGGCATACACGCAGGTTGTAAGTATTACTGAAAAATAAAGACTAAGGAAAAAGAGAGAGACATAAGGTTTTCCGAGGTTTGGCTTATACCCAACCTACATCCTCGCCTTTGGCAAACCACCAAAGGATTCACTAGTTTAGTTCCGTGGATGGGTGGAACAATACGGATTACAATCACTCCTTCCTTTAGGCTAGAGCCTGCCTCTGCAAAAGATATTCCCTCGTTTGGTCCAACGATTCTACAACCTTGAATCGCCTATAAACAAGACCAAGATAGAGAAAATTTTGTGTACAAAAGACACTCTCACAATAGAGTAGATTAGTACAACAATCAGCACAAGAATACTTCAAAGTAAATCAAATAAAAAAGGATTGAAGCTCAATAATGAATTTAGATCGCCAAATATCTTCCAAGAATTGAAAGATTTAGACTTTGAAGGCTTTACTTTGGAGTTTGTATCAGCGGTAACTTAGTAGTTGAAGTTGGATGAACACAAGAGAGTTTGAGAGCTTTTTAGAGAACTTTGATTGCCAAAAATTTCTTAGTGTAAAAATTCTTTTAAAGTTTAGGGCTATTTATAGATGTTTAAAAGTAATTCCTTGCCCCCAAAGTTTTCTTGAAGTAATCCCCAAAATTTTCAAAATAGTAGTGCCCAAAAAATCCATTTAAAAAATCTTCCCATTGGAAGTTTTTAAACAGATGTTCGAGTGGCAGTCACCTACCACGACCTAGCAGTCGCCTGCCATAGAAGAAACTTAAAATACAGAATACTGGCAGTCGCCTGCCAGAACTCAGGCAGTCGCCTGGCATGACTACCCAGGCACTTGGCTGTGGTCAGGCAGTCGCCTGACACCCTACTGTCTCTTTGAAGTTTTTTCATTTAATTTGGGCAGTCGCCTGGCCTTTCTGTTTTGTTAAAAAAACTTTTATTCTTTAAACCTTTCTTTTCTTTGATTTGAAAACATACTTTAGGGTTTTACTAAAACTTTATTTCCAAGTTTCTTTTGATTTTATGAGAGTTTCAATTCAGTTTATATTTGAAGTTCACTTGAAGTACTTACATACAAAACATCCTTAAAAACATATTCTTTTGATCTTCAAGTAGGTCCTTGTTCTTCTATCATCTTTGAGCTTCTTATCATATTTTTTTCTTGATCTTTTTGAATCCATAAAATTTATCATCCTTTTGAGCTTTGTCACTACCTTTAAGCTTTGCTTTCATTGAGCTTTGTCACTACCTTTAAGCTTTGCCTTCTTCCTGAAAAACTTTCACTTAAAATAAACCATATTAAACATATCATGATTTGTTATTATCAAAATAAGAATTGTAAGCCTTGTTAGGCCAACATTCTCCTTCTTTTTGATGATGACAAATCGAGAGCAAAACTAATAATAGGAAATAATGCTCATGGCTCCCCCTTTCAACAAGCATGATATACCAAAAATATTTATACAAAACATGTCACTTGCAAAATGAATTCATACCTATATATATTCATCATACAAGGTATTCCATACATGTTCATAGTCTTACAAACCATAGCATAATTAATTTTTGCACTTCCTTCTCTCAAACACTCTCCTCCTTCAGACATCAATAAAAAAGGAAAAAAGAGCGATAAAAAACAACAGAGTGAAGTGTTGTAGAACAAAGTACTCAGAGATCTTACAAACACGAAAGAAATACTAGCCGGTGAAGTACTCAGAGATACTAATACATAAAAGTGTTAAATAGCACATAGATGAAATACATCAATCAGAGGCTTCCATAGACCCACTTTCATCTTCTTCTTGTTCTTCTTGTTCACCAGATTGTTCAGTAGATTCATCATCACTAGATGGAGCAGAGCTGATATCCATATGAGATTTACCTTTGGAAGAGCTAGTCAAATGTTTCTCAATCTTGTCAACATGCTGAACAAGGCTTGAACAATGAGTTTCCACAGTAGAAACCCTTTCCCTAAGTGTACCAAGTCCAGATTGCATTCCATCACTAAAGGTCATATAGTGATTAAAAAATGGAACGAACCAAGAAGGAGTTTTTGGGTCAAGCTGTACTGAAGGGGCTGGCATGGAAGACTGAGGTGGTGGTGCAGATGAGATGTGAGGATGTCCCTTGTGAAACCACCCTTGAGGAGAGTGCTTATATCCAATACGCTTAAGAATAGTATCAGAAAAGATATTGTAATGGGTTTTGCTAGTGAAGTTAAATGATGGTGTGAGAACATTGAAATGAGAAAATACCATATTTAACATCCCAGCATATGGTAGAATGACACGAGAGGCATCAACTTTCATAATGATCCATTTGATAAGTGAACTTGGAAGATCCAGCTTTTTTCCTTTAAGAATACACCACATAACAAAACAATCTAAGAAGGAAATATGATCATGAGAACCAGAATGTGGTAGGATATTATATGTAATAAGTTTGTGCAGGATTAAAGCTTGGAGATTGAGCTGTTTGTAAAGAGGTGGATGCCCAAAGGAGATAGGTGTATCAGTTATGACTAGGGATAAACATTCCTCTGGAGTAAATCCTTGGGACATTATCCATTGTTTGTCAACAATGTGAACCTTAAAATCTCCTAGCTTGACTCGAAGAATTTTTCCCAAAGATATGGGAGTAAGATGAATATTTAGCCCTAGAATATTTGTTTTGAAATCATTTTCAAACCTCTCCATGTTAGCATAGAAAATCCGAACCACGTTTGAATAGTATCCTTTTGCTTGATACGTCATAAACCCTCTTAAAAAGGTCCATGATTTCAGGAAAATCAGAATTGAAGAATGTAACATCAAGTATTTTACCTAGGATGGGTTCGGCTGAAGTGATTTGATTCCTATAGAGTTCCTTAGCATGAGGAGTTACTAACCACTTCTCTACTTCATCATTGTTGATCCTTGTGGAGGAGGAGGAACCCTTGTTACCAACCGATTTGATCCGTGGCATGATTGTTTTGAAGAGGGAGGGTAGGTTTGATTCACTATTTCAGGCTGATTTGGAAGAGGATTTTGTTTGGAAAATAGTAGGAATGAGGATTTTCGGAGAGAGAGGAGAAGTGGCAGGCGCCTGATGGAAGTTAAAAAGACATAAACAGGGTTTTAAACCCCACCCACCGTGAGGAAGTGACCTGCTAGGATAAGGTAGGCACCTGTCAAACAAAAAAACTTGAAAGCCAGTAGCCTGGCAGTCGCCTGCCAAGTGGAGAACTTGTTTAGTTTACTTCTCGTATATGCATCATCCCTAATTCTCTTCCAATGAGTATGAATCACTCTTCAGAGAGTGGTTTTGTGAATATATCTGCTAATTGGTCATTTGTATTTACAAATTCTAGCATTATGTCTTCGTTTTGCACATGATCTCTCAAGAAGTGATGTCTTATGTCAATATGTTTTGTTCTTGAGTGAGATACCGGATTTTTTGAAATATTTATGGCACTTGTGTTGTCGCATTTTATTGGAATAGTTTGATATTGAATTTTGAAATCTTTTAGTTGTTGTTTCATATACAATGATTGGGCACAGCAACTCCCTGCTACTATATATTCTACTTCTACTGTGGATAAGGCTACAGAGTTTTGTTTCTTTGAAGACCAGGAGACTAAAGAGTGTCTTAGAAAATGACACATTCCACTTGTGCTTTTTCTATCTATCTTGAATCCAGAAAAGTCTGCATCAGAATAGCTTATCATTTCAAATTCAGTTCCCTTTAGATACCATAAGTCTAATTCAAGTGTGCCTAGTAGATATCTAAGGATTCTTTTAACTGATGTTTGGTGTGATTCCGTAGGAGTTGATTGGAACCTAGAACACATACATATACTAAACATAATATCTGGTTTACTTGCTGTTAAATAAAGTAAGCTTCCTATCATGCCTCGATAATGTTTGGTATCTGCTTATTTCCCTTTTTCATCATTGTCAAGACTAGTTGAGGTACTCATGGGAGTTCCTATAGGTTTACTTTCTTCCATATCAAACTTCTTTAACATGTCTTTAATATATTTAGTTTGATTTATGAAAGTTCCATTTTCTGCTTGTTTGATTTGTAATCCTAGGAAGTAATTTAACTTTCCCATCATGCTCATCTCAAACTATTTTTGCATAGACTTAGAAAATTCATTACATAAATCCTCATGGGTTGCTCCAAAAATAATATCATCAACATAACTTTGTACTTTAAGCATGTCTTTGTTTTTTGTTTTTATAAATAAAGTACTATCTATTTTTCCTCTTGAAAAATTGTTTTGAATTAGGAACTTGCTTAGCCTTTCATACCAAACTCTAGGAGCTTGTTTTAATCCATATAAAGCTTTTGTTAACTTAAATACATGATCAGGACTTTTTGAATTTTCAAAACTTGGAGGTTGTTTTACATATACTTCTTCATTTATATATCCATTTAAGAAAGCACTTTTTACGTCAATTTGGTATAATTTGAAGTCCTTATAGGCTGCATAAGTTAAGAGCATTCTAATTGCTTCCATTCTTGCTATGGGGGCAAACGTTTCATTGTAATCAGTACCTTCTTCTTGATTATAACCCTATGCTACTAGCCTAACTTTATTTCTTATAACTATCCCATTTTCATCCTTTTTATTTCTAAACACCCATTTAGTTCCTATGATTGATTTGTCTTTGGGTTTAGGTATAAGTTCCCATACTTGACTTCTTTCAAATTGATTTAGTTCCTCTTGCATAGCTATAATCCAAGAGTCATCTTTTAAGGCTTCTTCAATATTCTTGGGTTCATCTTGAGATAAAAAGGCATAATGGTTGCAAATATTTTTCAATGAGGCTCGAGTGGTTATTCCTTTTGAAGTTTCTCCAAGAATTTGTTCTTTTGGATGACTTTTAGCATATCTCCATTCTTTAGGTAGTTCTAGATTTTCTTCATTATTTTCATTTGAAGTTTCATTAATATTTTCCTCTTTTATTACAAGATCTTCTTCTTTTTGTGGAATATCTTCTTTTTCATCAATCTTAATTTTGTTTTCATAATTGTTTGATTCATCAAATGTTATATGTATTGATTCAATGATAGTAAGAGTTCTTCTATTAAAACCCTACAGGCTTTGTTATTTGTCGAGTAGCCTAAAAAGATACCTTCATCATATTTTGCATCAAACTTTCCTAAATCATCTTTAGTGTTAAGGATAAAACATTTGCATCCAAATACATGAAAGTAGAAGATATTAGGTTTTCTACCTTTCCATAATTCATATGGTGTTTTGTCTATACTTGATTTTATAGACACCCTATTTACAATATCACATGCCGTATTTACAGCTTCAGCCCAAAAGTATTTAGGTAGGTTATTTTGTTCTTGCCATTTCTTGTAGGGTTTTATTTTTTTCTTTCTACAACTCCATTTTTTTGTGGAGTTCTAGGTGCTGAGAAATTATTATTTATTCCATATTCATTACAAAATTTATCAACCTCTTTGTTTCTAAACTCCCTACCTTGATCACTTCTAAAACTTGTTACATTATAACCCTTTTCATTTTGTAATTTCTTACATAAGGTGATTAGCATGTCACAAGCTTCATCTTTATTTGCTAGGAATAATAACCAAGTGAATCTTGAATAATTATCCACTATTACAAAAGCATATTGTTTTCTTCCTAGGCTTAAGGTTCTTGTTGGACCGAATAAGTCTAGGTGTAATAGTTCTAGGGGTCTTTTAGTAGATATATACTTTTTTTTGTAAAGCTTGTTTTAACTTGCTTTCCCTTTTGGCATGCATCACACATCTTGTCTTTTATGAATTTGGTATTTGGTAATCCTTTGACAAGATTTTTCTTTGATAATTTGGATAATAGGTCCATGCTAGCATGTCCTAACTTCCTATGCCATAGCCAACTTATTTCATTCATGACTACCAAACAAGTTACGTTTTGATTCATTAGATTCTCAAGGTTTATACAATAAACATTATTTATCCTATGAGCTATAAACAAGATTTTATTTTCTTTAGGATCTTGGATAACACATTTTTCTTTCTTAAAGGTTATTTCAAACCCTTCGTCACTCAATTGGCTAATGCTTAAAAGATTGTGTTTTAATCCTTCTACTAATAACACATTATCAATAGTAATAGAAGGTTCTTTACCTATTCTCGCGATGCCAATGATCTTACCTTTGGCATTATCGCCGAAGGTGACATATCCTCCATCCTTTTTTCTTAGAGAGATAAACTTGGTCTTATCGTCGATCATGTGTCTTGAACACCCGCTGTCCAAGTACCACTTGTCCGTTGATGATGTTGTCCTAAAACATACCTACAATGGATAATTCATTGTGTTAGTCTTTGGAACCCAAATCCTTTTGACTTTCTTTGTTTTGTTGTTAGTTCGATTATTAACTTTCCAATCTCCTTGTACTTTAACATACTTCCTTTTTAGTGGGCAATCAAACATTACGTGACCTTTAGTCTTGCGCATATAGCAAGTAGTGTGTTCATGTTTGTTATTTAAGGAACTGCTAGCATAGTGCTTGGCTTCCTTGATGAAGTATCCCATGTATAATTTCTTATTCTTTTTATTTGTTTTACCATTATAACCTATTCCTTCTTTATTCCCATGTAGCCTTTGTTGTCCAATCATCTTTTCAAAATTATCTTTACCTTTTGTAAAGTTATATATAATTTTTTCTTTATCCTCCTTTATTTTCTTAAGTTCATTCACTTCTAAATCCTTTTTATTCAAGTTTTCTTTATGAGTTTTGCCTAAATCTTGAGTTACTTTACTTACTTCCTCCTTTAACTTCTCAATACAAGAGTCTTTATCTTTTTCAATGGTTTTGAATGATACAAGTTGCTTCAATAATTCATTATTTTGATCCTTCAAGGTTATATTTCTTTTGGAAATTTTTATGAATCTTTTATGCAGGTAAAACAATTCAGCTTGTAATTCCTTGTGTGAGGGCATACTATCACATGACTCATCACAAGATTCATTACAAGATTCTTTTGAAGAATAGTAGGAATTTACCTCTTCATCATTCGCCATGAAACATATGTTTTCCATCTGTTGTCCACTTGATTCGTTTTCCGTTTCGTTGGAGCTTGAGTCATCCCAAGTAGCCTTCATAGCTTCTTTCTTTTTCTTCTTGTCTTTCTTGAGCAATGGGTAGTCCGGTTTGATATGCCCTAGTTTCTTACAGTGATAACATATTGGGGTTTCATTTTTACTTTTATTTTCTTTTCTACTTGATTCTCCTTTTTCAGTTTTCCTTTTATTGAACTTTCTAGGAAATCTTTTATTCCTTCTATAAAACTTACCTAGTCTCTTAGTGATGAATGCTAATTCATCTTGATCTAAGTCACTTGTTTCACTTTCTTCTTCACTTAAGTTGCGGCTAGATGCTTTTAGTGCAATAGATTTCTTATACTTTGATTTAGGATTTCTTTCTTTTAGAACCATTTCATAGGTAAGGAGTGAACCTATGAGTTCATCTAAGGAGGTGGTCTTAAGGTTTCTTCCTTCGGTAATTGTTGTAGCCTTTGGTTCCCATATGGAGGGAAGGCCTCTTAGAATTTTCCTAATCATTTCGTAGGTGGTATAAGTTTTTCCTAAGGCACTTAAGGAATTGATTATGTGACTGAATCTTGTGTACATAGTTGATATGGTTTCATCTGGATTCATCTTGAATGCTTCACATTCAATTGTTAACATGTCTATCCTATTGTCCCTAACATCAATAGTTCCTTCATATGTGACTTCTAATTTGTCCCATATTTCTTTAGCCGTTTTACAAGTCATGAACCTATTAAATTCGTTAGCGTCTAAAGCACAATACAAAGCATTTATAGCACTCGAATTTATTTGAAGCATTTTATAATCTGAATCGATCATATCCTTTTTCTCTATTGGAATTTGTTTTCCATCTACTATTTTAGTTGGAATAAGGTCTCCATCCATGACTACTTCCCATGCTTTCCAATCCATGTGTTGGAGGTAGATTTGCATTCTTTTTTTCCAAAATGTGTAGTTGTGTCCACAAAAGATTGGCAGACGACTTGAGGATTGGCCCTCTCCAAAAGGAGCTACTCCTATGTTTGCCATTTAGATCTTTTTATAGCTTCTTGTTAGGAATTTGCTATGACTAGGCTCTGATACCAATTGAAATTAGGATAGCTTCCCAAGAGGGGGGGGGGGGTGAATTGAATTTTTAAACATATATTCTTTTTAATACTTTGTTTTATAAAAATTAAACACAAAATCAATTCAACCACAACCAATCAACAAGATAATCAAAATCTTGTTCTTTGTATCAATAGTCCTGTAATAAATTGTAAAGCACGCTGAATTTATGTAAGCCCTGTGTTATTCCAAACTCACACTTCTTTTTTGTGTTTAGTTTTTAAACAAACTTTCAGATTAATAAGTTTAGGATGATCAACCAACGTAGTTCCTTTCGGTTTCTGCAATCAATGCTGATCAAGCCAAAATGAATTATCCTCTGGTCTATTTAACAACCAGTCACTCAAAATTTAACAATTTAAAGCATACACGCAGGTTGTAAGTATTGCTAAAAAATAAAGAGCAAGGAAAAAGAGAGAGACACAAGGTTTTATGAGGTTCATCTTATACCTAGCCTACATCCTCGCCTTTGGCAAACCACCAAAGGATTCACTAGTTCAGTTCCGTGGATGGGTGGAATAATACTGATTACAATCACTCCTTCCTTTAGGCTAGAACCCACCTCTCCAAACGATATTCCCTCGTTTGGTCCAACGATTCTACAACCTTGAATTGTCAATAAACAAGAACCAAGATAGAGAAAAGTTTGTGTACAAAAGACATTGTAGAGTAGATTAGTACAATAATTAGAACAAGAATACTTCAAAGTAAATCAAATAAAAAAGGATTGAAGCTCAATACTGAATTTAGATTGCCAAATATCTTCCAAGTATTGAAAGATCTAGACTTTGAAGAATTTACTTTGGAGTTTGTATCAGCAGTAACTCAGCAGTTGAAGTTGGATGAACACAAGAGAGTTTGGGAGCTTTTTAGAGAACTTTGATTGCTGGAAATTTCTTAGTGTATAAATTCTTTGAAGCTTGGGGCTATTTATAGATGTTTAAAAGTAATTCCTTGCCCCTAAAATTTCCTTGAAGTAATCCCCAAAATTTTCAAAATAGTAGTGCCCAAAAAATCCATTTAAAAAATCTTCCCGTTGGAAGTTTTTAAACAAACATTCAAACGGCAGTCGCCTGCCATAGAAGAAACTTAAAACACAGAACACTGGCAGTCGCCTGCCAAAACTTTGGCAGTCTCCTGGGATGACCACCTAGGCGCTTGGCTGTGCTCAGGCAGTCGCCTGGCACCCTACTAGCTCTTTCAAATTTATTCATTTAATTTGGGCAGTCGCCTGGCATGTAGAGGCAGTCACCTGACCCTTCTGTTTTGTTAAAAAAACTTTAATTCTTTAAACCCTTCTTTTCTTTGATTTGAAAAACATACTTTAGGTTTTTACTAAAACTTTATTTCCTAGTTTCTTTTGATTTTATGAGAGCTTTAATTCAGTTTATATTTGAAGTTCATTTGAAGTACTCACATACAAAACATCCTTAAAAACATATTCTTTTGATCTTGAAGTAAGTCCTTGTTCTTCTATCATCTTTGAGCTTCTGATCATCTTTCTTTCTTGATCTTTTTGAATCCATAAACTTTATCATCCTTTTGAGCTTTGTCACTACCTTTAAGATTTGCCTTCATTGAGCTTTGTTACTACCTTTAAGCTTTGCCTTCTTCCTAAAAAAGTTTCACTTGAAATAAACCATATTAAACATATTATGATTTGTTATCATCAAAATAAGAATTGTAAGCCTTTTTAGGCCAACAACTGCCCTTTTTGAGAGTGAGTATTACTTTTTGGGTGGCATGTTTTGTAAACCCTTGGTATTTGAAAGGGTAGTTTCGACAGAAACAGTGATGTTTGTATATCATGGAATGATTTGACACTCTAGTATTGTATTATATGTGGAATTATTTTATATGATTGGCCTTCCCCTGTTTAGGTTATTGTTGGATATTAAAGTAGGGGAAAATAATTTTATTTTATTAGCAGGTCGTTTCAATTTGGTATCAGAGCCTAGGTTGCCAGGTCATGTAGACTTTAGAATGCAGTGAAAGCAATACCAGAGTATAGGAAATGATTTGAGGTTTGTTTTGTGGTGTGGGTACAAAATTTTTCGTGGTGGTTTCTGTGTTTTTCCTAGGATGGCGATTTCAAGAAAATCATAGTAAACTATCGTCGGGTCGTGTGTCTAGGTTGTAGAACTGGATTTTGAGTTAAGATTTGGGAGAGTAGTTAATTATAAATATAGGATTTGAATAGTATGAAATTGATAGGGTCTGTGCAGAGGATAAGCTTCTCAAGTGTGTTCATGTTTTTCAGGATGGATCTAGGAAGTAGCGGTATGAATGAATGCTGGGGGGGATGGAGTAGGACCTTCCAGTATGGGAGGTGCCGATACTGATGCTGTTATACGCAGCGTCACCCAGCAGGTGATGGCTGAGATGGCCAGGAGCTCTAGGGAGTGTGGCTGTTCGATCGAGCAGTTTACACGAATGAAGCCCCCATCCTTTGCTGGAGGAGACGACCTGATTGTATCTGAGAATTGGGTCCAAGATATTGAAGAGACGCTGGCTGTACTTCCATGTGTGGATGAATAGAAAGTGGTATTTACGACATTTAAACTGACAGGGGAGGCGAAGCGCTGGTGGAGATTAGCATGACTGATAGAGGAGCAGAGGCCGGCTTCGGTGCTAGTGACTTCGAATCGATTCAAGGAGCTCTTCTTCGAGCAATATTTTCCTTCTGTCATTCAGAACGTGAAGGTAGCATAGTTTCTGCATTTGGTACAGGGGCAGATGACCGTATCCTAGTACGCAACTCGGTTTATCGAGTTGTCATGTTTTGCTCCACATTTAGCACCTGATGAAGAGAAAAAGGCTAGAAAGTTTGAAGAGGGATTGAGGTAGAACTTGTTTGAGCAGGTGATTGGCTTTAGAGCTCAGACATTTACAGAGGTTGTAGACAGAGCTGCAATTATTGAGACTGGTATTCAGAGGGGTTCAGTAGCGCAGAGTTAGAGGAAGAGGTCGGTGCCTCAGGGTTAGCAAGCTTGCTCCAATAGGGGTCCATGGAAAGGAGGCTATGATAGAGGAGACCAGAGGCAGGTAGCAGGACCTTGAGAGTACTAGGGTATACAGACCTTTCTAGTGTGCCAGACATGCGGGAGGTGACACTCGGGGGAGTGCTTGGCAGGGAGAGGTGTATGTTACAGGTGTGGGAAACCCAACCATATGGCACGTGCATGCCCAAGGCCATAGGACCAGGTTCCAGCTCCTAGGCCCTATTGGGGAAGACATCAGGCAGCTCGAGGAGGATATCAAGTGCCTCATGGAGGCCAGTAGAGGAATGTAGCCCTAGTGTGAGTTTACGCTCTGACGTCGGGTGATGCTGAGGCTGCTACAGATGTGATGATAGGTATATTTACTGTTCTATCATATCCAATTATTGTTCTATTTGACTCAGGTGCCACTCATTCCTTTATCTCTACATCTTACATTAAATTATTTGGAATGAGACCCAATTGTTAGATATAGCATTGTCAGTAGCTACACCATCAAGGTTAGTGATGAGATGTCAAAGGGTACTTAGAAGCCATCCAATAGAAATTCAGGGGAGAGTGTTACCAGCTGATTTGGTTGTAATGGATATGTGTGAGTTTGATGTAATACTGGGTATGGACTGGTTAGTTGCTAATCATGCCAGCATTGAATGTTGTTAGAAAGAAGTAATTTTCAGACCTCCTGGAGAGCACGAATTCATATTCATTGGTTCACGGGTATGTACTCCACCGCAGCTGGTGTTAGCTATATAGGCAAGCAAATTACTCCGGGACGGAAGTCATGGATTTGTGGCTCTTATAAAGGAAGCCTTAGAAAATGAATCGAAGCTTGACAGTACCCCAGTCGTGCGGGAATTTTCAGATGTTTTTCTTGAGGAACTACTAGGATTACCTCTCGAGTGCGAGGTGGATTTTTCTATAGATTTGCCTCCAAGGATAGCGCCCATCTCTAAGGTTCCCTACCGTATGGCTCCAGATGAAGTGGGAGAGTTAAATGAGCAATTGTAGGATTTGATGAACAAGGGATTTATACGACCCAATGTATCGCCATGGGGAGCTCCAGCGTTATTTGTAAAGAAGAAAGACGGGTCTTTGAGGATGTGTATTGATTACAGAGAAATCAACAAGGTTACTATCAAGCATAAATATCCTCTACCCCACATAGACGATTTGTTTGATCAGATCCAGGGTACACGAGTATATTCCAAGATCAACCTCAGATCAGGGTATCATCAGGTGAGAGTAAAGACAGAGGATGTTGCAAAGACAGCCTTCAGGACCAAGTATGGGCACTACGAATTCCTCGTTATGCTGTTTGGTCCGACGAATGCCCCAGCTATGTTCATGGACTTAAGAAATAGAGTTTTTCACCAGTATCTAGACCAGTTTATGGTAGTTTTTATTGATGATATACAGGTATATTCGAAGAATTCTAAGGATTTTAAGGGGCATTTAAGGCAGGTACTGCAGACACCCAGGGAGGAAAAGCTTTACGCCAAGTTTAGTAAGTGTGAGTTTTGGCTTGAGAAGGTTGCATTTTTAGGCCATGTGATCTCAGGAGATGGTATATCAGTGGATCCCAACAAGATTGACACGGTGGTGAATTGGGCCAGGCCAAGGAATGTGCATGAAATCAGGAGTTTCTTGGGGCTGGTAGGTTATTACTATCGATTCCTTGAGGGGTTTTTAGCTTTGTCAAGACCTTTTAGGCGTTTGACCAGGAAAAATGACAGATATGTGTGGGATGAAGAATGTGAGTAGAGTTTCCAGGAATTAAAGCAGGAGCTCGTCACTGCACCAGTTCTAACGATTCCTTCTGGAGGTGATGGTTATGTTATCTACAGTGACGTGTCTTTGAAAGGGCTCGGTTGTGTACTAATGTAGCATGGTAGGGTGGTAGCGTATGCGTCCAGGAAGTTGAAAGAATATGAAAAGAACTACCCTACTCACTATCTAGAATTGGCTGCGGTTGTACATGCACTGAAGATTTGGAGACATTACTTATATGGTGAGCGGTGTGAGATATTTTCTGATCACGAGAGTCTAAAATATTTCTTCACACAAAAAGAGTTGAATATGCGCTAGAGAAGGTAGCTAGAACTCATCAAGGATTACAACTGTACCATTAGTTACCATCCAAGTAAAGCAAATGTGGTGGCTGATGCTTTGAGCTGTAAATCAAAGGATACGACGCAGTTAGTAGCAGTAGTTTAGCACCCAATTCAGATGGACTTAGGAAAAGCTTGGTGTGGAGTTAGTAGCAGATGATCCTCAGGCATTCATGGCTAGTTTAGTTGTACAGCCTACACTTTATGAAAGAATCAAAGCTGCTCAGAGAAATGATCCTGAATTAGTGGAGGTGCTAGCTAGAATTCAGGAAGGTTAGGGAGAGGAATTCAGCATTTCTGATGATGGAGCTCTAAGATTTCGTACTAGATTGTGTGTGCCTACAGATGACAGTATCAGGAGGATGATTCTAGAAGAGGCACACAGATCTCTATACATTGTTCATCCTAGCAGTACGAAAATGTATAGGGATCTATGAGAGTATTTCTAGTGGAGTGACATGAAGAGGGAAATAGCATAATTTTTGCAGCAGTGTTTGACGTGTCAGTAGGTTAAAGCTGAGCACCATAGGTAGGGTGGTTAGTTGAATCCACTTTTCATTCTCGAATGGAAGTGGGACCATGTATCCATGGACTTTGTTACTGGGTTACCGCCGGCACCACATGGTCAGAATGCCATTTGGGTGGTGGTTGATAGATTGACAAAGACAACTCATTTTCTGCTCATTAAGGTTAGCTACCCTATGAACAAGTTAGCAGAGATTTACATACAGGAGATTGTTCGACCCCATGTAGTGCTGGTATCCATAGTTTCGAACCGTGATCCACGTTTTACATCGTGGTTCTGGAGGAGCTTACAGGAGGCACTGGGGACTCAGCTAGCATTTAGCATTACTTTCCATCCTTAGATAGACGGCTAGATAGAGAGAACGATTCAGAAACTTGATGATATGTTGCAAACGTGTGTACTGGATTTTGGGGGTAGCTAGACTCAATTTTTGCTACTAGTTAAATTTGCTTATAATAACAGTTATCAAGCTAGCATCAGCATTGCACCATACGAGGCTTTGTATGGTAGAAGATGCCAATCTCCTCTTTTCTGGGATGAAGTCGGCGAGAGGTGAGTTTTGGGTCCAGAGATGGTTCAACAAGCGTGCGATAAAGTTTGACTCATTCAAGATGAAATCAGTGCAGCACAGAGTTGGCAGAAGAGCTATGCGGATACTCACCGCTGGGAACTGGAATTTGTAGTGGGTGATCAAGTATTTCTAAAACTTACGCCATTGAAGGGGATCATGAGGTTTGGGAAGAAGGGTAAGTTGAGCTGTAGGTTTATTAGCCCATTTGAGATACTGGAGACGATTGGGTCAGTGGCTTATCGGCTAGCTCTACCACCATCTTTATTTAGGATTCACGACATGTTTCATATCTCTATTTTAAGGAAATACATCCCAGATCCTTCCCATATCATTAGCTATGCAGAATTGGAACTCAATGGTGATCTAGCGTACGAAGAAGCTTCGGTGCAATTCCTAGATAGAAAAGAACAGGTATTGCGTAGCAAGAAGATACCATTAGTAAAAGTCTTGTGGATGAATCATGCGTTAGAAGAAGCCTCGTGGGAGCTTGAAGATGAGATCAGACAAAAATATCCCCACTTATTTAGTGAACCTAGCGGTGATGTATAGATTAGAGTAGTAGTAATTTTATTTTGTTTATATAATGTAATTGTAATATGGTGTATAAGATAGGTAGTGTTTTGGTTTTGCGAGAATTTTTTTTATAGTTGTAATCTCCAAGAACTACCCATGTAACCACGGTATTCCTCTGCCATAAGCGAGGACAAGTAATAAAATAAGTAGATTGTTTTGCCTTCTTAGAAGGAGGAATCATATGAATAATAAATTTCGAGGATGAAATTTTATAAGGAGGGAGAATGTAATGATCCAAAGGATAATGTTATTTAAATAATAAAGAGAAAGGGAAGTGGGAATAGGAACAAAAGGAGGCAGCAGACTTCATCGACAACATTGCATTTTAGACATAATAACCCAAGAAATTTTTCCGAGCCTCATCGATGAACACAGGGGTTTCGTCGACAAGGGTTCTTCAGAACCTCGTCAACGAGGTCCTGTCTCATCCAGTAGAAGATACCGAGAGAGGATTTTTGGGAAGTCTAAAATTTATCGACGAGGGTGAAGATTCGTCGACAAACTTTCTACAGGATTCGTCGATGAGGTGACGTGGCTCGTCGACAAATACCGCAGTATAAATAGCCCTAAACTCAGTTTAATCGCACAAAAATCAACGCAACTTCCTCTCTCTCTCTCTCTCTCTCTCTCTCCATCTCTCTTCGATTTCGGCACCATTAGTCGCCGGATTGACTATCTGAGGCCACCACGACGCTCCTAACGAAGTTCTCTCCAAGTTTACCAGAGCAGATCATTGGTGGAATCAAGTTGAATTTCTTCCCAAAATAAGGGTAAGGTCTTTTAGTCAGTTTTAGGCAACGAAATAATGGTACTATGTTCTAGCGAATGTTGTTTTCAGGGTGTTGAATAGGAAGTCCTGCGGGTGTAAGACTTGTATATCATAGGGGTTTTTTAGTAGTTAAGTAAGGGAAACATGCTATGCTAGGAAACTTTTTTATGATTTCAGCATGAATTATATAATTTTATCAAATTAATATTTAGGTGATATATATATATATATATATATATATATATTACAGTTTCTAGAACTTGATAATATTAGTATGCATTTGTGCGGCTTGAGTCGATAACAGAAATAATACTATATTTATAGAATTTTCGAATACCATGTTTATAGTCATTAACAGAAATACCGTGATATTTGCATGATATAGAATGACGAATTTTTTAGTGAATAGAATACTCAAAAATATGCATTTTTAGTAATTCTAGAATAACATGTTTATCAGTACCATAACGCCCCAATATACAGATATTCCGACAGCAGTTAGTTATACAAAAAATAGATTTTCAGTTAGTTTATTTAGAATTTTAGATAAATTCTATAGGGTTATGGTTATTTTAGAAACCACAGTAAAAACAGAATATTACAGATATCAGTTACCTATATAGTATCAGACCCTGATGGATCAAACAGCAGAGCACGGTACCATAGCTACAGATATTTAGTTCAGAGTGCAACCACTTTACTCAGATAGTAAGTGATATGAGGTCGATCGTGCCCACGTCGGGACAGGCTCTCCATCATATATGGATTGAGGGGGCCAATCAAACTGTTGGAGTTTAGTTGACTTACCCTGGTCGGCCAGCTAGGATAGGTCCCGCCTTTGAGCTACACAACCCTGTTATGAGGGGTTAAATCATGACATACAACCATCTAAGGAAATTTTCTCAGATATTATAAGTATAAGTAGATTTTTCAGAAATAGTAGTATTAATATGAAAATTAGTTTCATACAGATTGGCATGTTAAATAATATAGTTAATGGTTTTATTGTACGTTAAGTAATATCAGCATTTTCGAATTCAATTATTCATATTATTCCTAAATCATATTATTTTTACCGAACTATAGCTCAGTGGCCACACACTAGTAATAGCATGTTTCGTCTTACTGAGCATTAGCTCATCCCAGTGTTGAATTGCTTTTCAGGTGAACCAACTAGGCGAGCGGAGCAAGCTCGCAAGTAGAGGGGCTGTTGTAGTACCCTTTTTAAAAGTGAGTATTACTTTTTGGGTGGTATGTTTTGTAAACCCTTGGTATTTGAAAGGGTAGTTTTGAGAGAAATAATGCTGTTTGTATATCATGGAATAATTTGACACTCTAGTATTAAATTATATGTGGACTTATTTTATATTATTGGCCTTCCGCTGTTTAAGTTATTGTTGGATATTAAAATAGGGGAAAAGAATTTTATTTTATAAGTAGGTCGTTTCAAGCATTTTCAGATTCAATTATTCATATTATTCCTAAATCAGATTATTTTTACCGAACTATAGCTCAGTGGCCACACACTAGTAATAGAATGTTTTGTCTTACTGAGCATTGACTCATCCCAGTGTTGAATTGCTTTTCAGGTGAATCAGCTAGGTAAATGGAGCAGGCTCGCAGGTAGAGGGGCTGTTGTACTGCCCCTTTTGTGAGCGAGTATTACTTTTTGGGTGGCATGTTTTGTAAACCCTTGGTATTTGAAAGGGTAGTTTCGAGAGAAACAATGATGTTTGTATATCATTGAATGATTTGACACTCTGGTATTGTATTATATGTGGACTTATTTTATATGATTGACCTTCCGCTGTTTAGGTTATTGTTGGATATTAAAATAGGGGAAAAGAATTTTATTTTATTAGTAGGTCATTTCAGCCGTCGTCAGTAATACTGAATTCCCTCCCCCTGACCATTTTGCACTTTATCCCTCACCTCTGCTAATTCTGGGTCTTCTTTCTAAGGATCTTTAATTCTTTCTTGCACAGTAGGCTGCACCACTAAACTGGCAATGTGAGACGAAGAACCACTTTCAACTAACTCAATACTGAGTCTCTCCAAATCCATCATGATCGGATACTAGATCTCCATAGCCGCCAATGTTGATTCCCTGGACTTCCTACTCAACGCATTAGCTACCACGTTTGCTTTCTCTAGATAATAATTGATGGTACAATCAAAATCCTTAATTAGCTCCAACCACCTTCTTTACCTCATATTCAGTTCCTTTTGAGTGAAAAAGTACTTTAAACTTTTATGGTCGGAGAAGATCTCATACTACTCGTCATACAGGTAATGCCTCCAAATCTTCAATGCATGTATTACTGTAGCCAATTCAAGATCATGAGTAGGGTAGTTCTTTTCATATTCTTTCAATTATCTGGACGCATATGCCACCACCCTGCCATGCTGCATTAATACACAACTAAGTCCCTTCTAGGATGCATCACTGTAAATGACATACCCTTCACCCCCTGACGGGATAACCAATACTAGTGCTATGACTAATCTTTGCTTCAGTTCTTGAAAACTCTGCTCACAGCTGTCATCCCACTCAAATCTGACATTCTTCCTTGTCAGTCGTGTCAAAGGCCCTGACAAAACTGAGAATCCCTCAACGAAACAGTAGTAATACCCAGCTAGCCCCAAGAAACTCCTGATGGCTTGGAAATTCCTCGGTCTAGCCCAATTCACTACGGCCTCAACCTTACTAGGATCCACAGAAATACCGTCTTTAGATACAACATGCCCTAATAAAACGACCTTCTCAAGCTAGAATTCACATTTACTGAATGTGGCGTACAACTTCTTTTCCCGTAGCATCTTCAGAACTTGCCTCAAGTGTGTCTCATGCTCCTCATGGCTCCTCGAATAGACTAGTACATCATCAATAAAAACAACAATGAACTGGTCTAGGTATTGATGGAAGACTCTGTTCATCAAGTCCATAAATACCGCAGGGGCATTCGTCAAACCAAACGGCATAACAAGAAACTCGTCATACTTGTACCTGGTCCTGAAGGCCATCTTCAAGACGTCTTCTGCTTTCACTTTCACTTGATGATAGCTGGATCTAAGGTTAATCTTTGAATATACCCGTGTACCTTGAAACTGGTCAAACAAATCATCTACACGGGGTAGAGGATATTTATTCTTGATTGTCACTTTGTTAATCTCCCTATAGTCTATACACATTCTCATAGACCCGTATTTTTTCTTCACAAATAAAATTGGAGCTCCCCACGGAGATACACTAGGTCGTATGAAACCCTTATCAAGCAGATCTTGCAACTAATTCTTCAATTCTGCCAATTCTGCTGATGCTATTCGGTAAGGTACTTTGAAAATTGGCGCTGTACCTGGAAGTAGATTAATGGGAAAATTGACCTCACGATTAGGTGGCAAGCCTAATAACTCATATGGGAAAACATCTGTAAATTCCTTTACTACAGGTGTACTAGAAAATTTCAATTCATTCTCTGACATCTCCTTCATAACTACCACAAATCCCTGACAACCACTCAGCAGTAGTCTCATGACCTGGATAGCTGAAACTAACTAAGGCGGGGATTGCACTTGCGGTCCTACAAACCTGAATTTTGCTTTCCCTGGAGGTCTGAACATCACTTCTCGTGCTTGGCAATCTATGCTGGCAAAATTAGCTACTAGCCAATCCATGCCAAAGATCACATCGAATCCATGCATATCTAGCACTATCAGATCAGCAGATAGAATTTCCTCTTGAATATCAACTGGACAACCTCAGAGCACCCTACTACACTTCACTGCTGACCCAGTCGGTGTAGATACCAATAGTTTAGTATTCAACAACTGTGTTTCTACCTCACATAGTCTAGTGCACCCCGAAGACATAAACCAGTGTGTGGCACCTGAATCAAACAATGCAATAATTTTAAAAGAAAGCATAACAACTATACCTGTCACTACAAAAAAACTGTTTTTTAGTGACGAAAGTATTAGTGACATTTTCAATTTCGTCGCTAAAAGTTGGCATTAGTGACAATTTTTAAGAATCATCACTAATAGTGTACCCATTAGTGACAGTTTTATCAGCCGTCACTAATACGACACTATTAGTGGCGATTTTAAAACTGTCACTAATACTTTTGTTACTAAAAACAGTGCGGTAAACAATTTTCGGGCGAAATTTTTTTTTGGAAAAATATTAGCGACGATTCTAGAATATTAGTGAAGGATTAAATTTGTCACTAAAAGTCAATTATTAGTGACGATTAACTAACCGTCACTACTAATATTTATAAATAAATAAAAAAATTAGTTAAGAGTATTAGCGACGGTTTGGGAGAACCGTCACTAATAATTGGGTATTAGTGATGGTTTGAAACCTTTACTACTAGTGTTTTTATTTAAAAATATATTAAAAAAAATTTACTTAAGGGTATTAGTGTCGGTTTGGGATAACCGTCACTAATAATGGGGTATTAGTCACGGTTTTGAAACCGTCACTACTAGTATTTTTATTTTAAAAATATTAAAAAAAATAGTTAAGAGTATTAGCGACTGTTTGGCAAAATCGTCACTAATAATTGGGTATTAGTGAAGGTTTTGAAACCGTCACTACTAGTGTTTTTATTTAAAAAATATAAAAAAAAAATAGTTACAGTTATTAGTGATGGTTTGGGAGAACCGTCACTAATAATAGGGTATTAGTGATGGTTTTGAAACCGTCACTACTAGTGTTTTTATTTTAAAAAAATTAAAAAAAAATAGTTAAGAGTATTAGCGACGGTTTGGGAAAACCGTCACTAATAATGGGGTATTAGTGACGATTCAAAACCGTCACTACTAGTGTTTTTATTTAAAAAATATTTTAAAAAAATTAGTTAAGAGTATTAGCGACGGTTTGGGAAAACCGTCACTAACAATGGGGTATTAGTGACGGTTTCGAAACTGTCACTAATACTAGTGTTTTTATTTTAAAAAATATTAAAAAAAATAGTTAAGAGTATTAGCGATGGTTTGGGAAAACCGTCACTAATAATGAGGTATTAGTGATGGTTTTGAAACCGTCACTATTAGTGTTTTTAATTAAAAAATATAAAAAAAATAGTTACGGTTATTAGTGATGGTTTGGGAGAACCATCACTAATAATAGGTATTAGTGACGGTTTTGAAACCGTCACTACAAGTGTTTTCATTTAAAAAAATATTAAAAAAAAAATAGTTAAGAGTATTAACAACGGTTTGGGAAAACCGTCACTAATAATGGGGTATTAGTGACGATTTTGAAACCGTCACTACTAGTGTTTTTATTTAAAAAATATAAAAAAAAAATAGTTACAGTTATTAGTGATGGTTTGGGAGAACCGTCACAGATGCTCAAAATATGAAATCTCCACCTTTACCTGCATAATTTCCCACCCTTTCCCATTCTTCTTTCTTTACTCCCGCCTCCTTCTCCCTACTACCATCTCTTCACTTTATGCTAAACCGAAATTCCTAACAGCCCCTCCATGGCCGCTGCTGCGATCTGGCCTGACCCCCACCACTGCTGCTTTTCTCCAGTCAAGTAGAGTTCCTCTCTCTCTCTCTCTCTAAAACGCGCGTTCGTGGGTTTGAATGGGTTTGGTGATCGGTGGTCAGATGTGTGATCGTGTGTGCATTTGAGATGTGATGGAGACGCTGCTTTTGCCATTGTTTGATTTGTTTCACGGGACTCAATTAATTTTAGGTAAGATTACTCTCAGGTGAAGTTTTTGGAACTTGAAAGTGCTAACAGCAGTAGAACCATCAATACCAATCACTCGCTTCTCATTTTCACCTCTTACATGTCTGTACTTTTCGCTTAAAGTGCTAATATTTTTTTCTTTAATCATTTGATATTGTTCTTAATTCTTTTTTATTATGATTATCAAATGTTTTAGTTAGTGGAGAGTTTAGCGAAGGCCATTGAAACTGGATCCTGGGATTAGTAATCTGATGCACTGGTTTGAATTTTCTGGTTTTTATGATAGTGAAAATAGTTGTGTTTCAATTTTTGTTTTATGGGGTAGTTTGTTTTGTCAAAGATAGGTTTTTGAAGTTTAATTTTCTTAATGAGTTTCTTGTGTTTTGTTTGCCTATTTGTTGTTTTGAAAGGTTAATGAATTGAACAACCACTTTGACAACTACCAGCAGCTATTGAACTCGATATCAATATCAAATAACACAAAGGCCATGGTAATTAAAGCTCAATTTGTGATGTTGTTGAATACTTTGACTCTAGTACTTGGGATAAATGCTATTCTTCTAAAATGGTTTGTCCTTAATGATCAGCTATGCGTAGTTCTGAAAATAAGTAGAGAATGATGGTTTTTTTTTTTTGCATTAAATGGTAGGCGAAGAGTGACAATTGATATGGATTTGAGATGTAGAGCATCAGGTGGTGTCATGTCATTGCTCAATGCTCATTATATTTGTGTCATCTGTTCATTGTTTGTGGGATGAACAATCGAAATTGAGTGACTATTGTGTCTTTACCCAGAAATTTGGAACAACAATCCATGGTTCAGAAAGAGGCCTTTCTGGAAAATTGAATCAATTACTCAGTTATTAAGGTTTAGAAGGCACTGTTTCACTTTTCTGTTATCATTTGTGAAAATGGCTACTTTTTCTTTGATAATACCATTTTTGGGTTTCTGCAGAAATTTATATGCAAAAAATTAGTATTCAAATTCAATTTCGATGGGAGTCTCAAATATTAAATTTGTTTTTTATCACATTTAGTTAATAGTGAACGGCGTTGCTTGATTCTACTTGAACGTTTCTTGCCATAACTGTAGTTAGTTATGCCTTTCTTTATAGACACTTGAAGGGCCAAAACGAAAGCTGGAGGAAAGTGAGCAATTGTTAAATCAAAGGAGGTCTGTGGCACTCAGAATTCACCTTTTGCATTAATTGCCCTTATTTCTTAACACGATTGATTTTGATTTTGACACTAGAGATCTGATTGCAAAGTATAGTAGCTCTGCTGAAGAGCTTATCAATTCTGAGCCATAACTTCTCATTAGTTGTTACCCTTTCAACATGGGGTAAGAAAATCTCCATTTATTTGCTATTATGGAATTACATTTTCAGTTTGCCCCTTTTTTTCTTCCATTTATGAGAAATTCCCTACGGTGTTACTGGTATTGCAATCTTATAGCTGATATAGATCAAAAAGTTTGCAATCAAAATGATAATAATTACAAGTTATTATTATTGTTGAAACCATGATATCAAGGTGAATGAATCACAATACAAGAAAGAAAAGAGAGAATAAGAAATGAGTGTATTTGTGAGAAATAACTAGTAAGGACTAAAAGAAGGAACAACCTCAAATCAAGTTAAAGGGAGGAAAAGGGTCTGCAATAAAGGCTCAGGAGTAGTATTTGTTTTCTACATATTTTTTTTATATGAGTATTGACATTTTTCCATACGCAAAAGGTCCACTATCCAACTACATGTAAAATCTTTAATCATGATTTGCTAGGCTTGTCAAACTTATGCTTCAAGTAGTTATGCACTTTTTCATTTTGTGCGTGTATGCATGTATGGGCCTTGCCCGCGTGGGTGGGGGTGAAGCAATGGGAAATATGAGCCTTAAGCATGTCTTAAGGATCGGGACTGATATCTTTGAGCTTTAGCCATAGAGGCTTATATTCCTTGATGCTCTTGAGCCAGATTCGGGTTATCATGATAAGGCATATGCCTCATGCATTAACCATGAATAGGATCGTGAAAAGCCTTCACTCTCTTGCCATGCACCATTATCAACTATTCCTATCAAATTTTGTTATGATTTATAAAAGTTGATTAATTGAGGCTATATCTAACATCAATAATAATGCTGTTGTTTTTCAATTGGAATTGGGCATGCCAACCTGTATTACAAATGTTAATTATAATTTTTGTAGAACTGAGCCTTGCTTGGTTTTTATCTGGTCTTGCCTTTCCTGTATTTTGAACATGGGTCTAGCTTGGCTGCAATTTTAGTCCTTGTCAAACTCTTAGGACAAAATTTTTTTTTGGTTTTTAGAACTTAAATACATTGAAGGGTCTTCTTTGTAGTTGTATAATCCACTGGGTGTTGTCGAGCAATGCAATAAGCTTGCCGGATTCAGATAGTCCAAAATATAGTGCCACTCATTGAATTGATGAAAAGCATTACAACATTTATCTCTTAATTTTAAGGTCCATGAATACTAATCAACACAATAATAAATCAATATTATTTTTATTTTAGTAATTACATATGGGGGGAGTAATTGTAGAGTTACGAGCCTACATGATAGAAGGTCGAACGAGTTTTAAAATAGTTCGTTGATTTACTTTTTGTCACATAATTCATATGTCATGAATATATGACTGTTACATTATTTAATACTTATTATATGAAGCTCCTTTGTACTCGCAAAATTCATTATTAGTTGGATAATGTGAACTGTTTATTGTAAACACCTAGGTTTGGAGCATATCTCTATAGAAAATGTCATATTTATAGGAGAAATGCTGCCAAAATTTTTCAAAAAGCATATATTAATTTTTTTAACTTTCTTAATTTCTAGGGTTTGCAATTGTGACAATGTTAGGACGATGTCATGTACTACGGATGCAGCGTTACACTTTTTTTGTTATCTGAACAGATGAAATGTATTTGAATTTAAATAATGTATTTGTATTTAAATTTGAATTTGTATAAACGTATTAGAATTAGAATTAGAATTTGTATATTATATTTGTATTTAAATTTAAATTAGAATTTTGAATAATTTATGAATTTTATTGCAATTATGGTTTAATGTTATGTATAAGAAAATGTAATTTAATTACAGATTTTTACAAGAATTAATAATTGGAAAAAAAATTAAATTGACTAATAATTGTCCAATTTAAGTATTAGTGACGGTTTCAAAAATCGTCACTAATACTATGGCTTTTAGTGACGGTTTTAAAATCGTCACTAATACTATGGCTTTAGTGACAGTTCTGCAAAGCAATAGTGACGGTTTTAGAATCGTCACTAATAATAGAGCATTAGTGACGGTTTTAAAACCATCACTAATAATAAAGCATTAGTGACGGTTTTAAAGCCGTCGCTAATAATAGAGCATTAGTGACGGTTCTAAACCCGTCACTAATAATAGAGCAATAGTGACGGTTTTAAAACCGTCACTAATAATAGAGCATTAGTGACAGTTTAAAAATCGTCACTAATAATGGAGCAATAGTGACGATTTTTCGTCGATCCGATATAGAATCTATAGTGACGAGTTTAGGTTTTTAGTGACGGTTTTAATCCGTCACTAATACTCTATTATTAGTGACGGTTTGAAAAATTCGTCACTAGTAAGTATTAGTAACGACAAGTATAGCAACTAATTGAAAATTGTCACTAATACTTAGAAAACTGTCACTAATACTAGTAGTGACGGTTTTGTGAGTATTAGTCACGGTTTAAAATTGTCACTAATAACCTTATTTTTTGTAGTGTGTGACCACGTCACCCTCCGTCTCAGCATCACCCAGCGTCAACGTAAACACTCTTGCTAGAGCCGTATTCCTCTACTGGCCCCCACGTGGTGCCTGATAACCTCCCCTATGTGGCACCTTGATTAAATTCCTCAGTTTCTACTCCTAAAGTGCAATGTCGTCGATGAACGCGAGGCGTTCGTCGACGAAGTCTGTTGCCTCCTTCTATTTCTGTTTCCATTTCTATTTTCTCTCTCTCTATTATTATTTAAAATACCATAATTTCTACCAGGTCACTACAAGGCCACTTCAAATACTGCACTTAGACTTATTCGGTCCTAATCAAGTTCAGAGTTTAGGAGGAAAATTATATGCATTTGTAATTGTAGATGAATATTCTAGGTTCACATGGGTACTATTTCTTTCACATAAAGATGAATCATGTGAACAATTTACTAGACTTTGTAGAAGAATTCAAAATGAAAAAGGATACAAAATAACACACATTAGAAATGACAAGGGATCAGAATTTAAAAATGAAGGCATAGAGAACTACTGTGACCTAGTTGGGTATATCTCATAATTTCTCTGCACCCAGAACCCCACAAAAAAATGGTGTTATTGAAAGAAAGAATAGGTCCTTGCAAGAAATGGGTAGAACAATGCTTAATGAACATAAATTACCCAAATATTTTTGGGTCAAAGCAGTGAGCACTGCTTGCCACGTAATGAACAGAGTCTTAGTTAGACCCTCTCTTAATAAAACTCCCTATGAATTATGAAATGATCATGGACCAAACATCTCTTATTTTCATGTCTTTGAATATAAATGCTTTGTTCTTAGGGATAACGAACACCTAGGAAAGTTTGACTCGAAATCTGATTAAGGAATTTTTCTATGTTGTTCACTTGACAACAAGGCTTACAGGATATTTAATAAAATAAAATTAACTGTTATTGAGTCCATCCATGTTGTCTTTGATGAGTCTAATCATTTTTATAAAAGAGATGATGAAGATGATATTGAAATTAGAATAGGATTAGAGAAGCTCTCCATTGAAAATAATGTAGATAATAATTCAAAGATTATTGATAAATCAATTGAAGATAATAAAGCTGAAAATGAGGTTCAAGAACTTCCTAGAGACTGGAAATTTATTAGGAACCATCCTTTAGAACAAATCATAGGTGAACCCTCATGTGGTGTTGCTACACGTTCTTCCTTAAGAAACCTGGTTAGTCACTTTGCATTTTTATCTCAAGAAGAACCTAAAAATATTAATGAAGCCATGAAGGATGAATCATGGGTACTATCTATGCAAGAAGAGCTAAATCAATTTGAAAGAAGTATAGTTTGGACCCTAGTTCCTAGACCTGATGATCACACTATTATTGGAACCAAATTAGTTTATAGAAACAAAAAGGATGAAAATAGAGTAGTGACTAGAAACAAAGTTAGATTAGTAGCCCCGGGGTATAATCAGGAGGAAGGAAGAGGCTTTGAGGAAACTTATGCTCCCGTGGCTAGGATGGAAGTCATTCGCATGTTACTTGCATATGCCGCTTTTAAGGATTTTAAATTATATTAAATGGATGCTAAAAGTGCCTTTTTAAATGGCTATATAAATGAGGAGGTCTATGTAGAACAACCACCAGGATTTGAAAACCATAAATATCCTAATCATGTATATCAATTGTCTAAAGTCTTGTTTGGATTGAAACAAGCTCCTAGAGCTTGACATAAGAGGTTTAGTGGTTTTCTTCTAGAAAATGGATTTACCAAAGGCAAACTTGACACTGCATTCTTCATTAAATCTAAAAATGATCACATGCTCCTTGTACAAATATATTAATGATATTATCTTTGGGGCTACAAATGATGAATTGTGCAATGAGTTTACCAAATGCATGCAAAACGAATTTGAAATGAGCATGATGGGTGAACTAAGCTTCTTCCTAAGACTCCAGACTAAACAAGCTAATCATGGGACTTTCACATGCCAACAAAAATACATTAGGGACTTGCTCAAGAAATTTAATATAAAATATGGTAAAATTCTAGGAACTCCTATGAGCTCTTCTACCAAACTTGACAAAGATGAGTAAGGTATTCCTATTGATGTCAAACTCTATCATGGGATGATTGGTAGTCTCTTGTATCTTACATATATTATGTTTAGTGTTTGTATGGGTGCTAGATTTTAGGCTGCATCTTAGGAGTCTCACTTGTTAGCAGTTAAGAGGATACTTAGGTACCTTATTGGGACTATTGAGTTGGGGTTGCAGTACCCTAAGCATACTTTATTTGAGGTTGTTAGTTGCACAGATGTTGACTTTGCCAGTAGTAAAGTAGATTGAAAGAGCACTAGTGGCACTTGTCATTACTTAGAACAATATTTGGTTTCTTGGTTCTCAAAGAAACCAAACTCAGTTGCCTTATCCATAGCCGAAACTGAATATATTGCTCTTAGAAGTTGTTGTGGTCAAACGCCTTATATAAAGCAACAACTTATGGATTCTGGTTTCCACTATGATGGATTCTGGTTTCCACTATGACAAGGTTCCAATCAAATGTGATAACACTAGTGCAATCAATATCTCAAAGAGTCCCATTCACAATCACGAACCAAACACATTAAAATTAGATATCATTTTATTCGTGATCATGTGCAAAAGGGACATGTGGCACTTGAGTTCATGTGCACTAATGAACAGTGGGCTGACATATTCACAAAACCTCTTCAGGAGGATAGATTTATACAAATAAGATGTGAATTAGGTCTAATGCACAGTAGAGATGCCACCTAGAAGTATAATTGAGTGCATAAACTAAGGGGGAGCTACTTAACTTAGAAAACTACAGCTCTGAAATGATAAATAATTTCTCACATCAATTATAAATATACTTCATACTTTGTGAGATCACTTTTGTTATCCACTTTGTACTACATGACTATACTATTTTCTGGATGTTGGAAGTAATGTACTTATTATATAAACTGTTTTGATTCATACTGGACTGCTTAAGTTGATTGATGTTGATATTGTAAACTATTTATTGAAATCAATCAGGTCATTGATATACAATTTTTTTTGGGAAATGCTCTACTTTCAAACGACATGCTGCCAAAATTTCTAAAAATCTTCCCAAAACTATATCTCGTATTTGAATAACTCATATCCATTGCATGCCTATAAGTTTCTATCTAAGGTTATTTTCAAATGATTATATCTCTTCTACCTTAACCCTTTTTTTGATGCCAAAAGGGGGAGAAGTAGGCAAAACTGGGTAAACAAGTTAATTGCATGACAATTAATTATTTGTGTCTTCCTTTCCCAATATGCTTGAGCATTATTATAAATTCCTTTATGCATATTCTTAGGGGGAGCCTTTCATGGCTATACCCATTTTTGCTTAATGTATTTGTCATCATCAAAAAGGGGGAGAATGTTGACCATATAGGTCATATCCCATTTTGATAATGACAAATCTCTTGGTATCTTACCTGTGCCTTGAGTTTGTAAACAAGATCATACTTTGCACGCAAAGGTAAGGATACAGTGGAAGCCATAGAGATCATAATGCTCACACCACAAAATGGCATTTGAAGAAGCAAAAGGAAATGAAGACCAAATATTTTCATTTGTATTTGTTGTTTAATTCATTTGGGTCAATAATATGGTCTGTAATAATTAATGCATCACATGCATGATAGGGTCAAATAAGCTCAATGGCCATAGATTGACTTTAGGTCCCTATAAACACTTCATGAAAAATCCCCTATAACTTAAAAGTTATACCACTAGTAACAGGGGTGAATTCTAATAAAAATCAGGACCTAAAATAATCTTTGAAAGAACCCCGGTCGATCGAACCCACCTGTGAATTTCGATGTTATCCCAAGAGGGGGGGGGGGGTAAATTTGGTATTTTAAAAATTAATTCATTTAAGTTCTAATTTTGAAAACTTTCAATTACAAACTTGCAAGCTACTTACAACTAGCTCAATGGTTTTCAATTAATCAACCTAATGAGAGATTTTGTCAATCAACCTATTTTCCCCAATTACTTTGTAGACCTACTATATATTCAAAACATTCATTGTATTCACATAAATAAAGGTACGTGGAAATTAAAAGAGTTAAGGGTAAGAGAGATGAAAACACGATTTTACGAGGTTCAGCCAACTTGACTTACATCCTCGCCTTAAGCAACCCACTCAAAGATTCAACTAAAAACCCACTCCTTTAACTGGGATGGAACTTCCCTTACAGTATGCTGCTTACAAGAGGTGTAGCTTCCTCCTCAACCTCGATTCACAACCCGAATCGTGAATACAATACAAAAATCACAATTTCTGCAAAATTCAAAATGCTTGTAACCAAGCTAGTGAGTACAATAAAATTCCTAGTACATAATCATATGATAAAACATGAAGCTCAATCTGTATGTAATGATAAGATCATTATATGAATAATGAGACGCTTCACAAATTTATCCTTTAATCAATTTCTCCCAAAATAATTTCTTAAAAATACAAGCTTTGGAGATCTTAGGGTTTGATGTCAGATCACTTTATGCAAGAATGGAAAATAAGATCCTTTTAAAAATAATCTTGAATAATACGTAGATCTATGTTCTCGCTATCAAATAATTTGTAAGATTAAATCTTTGAATAAAAATATAACTTTGAATATTGCAAAGATTTAAACAATATTATTTAAAATATATTCCTCAAGACTATGTATTTAGAAGCTTTTAGAATTTGCAATCAGATAGTTTTTGTAATAACCAAATATCAAATCTTTGAATGAAAATATAGTTTTAAATATCTCAAAGATTTTAGCTTTAGAAAAACTTTTCTCATGTATTTTATTCAATCAATGAATATAAAATACATAGATTATGGATTTTGCTCCCAAGAAATATATTAAATATAATGAGTATGAGAAAACAAAAATAAGATTTGAATGCTCAAAATACTCAGAGCTCAATACTAACGATGATTGAAAAATATGTGCGTGAATGCCTTTTAATCAATGTAACAAATGCCCAAAACTAGATGTAAATCCATTATAGTGCAGGCACAAATTCAGCAATATGTCCAAGGCTCTCAGAATGTAGGCAACAAGTGTTCTTCTAGGGTTTAGGTTTAGTGTATATAAGCAGTCTTGCCATCTAAACAATTTCTGGCCTTTGGATCATTTAAAATATCATATTTACATTTGTGTCTGTGTTGAAATGTAGTTCTGCGCAAAGAGCTCGACGATGAGAGAACGCGTTTGTGGATGAATGATCAACACTCATTCATTGACCAGAACGTGAGTTCGTGGATGAGAGCACTGTTTGAACTTTTTAGGCTCTCGGTATTTTATTGTCGATGAGAACAGAATGTTCGTCGCCTAGTAGCCTTCATGCATTTGTTGACAAGGCCATGGGGTTTGTCAACGAGGCCTCTAAAAATTGCCTCTAAAATTCATTCAACCTAGAACTAATGTAAATGAATCTTTCATGAAATGCATGAGTCCTAAGGTTTGTGTAGGATCCCGAACTCGAAAAATAAAGGAAAATGAATATAAAAGGGAGAAATAAAAGAAAATAAAAGAAAAGGAAGGAATTGGGGAAGTCAGAGCCAAAATCCGCTACGGTTTTCTAGGCTAGAGGAAAATCGGCCGTGGTTTTAGGTCAACTGGGCCAATCAACCACGAAATCGGTGACAGTTTTATGGGAACGAGGGAAATTGGTGCCGATTTTCTCCCGGGCTGCCCACCTATGAATAGAAGTGAGCTCATTTTTTCTTGGAAATCTCAAAAGCCCCTTTTTTGAGCTTTGCTAGGGTTTTGAGATTTCTTCATCAAAAGACTCCTACAGGTCCCCTAATGTTCCAAGACCGGTCTCTCTTCTTTCGGCACGCCCAATCTCGTAGTTTCATCATTTTGAGAAGCTAGGGTTTTGAGTTTTCAGTTCGTTTCGATTTCTGTTTCGAATACAGGTAAGGAGATTATGTTAATGCAGTGTTTTTATGATTTTGAACCAATTGAAATGTTTATGGAGTTATGTTTTTAGTCGAGGTTTCTAAAACCAATCGTTCAAAATGCCCTTTCTCAAACCTAGGATATATGATATGATATTTTGAGTATAAATGAATGGTGGAAAGCTCAGTTTGATGCTACAAACCATTTATACAGTGTTTTTCATGGTTGCCTATAGGCTATGTTTTAGTTATGAAAAATTGTGTGGCAGGTAAATATTGTTTTGAGAGTTATGGTAATACTGGAAATGAGAATGTTTGTATAACACTAAACTGTTTGCGAAACATACTAGAACTATTTGAGAAATGCAGGGACTTTTTGAAAGGGTCGATGCTTGAGTTTGTATTAAACGGCCGATGCCGGGGTTCATAAAGAGACAAAGTTTTATTCAGCGATTGAGAGACGAATAGTAATAGAGGGCTGAGGCCTGAATTTGTATTATACGGAGCGAAGTTAGGATTCATAAAATGATATATTTTTTGTGAAATGAGTTTAAAGTACATTTTTAATTACTTAAATTGCATGATATGCTCTAGGAACCCTGAGGACCCAGTTGTTATGAGGAAGGTACCATAGTTAGAGACAGTTTCACCATTTGACCATGTGCGCCCACATTGTACTTCGAGAATGGTGTTGGGCGGTCCTAGTCAATTGACCCACATAGAGGCGTTACCTTCCTTGGAAGTACGTACGAGGAAGTGGTAAGGCAATCAGACCCACAAGTGAGTTACAGAAGCCTGTAGAGATAGTTAGCAGGGAGTGACTTGGTTTGGGTTGATCCCCCAGGTTTTAGTCCAGCCTTTGGGCAGTACAACCCTAAAAACGGGAGTTTATACATGGCGTATAGTTTTAAGGGGAGTCTTTTATACATATCAGTATATTTATGTAAATAATGTAGTTGTTTTTAGTAATGTTTGATACTATGATAAATGAGAAGTGAGTGTACATACTATTTTCAGTAAAAGAGAGAGATGTATGATTTTTGTATACACTGAAATGCATGCTGACCACACACTATCATTAACTTAATCTTCCTTACTGAGGGTATCTCACCCCATATACTACATATCTTTTCAGGGAATCTCAGAGATTGAGTTTAGCAGAACTAGGGGGTGGAGACTAGTATAGTTTCTTTTTGTGAGTGTCTGCAAGAACTCAGATGTGAGATATTTATATTGTACGCCTCAGGGCTTGTATTATGGTCATGTGAACCGAGTTAGTTGACTTTTTTGTTTGAGATGTAATATAAGAATGGAAAGACCTTAATGTATATTGATGGTTAGTCTCTAGTAATAGATTGTCAAGAATGTTTTATTTATTCCATTGCATATTTTATATGATGAGATGGTATCAAGTACACAGACGTCACTAAAGTAGCACGTTGACTCCGTGAGGGATACAGGGCATTGCAGGTGGTATCAGAGCCTAAGTTTGCTAGGTTCTACAGACTTTGATGGTTAAGGATTACCAGATTAGGATTACTTGAGTATAGGTTAAGATGAGATGAGGATAAGAGTTGGTAAGTTGGGCGGGTTTTAATCTAGAGACTTGGAGGCGAATCTCTGTCGACGATCTTTTGTGCTTTTCCTGGAATGATGGTTTCAAGAAAACCATGGTAAATCCATCGATGTTGTCATTTTGGGGTCAAGAGGTAGAAACTCAAAATTCAAGTTGAAACGTTAAGTTAGGTGAGTATGTAATTGTCTTGCAGTAGGGATAGAGGTCAATATGTCGACGATTTTATGTGAGGATTGTTTGACTTGTCCTTTTAAATCGAGAAATTTTCTTGTCATGGTATTTCTTCATTTAATGATTTTGTTTTAGATGATAAGAATGGAATATTGAGTTGGCTTCTATCCTATTTACAAGATGGACTCTAGGGGAAAGGATGTGAATGTCAGGGGAGAAAACCATGTGGGCACATCTAGTGAGGACAATGCCAATGCTTTGGCAGTGCTGTGCAGTATAGTGCGGTAGGCTAGGAAAGAAACTCGGAAAGATTCCAAATAACAGGATCAGCTACTGGCTGACAGGGGCTACACGTTCCAGCAGTTCACTCGGATGAATCCACTGACATTTTCTAGAGGCCTGAACCCGATTGTAGTGGAGGATTGGGTTCAGGAGATAGAGAAACTACTAGGGGTGCTGGAATGCACTGAGGAGTAGAAGGTTTGGTTTGTCGCCTTCAAACTAGTGGGGGAGGCAAAAAGGTGGTGGAGATCGACCATGTTAGTGGAGGAGCAGTGTTCGGGGTATGTATCTATCACATAAAGCTATTTTAGGGAGATCTTAGAAGATACTTCCCCATTGCCACCCAAGGGGTAGAGCCTGAGGAGTTCTTGCATATAACTCAGAGGTCCATAATTGTACAGTAGTATGTGGCCTGATTTGTGGAGCTATCCCAACTCGATCAACATATGGTTCTAGATGAGTCAAAGAAAGCTCGGATGTTTGAGAGAGGGTTGAGACAGGCGATACACACGTAGATGGTGGCGTTATTAGTCCAGAGCTTTATTGAGCTGGTGGATAGAGCCATGGTGGCGGAGGCCAGTATTCAGGAAGAGGAGAGAGAGGCAAATTAGAAGAAGAGACCTTTTATCTTAGAGCTTTCAATCTAGTACTAGCTAGAGTTCATGGAAGCGGCTTGGTAGTGTGTCGGGCTAGTGATAGGTGACGGGACCTCGAGCCCCTCAGGGGAATTCTTAGCACTTTACCTATAACAAATGCCATAAAAAGTATGCGGGTGAGTACAGGATTGGTTTTACAGGCTGCTACTGATGTGGTGGTGTGGGACATCAGATGTGAGATTGTTGCTTGGTATTGAACTACGCACCTTCACAATAGTAGTATGGTGGAAGTAGTCAAGCACCTAGAAGTGGTCACCAGGGGAGCACCACGTAGGCGCGGGTGTACTCATTGATGCCGAGCGATGCAGAGAATGCCGGCAATGTGGTGATAGGTACAATTTTAGTTTTATCACATAATGCTACTGTGTTATTTGACTCAGGTGTGACCCACTTGTTTGTATCCTGATGATTTGCTAATGTAAATGGAGTTGAAACTCAATTGTTAGGGGTCGAGTTAGGTGTGGTCACATTGACAAGGTTGGTTATTGTATGCAATAAGTTGGTTAAAGACCACCCAGTGGAGATTCATGGGAGGAGATATCCTGCTAGTCTAATTGTTCTATAGATGCAGGGATTTGACATTATTTTGGGGATGGATTGGTTATCATCCAACTATGCGAGCATAGATTGCTGGAAGAAGGAGGTAGTGTTTAGACCCCCAAGGGACCTGGTGTTTAAATTCTTTGGATCATGTGTGCACTTTGCACCACAGATCCTCTCAGCGATATAGGCGAGAAGGTTGCTTCTAGATGGCTGCCAGGGGTACCTAACGTGTGTGAAAGCGGTACCAATGGAGGGACTGAAGCTGGAGGATATTCCAGTGATACGAGAATTCCCAAGTGTGTTTCTGTTGACCTTATTGGTCACGCCCAGTTTTGATTATGACAAATACTCATTGTATCTAATGGGTACTTGAGACTTTGTACAAGAACTTAAATTGTCAAATCATAATGCACGTGAAAGCAAGAAGACCCTATTTCTCATGTTGTATTATAATTCATTCATGTAAAGGGTCTATAATAGTAATTAGGGCTTTTTTGTATGTAATAATCACACACATCATATGCATGGTTAAATACGTAAGCTCATAATGCTCATAATGCTTAAAATGAAAATGACCTTAAAATGACCTTAGGGTTTGGTCGACCGACACTAGATTTGTTTGGTGTCTTCAAAAGGACCCAAAAATGATTATAGGACACTCACCATTGCACCTATGAATGTCAGGCACTTGATTAGGGTTTGAGTGAATCATAACAGGACCGAAATGCACACAATGTGCACTTTCGATCGACCGGTTAAGGTAGTTCATTTTGCTGCGGTCGACCGAAACCAGTTTGGGTCAATAGTTGACCAGTGCCCCTGGTCTACCGAACCCTCCTGAGGTCAACAATTTGACCACCTGGTTGACCGAGCCAAATTTGTATTGCAACTGTCTGGTCGACTGAGGGTCCTTGGGAGAAGTCCTAATCGTCTGGTCGACCGAACCATTCAGTTCAAAATGGCTTGGTCGACCAAACCACGGTAAAATGGAAAATTGCCCTTCGAACATGCACTTTCATTCGACCGAATCTCTAGTTCAAAAGTGTCCTGGTCGACCGAACCATATGAACTTTGGCCGATCGAAATGGTTCTGGTCGACCGGACCTCTCGGGTTGCCCTAATTTTTTACCGTGGTTGAAATGTTTTAAACAGGGTTAAATTAATTAAAATGCCATTAATCTTTTCTAATAATGCTGGCCATGTCCCCAATGATCATAATTCATGGGGTGTCTATATATACCCCTTCATTTGGGAAAATTAGTAACTTGATTAGCATACAAAATCCGAATATTTTCTCTCAAGCAAAACTCTCACTACTATTCCTACTCTCTTTTAAACCACTCATACTTACCCTCTTCTATTTCCAAAAGTCTTTGTAAGTTGATTGAGTGATTGTATTGATAGGTTTGCTTTCATTGTTTGATTGCTTGAATCGATTTTTTTGAGAGCATTACCTAAGTGTTCTTAGGGGGCTTTTCTCATACGCCTATCCTAAGAAGACTTTGCTAAGCTTCTGAGTATTGCAATATCTTAGGAAGCTTGTATTTGTTTTTGGCTTGCAAAAATATTTTCAAACTTACTCAAATATCTTGTGGGATTTACATTGATATATTTTTGAAAAGATATTTGTGTTTGTAATATTAATCTTTGTGGCAATATTTATTCAAGTATACATCTTTTGCTGAATACAAAGATTGCATAGCTTTTGCAAACCAAGCATATACACTATATTCGTGATTGAGACATCCTACTAATTGACATACTTGAAACTCACTTGATATTCTGTGTGAACACATTTGATTGAATATCTTGAGATACACAGATTGTTGTTGACACTCTCATGTACTCACTACACTAATAGAAAATACATTTGAGAGTTGAACTATTGGACCACACTGAGCTTACATTAAATTATTTGTGGTGTATGTGATTGAACGCATTTGGGTACAAATATGCTTTACGTGAAAGCACTTTTATATTGTACCATTTGATTGTAAATCTAAGTGATTCCAGGTGTGGCCTAAGAGGGCAATAATCCAGCCCGGTAAGGATTGTTGTAAAGGTTGAGATCAGTCCTGTGCTAATTGATCTGATTTGTATAGGTGCCGCTCCACCCGGTTAAGTGAGCAAGTGATAGTGGTAATCCTTGTCCTTGTTAGCCAAGGCGAGGACGTAGGCAATTGGCTGAACCTCAATAACATTTATGTGTGTCACTCTTACTTTATTATTATTTTTATGCATGTGTTGTTAATTAAATTGCTTCATTTAAATTTCTGATATATTTATATTACTCACACTAGATTGACCATAGGGTTGTGAACATACTGTTGTTAGGAGGAGTACCTAGGGGTTAGATTTTAAAAATACAAATTCACCCCCCTCTTGGGATCACGGTAAAGCTAACAGTTTCCCAAGGACTTACTAGGATTGCCTCCAGATCATAAAGTGGAGTTTGCTATTGAGCTAGCACCAGGGACGGAACCAATCTCCAAGGCGCCGTATAAAATGGCTCCAGAAAAACTAAAGAAGCTAAAAGAGCAGTTGCATGAACTTCTTGATAAGGGGTTCATTAGGCTGAGCATATCACCCTAGGGAGCACTGGTTTTGTTCATAACGAAAGATAGGTCAATAAGGATGTGCACCAACTACTGGGGGATTAATAAGGTGACAGTGAAGAATAGATACACGTTACCTTGTATTGATGACTTGTTTGACCAGCTAAAGAGTACTTAGGTTTTCTCTAAGATCGATCTACGATCCGAGTATCACCAGTTGAAGGAGAAGATAGAGGATGTATCGAAGAAAGCCTTTCGATCTCGGTATGGCCATTATGAATTTTTGGTTATGCCATTTGGTTTGACGAATGCATCTGTAGCATTCATGGACCTAATGAATAGGGTATTCCATGAGTCCTTGGATTAGTTCGTGGTAGTGTTTATTGATGACATCCTGATTTATTCAAAGAGTCCAGCAGAGTATGAGACTCAAATGAAATTGGTTCTTCAGGTACTTAGGGAGAAGAAACTATTTTCTAAATTCAAGAAATGCGAGTTCTTGTTGGAACAGATTACATTTCTAGGACATGTAGTATCCAGGGAGGGAATATCAGTGGACCTAAGCAAGGTAGAGGCGATAGTTGACTGGGCAAGCCCGAGGAATGTTTATGAGGTTCGAAGTTTCTTAGGTCTAGCCAGGTATTATCACTGTTTCATTGAGGGCTTTTCTAAACTGTCAGGTCGTCTGACACAGCTTACAAGGAAGAATAGTATGTTTGAGTGGAGTGGAGAGTGTGACTAGAGTTTCAAGGAGTTGAAGCAAATTTAGTCACTGCTCCAGTATTGACCATTCCTTCAGGGGATGGTGGTTACGTGATCTACAGTAACGCATCCCAAAAGGGACTTGGGTGTGTTTTGATGTAACATGGGAAAGTTATTGCATATGCTTCTTGCCAACTCAAGGAGTACAAGAAGAACTACCCTATGCATGATTTAAAGTTGGCAGCAGTGGTATTTGCACTAAAGATATGGTGGCACTACTTATATGGTGAAAAGTGCAAGATCTTTACTTATCATAAAAGTCTCAAATACTTTTTCACCTAGAAGGAGTTGAATATGAGGCAACGCAGGTAGCTTGAGCTAATTAAGGACTACGACTGCACCATTAGTTACCACCCCAGGAAAGCTAATGTGGTAGCTGATGCTTTGAGTTGGAAGTCAGTGGGTGCGTCGGTTCAGTAGTTATTGTACAGCATCAGATCATGATGGATATGGAGAGGTTAGGAGTGGAGTTGGCGGACAAAGACCCACAAGCTTTCATTTCCAGTTTAGTTATTCAGCCAACCTTATAGGAAAACAATCAAAGTTGTTTAGAAGGAAGATGTAGAGCTGGTAGAGATTATGGAAGGGGTTCAAAATGGTTGAAAGCCGGATTTCAATATCTTTGTTGATGGGATGTTGAGATTCTATACCAGGATTTGTGTACTAAATGACATCGATATTAAACGGGTCATTCTAGAGAAGACTCATCACTCTCTCTATTTACACCACAAAAAATTGGTGGTCTAGTGGATGAGTGTCCCTCACCAAATGGGGTTACACCAATGTGTGCAATTGTGATCTTTTACAAAGATAACGGTTAAGTCTATGTAACCTTGGTCTGATACCAAATGTGAATTTTGGTGTTATCTCAAGAAGGGGGCTGAATTGGGTATTTTAAAAGTTAAGTCCTTTAAGTTCTAATTTTGAAAACTTTCAATTACAAGCTTGCAAGCTACTTACAACTAGCTCAATGTTTTTCAATTAATCAACCTAATGAGTGAAATTGTCAATCAACCTATTTTAACAAATTACTTTGTAGATGTACTATATATTCAAAACATTCACAGTATTCACGTAAATAAAGGTACATGGAAATTAAAAGAGTTAAGAGTAAGAGAGATGCAAACACGATTTTACGAGGTTCTGCCAACCTGACTTATGTACTCGCCTTGAACAACCCACTCAAGGATTCCACTAAAAACCTGCTCCTTTAACTGGGATGTTGCTTCCCTTACAGTCTGTTGCTTACAAGACGTGTAGTTTTCTCCTCAACCCCGGTTGACAACCTGAACCGTGAATACAATATAAAGATTACAATTTTTGCAAAACTCAAAATGCCTCTAACGAAGCTAGTGAGTACAATCAAATTCCTAGTTTATAATCATATGATAAAACAGGAAGCTCAACCCGTATGTCATGATAAGATCATTATATGAATTATGAGATGCATCACAAATTTATCCCTTAATCAATTGCTCCCAAAATAATTTCTTAAAAATAAAAGCTTCAGAGATCATATGGTTTGATGTCAGATCACTCTATGCAAGAATAGAAAATAAGATCCTTTTAAAAATAATCTTGAATAATACGCAGATCTATGTTCTTGCTATCAAATAATTTGTAAGATTAAATCTTTGAATAAAAATATAACTTTGAATATTGCAAAGATTTAAACAATATTATTTAAAAGATATTCCTCAAGAATATGTATTTAGAAGCCCTTAGAATTTGCAATCAGATAGTTTTTGTAATAACCAAATATCAAATCTTTGAATGAAAATATAGTTTTAAATATATCAAAGATTTTAGTTTTAGAAAAACTTTTCTCATGTATTTTGTTCAATCAATGAATATAAAATGCACATATTATGATTTTTGCTCCCAAGAAATATATTAAATATAATGAGTATGGGAAAACAAAAATAAGATTTGAATGCTCAAAATACTCAAAACTCAATACCAATGATGTTTGCAAAACATGTGCATGAATGCCTTTGGATCAATGTAACAAATGCCCAAAACTGGATGTAAATCCTTTGGAGTGCAGGCACAAGTTCAACAATATGTTCAAGGCTTTTAGAATATAGGCAAAAAGTGTTCTTCTAGGGTTTAGGGTTAGTGTATATAAGCAATCTCGCCATCTAAACAATTTCTTGCCGTTGGATCATTTAAAATATCATATTTATGTCCGTGTCCATGTTTAAATGTAGTTCTGCACCAGGAGCTCGTCAACGAGGCCTCTAAAATTCATTAAACCTAGAACTAATGTAAATGAATCTTTCATGAAATGCATGATTCCTAAGGTCTATCTAGGGTATATTTGAGCTTCGAATTATATCATATGACATATGTAAATACATTTAATTCTAAATACCCATTCCAATTTGAAGATCTTGAACTTGATGCTTGCCTCTTCATCCTTTTACTCTTCTAGTTCCATGGATTGAGCCAAGTGATACGAACTTTAGGTTCCTCATCGCTTCCATATAAAGCTTACTATTCCTGCGTTCTAAATCATGATCCTGTTCAAGTGATTTGCCATTATCAAAACAGGATGAACTTAGCCATGGTCGACCGAACCTGTGGCAGTATAAATGCCACAGTCGACCGAACCATTTGGAAGTCAACATTTTTACTTCTCACGGTCGACCGTTCTAAAATGCACTTATCGTCCTAGGTTGACCGAACTGACATGTGTCTGACCACTAACTATGTGGCTGACCAAATGTGTTTTGTCATCGGTCGACCGAACCACATGAGCAGTTAACCAAACCTTACTCTCGGTAATCCTTAGTTCAAAATTACCACGGTCGACCAAACTTAGTAATATGGTCAACTGAACCTTGAATATGGTCGACTGAACCTCTCGGGTTGGCGAATACTTTTCTAAGGGTAAACTAGGTTATTTTTTTATTAAACCTAATTTAACATTTTAAAAAATACCCATTGAGTCCGAAACGGTTATAATTTTTTGAGTGTCTGTATGTACTCCATTTGTTCTTATTAGCATCATATTAGAAAATATAATTAGCAAAAATTCTCAGAAATTTCTTAAGCCACCTTTTCCCTTACAAGCTTAAAAACTCCACTCTTACACATTCCTCTTGCAAATATTCCTTTGGTGAGAGTATCTTGAGATCATCCATACTGCTACTAAAGCTTACACTCTCATATTCTTTGATTGAGATTGATTTTTATTGAGAGTAAGCTTGAGTTTTCCCTTGCGATTTAATTCATAAGTCTTGTTTGGGGAAACTCTCTAGGGCTCGTGAGTCTTGCATTCTTGTTGCAAGATTCAAGGGCTTGTATTGTGACATTGTGAGAAACATTTTTAACAAGCTAAATCCGAATATCTCTCATACTTATTTGAAAAATCATTTTTGAGATATTTGATTGTGCTCTTGAGATCTTTGAGTTTGCAACTTGTGATTGATACTTACATATATATCTTGACTTAAAGATTTATTCACAATACACTCTCACATATTACTAGATGTATTGAGATTATCTTGAGAGTAGTTATATTAAACTTCATTGAGCTTATAACTCCTATCATATTGAAGTGCATTGATTGTATTGGAACATACTTGCTTGTTGTAGAAGCATTGATATATTACACAAAATTTGTATTATCTATCTTTTCTATTATAGGCATGGCCTGATGGGGTGTTGATCTAGCCTATAAGCATTGTTTGTAAAGGTTGGGGTCAGTGCTGCTAATCTGACTTGGGGCTTTAGTGGAATCCTCGGGCTTGCGAGCTAGAGGCGGGGACGTAGGCACATTTGCCAAACCTCAATAACACATCTTGTGTCATTTTTACTTTACCTATATGCTATATTGTGCTTGCTTATTTAAATTTATCTGGAGTAATTTCATTGCAGTTGCATCTATCTATCTTGCACTAGATTGACTCTAAGTTTGTGAAATACTATTGCTGGATAGTTGATCTAGGCAAAAAAAATTTTAAATATCCAATTCACCCCCCTTTTGGGTTTACACTAAAGTCAACAAGCATCAAAACACTTTGCTAGCACATCTTCCACAAATGCTTATGAATATACTACTTGTTTCTTGTGTAAGAAAAAAAGACATGTAAAGTTTGAATGTCCATTTAAAGGAAAAAATGTTGAAATGAAGAAAATATTGAGAGTCAAAATTGAAGCTAAAACTGTATCTAAATTACCTAATAAGGGTTGTGTACCAAAAGTAACACCTCGAAACCCTTCTTGTAGATATGTTTTAGGACCACTCCATCAAAAGACAAATGGTACATGGATAGTGGATGTTCAAGACATGACCGAAGACAAGTCCAAATTTTCCACGTTAATGCAAAAGGATGGCGGACATGTCACCTTCGGAGACAATGCTAGAGGTAGAATTATTGGTATTGGAAAAGTGGGGGGAAAAGAACCCTCCTTAACTATCGGTGAGGTTTTATTGGTAGATGGGTTAAAACATAATCTACTTAGCATTAGTCAATTAAGTTATAAAGGTTTTGATGTAATATTTAAACAAGATAAATGCATAGTTGAAAAAAAAGAAAAACATGATATCTTTTTCATAACAAATAGGGTTGATAATGTGTATTGCATAAATTTTGAAAATCTGATATCTCAAGAAGTCACTTGCTTAACATCTATGAATGAAGCCAGCTGGCTATGGCATAGAAGACTCGGAAACGCTAGTATGCATCTACTATCTAAATTAGCTAAAAATAACTTAGTTAATGGACTACCGAGCACTAAGTTCTTAAATGACAAAATTTGTGACGCTTAACAACTTGGAAAGCAAACTAAAACAAGTTTTAAAATGAATAAACACATTTCCACTAGTAGACCCTTGGAACTTATCCACTTAGATTTATTTGGCCCTACTAGAACACATTGTCTAGGAGGAAAGCAATATGCTTTCATCATTGTTAATGACTACTCTAGGTTTACTTGGGGTACTCTTCTTAGCCTCCAAAGACGAAGTATGCAAGATGTTAATCAACCTATGCAAGAAACTTCAAAGTGGAAAAGGATATGGAGTTCTAAATATTAGAAGTGATTGTGGAAGAGAATTCAAAAATAAAGATATTAAAAAATTTTGTGTTGAATTCGGAATAAGTCGCAATTTTTTAGCATCTTGTACACCTAAAAAAAAGTGGATTTGTTGAAAGCAAGAATAGGTTGCTTCAAGAAATGGCTAGGACTATGTTAAATGAGCATAATTTACCTAAGTACTTTTGGGCTGAAGTGGTAAATACCGCATGTTATGTGATAAATATAAAGTTTCCATTAGATCAAGCCTAGAAGAAACCCCATATAAATTATGGAAAGGAAGAAGACCTAATATATTGTACTTTCATGTATTTGGATGTAAATGTTTCGTATTAAATGATAAAGAAGACTTAGGAAAATTTGATGTGAAATCAGACGAAGGAGTCTTCTTAGGATATGCATTGAATAGAAAAGCCTTTAGAATCTATAACAAAAGGACCCTCGCAATCATAGAACCAATACTTGTAACTTTTGATGAGGCCAATCCATTTTCTAAACCATATGATATTGAGGCAACTGAAATAAAGCAAAATCTAGAAGAATTAAAAATTAAAGATGATGATATTGGTGCAATCCCAAGAGCGGGTGAATTGGAGATTCTAAATTTTCTTGGTCAAATGATTCACAAGCAATATATCATAACCTAGTGACTGTCAAAACACGTATTAAATTACCAGATAGCTGAGCAAATAAAAATATACACAAGTATTTTAGTTCCAATAATTTCTCAACAATCACAGCAAAGTATCGTAAGGTATATGCAGTAACTTTAGTAGATAAAGCAATCAAGCAAGCGTAGAGAATGTAAAGCATGTAAGGTAAGTATGACACTAGATATGCTATCTAGGTTTGGCAACTATGCCTATGTCCCCACCCCTAGCTAACCAGCCTGAGGATTACCACTATTGCTCACTTATGGGTGGAGCAGCACCAGTTACACTCTTCTCTCCTTACTAGGCAAGGAATACCCCAGGTCAGATTCACAGGGTGGAGAATTCCATCCTCAAGCCACACTTGGAATACAACAGTAAATATAATTTTGTACCCAATACAAGTGCTTTTATACAAGCCGATATACACCACAAAAATGACCAATGAACTAACAAATGATAAAGATTTATGCTCAAGTGAGACCTTATAACTCTATATGTTAACTCAAATAATGCGTATATATATGCGAGAGTGAGACCTTCAATTCAAATTAGTATATTCAATAAATGAATAATAAAAGGAACTTTAAAACCCCAAGCAAATATCTTAAAGATATTTTTCAAATATTAAGCACAACTATTGACCTAGTTGGTTATATCTCAATTTTGATAATGATAAATGCATTTGGTACTAATGTTTGTACTAAGGCTTGCATGCAGGTTCACCTTATGTGTGTATTTGAACAAAAATCAACATCATGATGGTGTATGGTGATTACGCAAAAGAAAATTGTGTTGTATTTGTAATTATTTTTATATTCTTCATTCTAGGTTATAACTTAATTATGGACTGTACCTCAATATGGCTTGTAATAAGTTGCATCATGCATGGTAGGTAGATATGCTCTAACATGACCTTAGTTGGACTTTAGGTTCCTACACATAGTGCACTAAGTCCCCAATATCACATAATTTATCAAAGGAATTAACTGAAGTATAATTGGACTAAAAAGGCCGAAGTTTGTGAGTGCCCAAGCGACCAAACCTGGCAGTTCAAATTTCCTTGTTTGACCGAACCGTGGATGGGTCAAAAGTTGACTTGAGTTTGGCAAATCGAACCAAAATGAATGTATCTTCCACAGGTGACCGAACTTGTGTCAGGACCTTTCCCACCAACTTGGGTGCCCGAAGATCACGTTCATTTTACCCTGGGGCGACCAAACTTATGAGTTTGGCAAACTGAACTTTAGATCGCACACCAAAAACATGGTCTTTTTGAGGAATCGTCTCATTCAGCAAACTAAACATTTTTTCAGGCACCCGAACCATGAAAATGCCTATTATTACTGTGTCTATTTAGTCGGCTGAACTTAGGCTCGAGCACTCGGGTTGTTTTATTTTTAATTGAGATAAAAGGGGTTAAATTGGGTTAAAATATTAAACATGTTTAAAATCTTTTTAATAATACCCATAGAGTCCCCAACGGTCATAATTTGACCCACTTCTTTATATAGGGGCTCATTTGTGAAAATTAGCAAGAGATTAGTAAGATCATTAGTGAAAAATCCTCTCAAATTTAAAAAGCCTATTTTGCCAATGCTACTTCAAATACTCTCATACGCTCCTTTCGTTGATAATCCAAAGTATTGTGAGAGTTCCTATTGTGCTATTAATCCATTTCAAATTGCTTAATATTCTCATTTGTATTGGTTGTTGATTGTTTGATTTTTGAGAGTTAAGCAAGAGTTTTCCCACAGATTTAACTTAATAAATCTAGTGTTGGGAAAAGTCATTATCTTGAGGATCTTAGCATTGTTATTGCAAGATTCCTTAAGCAATAATTTTTGTGTGCAAAGTATATCACAAACTTTATTTCAAACAACTCTTGTGCTTATTACACTGAGGAAAATATTTTTGAGTTCGTTTGAATATTCTTATCAGCATCTTTGAAACCCCAATCTAATATTGAGATTTGTTATATCCCGTTTCAAAGAGTTGTTTGTTTGAACACTCTTATGCATATTTGAGATTGTACATTGCTGAGTGTTGATAGCACACATACACATTACTGAGCTTTTAAATCCTATATTATTGATGTGCATTGATTGATTGTAATTGGTACATATCTTCTTGATTGGGAAGAACAATAATTGTACCCAATTTGGTTTGTATTGTACTAATTATTGTATTCCAAGTGTGGGCCTGAAGAGGGAGACTAGCCCTGTCAAATAGTCCCGAATTGGCTTAGACCCAGTTAGGAAAGCTAGGTGCACCATCTTGGTAAGGTGCAGTTGTAGGTTGAGGTCAGCCCTGTGAATTGACCTAGATGTAACCGGTGCCGCTCCACCCATTAAGTGAGTGTTGACTCTATGAGTCCAATTCTGTTTTGATAATGACAAATCACTTGGGATTTGATACGTGCATTGAGATGGTGAACAAGAACTATATTAAGCATGCCCAAAAGGATAACTAGTCATGGAAGTGATAAAAAACAAAGCATACATATCCGGGCAAGATCCATGGAACTCAAAGTGTACAAGAATGAAGATGCAAGCAACAAGTTCAAGAGCGTCATGGGAATGGGTACTTGGAACTCGTGTATTTACATTTTCATATGATTTAATTTGAGGCTCAAATCATAAACTAGAATGACCTTAGGACTCATGCATTTCATGAACATCATTAGGGGACATTCATGGACTTAGAAATATTTTTAAAACCCTAGAAAATATTTTTATAAAAGAGCCAAGAAAGAGAGGAAAGTAGTTTTTCAAAGTTTAATGAAAAATTTCAAAATTTAGGAACTTCAGACAACCGAACTCAGTGGTCAGTCGCTTGAAGTTGACTTCAGAAGACTGAAGATAACCTCAGTTGTCTGAAGAATTTCTTTAGAAGATCAAAGATCAAGTTCAGTTGCCTGAAGAATTAATGGTGAAACATAGAAACTGGCACAAGCACCTCAGAAGACTGAATTCAGACTTCAGTCATCTGAACACGACACTTCAGTTGTCTAAACCCCAAACTTTAGTCGTCCGACACTGTGTCCAAGTTGATTTTTCAAAGCTTTAAGGAACTTAAGTCATCTGAACTTGCGGGAAAACTTAAAAATTTAATTTTTAATAAGAGAACTCACGAGATATTTTTTGATCTAATGGTCAAGATTGATTCTAAGGGTAAGACACCTATATATTGAACATCTAAACCGTAGTACGTTAAGCTAAGATCAAAGAGAAGAGAAGAGAACATTGCTTTTGAAAGAAATTGAGAAACTAGAGCATATAGCTATACGATTGTCGACACTCTAGTTCATACTCATCAAGCTTGGGCAAATCAACTCAGAAAATCAAAGGGGATTCATTTATACATCTTGATTTCAACATGGTATTGAGGTTTGGTTAATCCATTTAGTGTTTTCACAAGTATCTCATATCATCATCTATTATTGAATATCATCAGAGAAGATTGATATTGAGTTTTCATATACATATAAAGAGTGTTTTTGACAAGTTCATTACTTGAGAAACTTTTTCTTTTGCCATTAATTAAAGAGTTATCATTCAAGTGTATTCTTAGTTAAAGACTTGATATTTTGGATACTTCAAAACTATTTGATTAGGTATCCTTAGAAGTTCATAACTATATATTATTGAAGGATATTTTCTGAAAATCTTATATTAAGTTTTGATCTTTGGTAATCACATCATATATATATATATATATACTAAGTTGCATGCTACAAAGATCATATTGTGGTTGAAAATTTGAGAGAAATATTGCTATGATAAAGTGTGTTTCAAATCTTTGCAATCTTCAAAGTTGTTTTTATATTCAAAGATTTAACCTAAGTTCTCCAAAGCATTGATTCATATAAATATTTTTGGGAAATTTTATAAAAAAGGGATTTGTGTATTGAAGCATATTCATAAACCATTGTATCGTTTCATACATTATGAGCTTCAAGTTTCATCATATGATTATGTATTAGGAATTTGAATTGTGCTCACTAACTTTTGTTGGAAGCAAATTTGAGTGCTTTATAGATTTCATTGTATTCATGGTTCGGGTTGTGAACTGGTTTTGAGGAGAGAGTTGTATCTCTTGTAAGTAGCGGAGTAGGAGGAAGTTGTACCTCTTGTAAGAAGCGGGTTGTAAGGGAAGCTCCGTCCCAATTTAAGGAGTGGGGATTATAGTGGAATACTTAAGTGGGTTGTTCAAGGTGAGGATGTAGGTCGGGTTGGCTGAACCTCGTAAAAACTGTATTTGCATTTTCTCTTCCCTTATCTCTTTATTTTCCGCATTGCATTTCAATATCTAACTCGCTTTTGTATGTTGAATAACTTGAAACACACTAAATTAGGTAAAAGGAAGTAATTGATATAGTAATTTAAATCTGCTTTAAATCCTTGCCTTTAATTGGTTAAATATAGAAATAGGGATTAATTGGAATATAGTTTCAAAGAATTTCAAAATACCCAAATCACCCCCTCTTGGGATTACACCTAAATCAACATTTGGTATCAGATTAGGTTTGCATAGACTTAATAGTTCATTTATAAAAAGATCACATGACACACATCGGTGTAACTTCATTTGGTGAGGGACACTCATCCACTAGACCACCAATCTTATGTGGTGTAAATTACACCTATTGGAAACGTAGGATGAGCATATACTTGTTAAATGTAGATTGGAAGGTATGGAAGATAGTTACTAAGGGAAACCATGTTCCCATGAAAGTAATTGATAAGATAAATGTATCTAAAACTGAAGATGAATATACTGAGGAAGATTGGAAACTGGTACAAATAAATGCTACGATAATGAACTTGCTTTTCTGTGCATTAGATGTAAATGAATTTAATAGGGTAATGACATGTAACTTGGCTAAAAAAATTTGAGAAAAATTAGAGGTTACATTTGAAGTCACTAAGGAAGTTAAAGATAGTAGGATAGATATGCTCACCAGTGAATATGAAGCATTTAAGATGACAGCTGATGAATCTATTCAATCAATGTACACTGGATTCACACACATCACAAATTCTTTAAATGCACTTGGAAAAACTTACCCTACTTATGAGTTGATCAGGAAAATATTCAGGGGACTACCTCCCGTGTGGGAAGCAAAAGATATGGCAATAGCAGAAGGGAGAAATATCAAGGAGATGTCGGTGGACAAACTCATTGGATCACTCATCACCTATGAGCTGGCAATAAATGAGAGAAAGAATTAACAAAGCAAAGAAAAGAGGAGAGTTAAGCATGAAGAGAAAGAAGGAAGATCCTCCAACGTGCTACAACTGTCGAGAGGTTGGACACATCAAGCTTGAGTGTCCCAAACTAGTGAAAGCCTCTAAGAAAAAGAAGAAGGCACTGAAAGTCGGTTGGGATACACAAAACACTAGCTGTTTAGAATCTGAATCTAGCGGTGATGAGATTGCCAATTTGTGTCTAATGGCACATGATGACCTTGAGGTACATTCATCATTTTCATCATCTTCTTATTATTCTAGTGACTCTAAAAATGAAAATGAAATGATTTCATATGATGAACTGAAACAAAAATATTTGTACACTATTAAAATGCTTGAGAAGAAAATAAAGAAAATTTCTAATTTGAAAAGTAAAGTCAAAGAACTTTCAAGTTTAGTTGAAAGTCAAAATGAATCTCATACATCTCTTATTAAAAATAAAGAATTGAAAATTGAGGAGTTAGAAAAAGAATTGAAAGATAAATCTGAAATCATTTGTAAATTTACTGAAGGACAAAAGAATTTTGAAAAACTCCTAGGAACTCAAAGAAATTCTCTAAAAAAGGAAGGTCTTGGTTTTAATGGGAAAGAAAATCTAAAATAAAGACATCTTCACATGGGATATTTTGTAAGAGGGTTAAAATCATATGTTCCAACTAAGGATTATCATAGACATATTACATGTTTTAAATGTAAAAGGTTGGGTCACATAAAATTTGACTATCCTTTCAAAAATAAAGATGTTAAAATTAATAACGTATGGATGGTAAAAGGAGAATCTAGCACTAACCCCCCTAGACCCAAGAAATCTAGGTACCAAAGCTAGTTGTCTAATTGTGTCTTGAAGATATGCTTAAGATCATCATCCTCAAAAGACAAATAATATATGGATAGCGGATGTTCAGGTCACATGACTGGGGATAAAGCGAAGTTCACATCCATCACACCCAAGGATGAAGGATTTGTCACCTTTGGAGATAATGCTAAGGGAAGGATCACAGGTGTAGGTAAAGTGGGTAGTGATTCATCACTTATTATTGATGATGTTTTATTGGTTGAGGGTTTAAAGAACAACTTATTGAGTATAAGCCAACTGTGTGATAAAGGTTACAAAGTGTCTTTTGAACATGATAAGTGCATAGTTGAACATAAAACGGATAATAAGATACTATTCGCAGTTGAGCGTCATGAAAACATATATACCACCAATTTTGATAACTTAACCTCATTGAGTGTCACATGCTTCTCTGCTATGAATGAAATTAGTAGGATTTGGCATAAGAGACTAGGACACGCAAACATGTACTTAATATCTAAACTAGTTAAGGGAGACTTGGTTAAAGAATTGCCAAAGACAAAATTTGTCAAAGATAAAATCTATGAGGCTTGTCAGCTAGGAAAAGAAGCAAGAACAAGCTTTAAGAAGAAGAAAGAAATCTCCACTACTAGGCCACTTCAAATGCTACACTTAGATTTATTTGGTCCAAACCCAATTTAGAGTTTAGCATGAAAATCATACACATTTGTCATAGTTGATGATTTTTCAAGATATACATGGGTGTTATTCTTAGGTCACAAAGATGAAGCATGTGAACAATTTATAAACCTGCGTAAGAAAATCCAAAATGAAAAGGGATATACTATCACTAAAATTTGAAGTGATAGGGGTAGAGAATTTAAAAATCAAGGCTTGGAAGACTACTGCAATTCATTAGGAATAGCTTATAATTTTTCAGCCCCTAGAACACCACAACAGAATGGTGTAGTTGAAAGGAAGAATAGGTTTATACAAGAAATGGCCAGAACTATGCTTAACGAACATAAATTACCTAAGTATTTATGGGCTAAGGTAGTGAATACTGCCTGCTATGTTCTAAATAGAGTATTGATTAGACCATCACTTAACAAGACTCCGTACGAGTTATGGAATGGCCATAAACCAAACATATCATATTTTCATGTCTTTGGCTGTAAATGTTTTGTACTTGGAAACAACGAACACCTAGGAAAGTATGATGTGAAATCAAATGAAAGTATCTTCCTAGGGTATGCCTTAGATAGTAAAGCCTATAGAGTATATAACAAACAAACATCAATGGTTATAGAATCTATTCATGTTGTGTTCGATGAGTCAAATCCCTTCTCCAAAAGAACTAATGAAGATGAAATTGAGATAAACAAGGAACTTGAGAAACTATCCATTGAAAATGATTCAGAAAAGAAAAATGAACTTAAAGAACCATACACTAAAACTAATCAAATTGAAAATTAGGTTAATGAACCACCTAGAGAATGAAAGTACATTAAGAATCATCCCATTGATCAAATAATAGGTGAACCATTACGTGGAGTAGCAACTTGGTCCTCTCTTAGGAATATGATTAGTCATTTTGCATTTCTATCTCAAGAAGAACCTAAGAATGTCAGTGAAGCTATAAAGGATGAATCATGGGTGTTGTCCATGCAAGAAGAGTTAAATCAATTTGAGAGAAACAAAGCATAGACGTTAGTTCCTAGACCTGAGGATAAGTCAATCATTGGAAAAAAAAAGGATGTATAAGAAGAAAAAAAAAGGATGAACATGGGATAGTTGTTAGAAATAAGGCTAGACTAGTAGCTTAGGAATATAACTAGGAAGAAGGAATAGATTTTGAAGAAGCCTTTGCACCTGTAGCTAGAATGGAAGCCATTCGAATGCTTTTAGCATTTGCAGCTTTTAAGAATTTCAAGTTATATCAAATGGATGTCAAAAGTGCATTTTTAAATGGCTACATAAGTGAAGAAATCTATGTAGAACAACCCCCAGGTTTTGGAAACCATAAGAATCCATATCACGTTTATAGACTGACAAAAGCCTTGTACAGTTTAAAGCAAGCTTCTAGAGCGTGGTATGAAAGGCTAAGCGGATTTCTACTAGAGAAAGGATTTATTAGAGGAAAGATAAATACAACTTTGTTCATAAAGAATAAGGAAGATGACTTTCTCCTTGTCTAAGTTTATGTAGATGATATCATATTTGGAGCTACAAATAAAATATTGTGTAATGAATTTGCTAATACTATGCAAAATGAATTTGAGATGAGCATGATGGATGAACTAAATTTCTTCCTAGGACTTCAGATCAAACAAGAGAAACATGAAATATTTATAAATCAATCAAAGTACATTAGAGATCTACTCAAAAAGTTTAATATGGAAGATAGAAAAATACTAGGTACATCCATGAGCGCTTCATTGAAATTAGACAAAAATGAACAAGATATACCAGTAGATGTCAAGCTCTATCGTGGAATGATTGGTAGCTTATTATATATGACTGCCGTTAGACCTGATATAATGTTTAGCGTATGCTTGTGAGCAAGATTTTAGGCTGCCCCAAAAGAGTCACATTTGCTAGTTGTTAAACGAATACTTAGTTACCTGATAGGAACCATGGAAATTGGATTATGGTATCCTAAGTATACATCTTTTGAGATTATCATCTATTCAGATGCTGATTTTTCGGGTAGCAAAGTGGATAGGAAGAGCACTAGTGGTACTTGTCATTTCTTAGGAAATTCATTAGTTTCTTGGTTCTCCAAGAAGCAAAATTTAGTTGCTCTTTCCACAGTTGAGGCCGAATACATAGCAGCAAGTAGTTGTTGTGCTCAAACACTATACATGAAGGAACAACTGAAAGATTTTGGATTAAGTTATGAAACAATTCTTATAAGATGTGACAATATGAGTGCAATAAATATCTCAAAGAATCCAATATTACATTCATGAACTAAGCATATAGAAATACGACATCATTTTCTTCGTGATCATGTGCAAAAAGGAGATGTGACACTTGATTTTGTATGCACTGATGAACAATGGGTAGGCATATTCACAAAACCACTAGTAGAGGATAGGTTTATCCAAATTAGGCATGAATTAAGCTTGATGCATAGTAGAGAGGTTGCCTAGAATTATAGTAAATGACATAATTCAAGGGGAGCAATGTCACTAAATATTCACAATTTCTCAAAAGTTTTGTATTTAGCTTACATGTCCTCATTTGATACCACATTAATCAACATTTGAAATCGAATTTTTAAGATGTAAACATTTGGTATCATATAAATTAACATGGGCATCCTCACATAATCTTTGAAATTTGGCACACTGTGTATATTCACAATGAAATTTACATTCCACAACACAAATTTATGCATTAGCAAGGGGATGGTTGATGTCAAAGGAGGGAGAAGTAAATTTCTTTTTTTAAGTTCAATCTGATGGTTGAACAAGTTAAAACTTTACGATTTCAAATGGGAGAAGAACATAAGGTTATATCCACTCATGTATGATTGCTATCTACCTTTTTGTTGATGTCAAAAGGGGGAGAAATATTAGGAGCAAAAATTGTTGGCAAAACAAATTGTGCAAAAGGGGGAGAAGGATAATAGCAAAAAATTGTTTGAAAAATTAGGAGCATATTTTGTTGACAAATCTAATTGTGTAAGGGAAAAAAAATTAGATTATAGGAAAAGAATCAGTTTAAACAACATGTGTATCAATATAAGAATATTTTATTTAGAATCAAGTTAGACAACATGTGCATGAACATGAACATATTGTATTCAGCATAAGCATATTTCACATTGAATATTTGATGCATTAATTTAGGGGGAGCCTTGTTAGGCATAACCCATTTTATTCTATATTTTTGCTCATGTACCTGTCATCATCAAAAAAGGGGAGATTGTTGACTCTACGAGTCCAATCCTATTTTGATAATGACAAATCACTTGGTATTTGATATGTGCATTGAGATGGTAAACAAGAACTATATTAAGCATGCACGAAAGGATAACAAGTCATTGAAGCCATAAAGAACAAAGCATCCATATTTGGGCAAGATCCATGGAAATCAGAGAGTACAAGAATGAAGATGCAAGCAACAAGTTAAAGAGCGTCATGGAAATGGGTACTTAGAACTCATGTATTTACATTTTCATATGATTTAATTTGAGTCTCAAGTCATAAACTAGAATAACCTTAGGACTCATGCATTTCATGAACATCATTAGGGGACATTTATGGACTTAGAAATATTTTTAAAATCCTAGAAAATATTTTTATAAAAGAGCCAAGAAAGCAGTTTTTCAAAGTTTAATGAAAAATTTTAGGATTTAGGAACTTTAGAGGACCGAACTCAGCGGTCAGTCGCTTGACATTGCCACTTCAGAAGACTGAAGATAACCTCAGTCGTCTGAAGAATTTCTTCAGAAGACCGAAGATTAAGTTCAATCGCCTAAAAAATTAATGGTGAAACATAGAACCTGGCACAAGCACCTCAGAAAACTGAACTCAGACTTTAGTCATTTGAACCCGAAATTTTAGTCTTCTGAACCCCAAACTTCAGTCGGCTAACCCTGTGTCCAGGTTGATATTTCGAAGCTTTAACAAATTTCAGTCGTCTGGGCGTTTGACCTCAGTTGTCTGAACTTATAGGAAAACTTCAAAATTTAATTTTTAATAAGAGAACTCGCGAGATATTTTTTGATCAACGGTCAAGATGGATTCTAACGGTAAGACACCTACATATTTAACATCTAAACCATAGTACATTAAGCTAAGATCAAAGAGAAGAGAAGAGAAGAGAACATTGCTTTTTAAAAGAAATTGAGAAACTTGAGTATATAGCTATATGATTACCTACACTGTAGTTCATACTCATCAAACTTGGGCAAATCAACTAAGAAAATCAAAGGGGATTCATTTACACATCTTGATTTCAACGTGGTATTGTGGTTTTGTTAATCCATTTAGTGTTTTCACAAGTATCTCATATCATCATCTATTATTGAATATCATCAGAGAAGATTGTTATTGAGTTTTCATATACATATAAAGAGTGTTTTTGACAAGTTCATTACTTGAGAAACTTTTTATTTTGCCATTAATTAAAGAGTTATCATTCAAGTGTATTCTTAGTTAAAGACTTGATATTTTGGATACTTAAAAACTATTTGATTATATATCCTTAGAAGTTCATAACTATATATATATATTATTGAAGGATATTTTCTGAAAATCTTATATTAAGTTTTGATCTTTGGTAATCACATCATATATATATATATATACTAAGTTGCATATTACAAAGATCATATTGTGGTTGAAAACTTGAGAGAAATATTGTTTTGATAAAGTGTGTTTCAAATCTTTGCAATCTTCAAAATTGTTTTTATATTCAAAGATTGTTTTTATATACGATCTTTTTGTTCAATTTCATCATATTATTCTAGTGATTTTGATAATGATGATAACATGATTTTGTATGATGAATTGCAATAGGAATATCTATATACTCTTAAATTTCTTGAGAAAATGACTAAGAAAAATTCTGATTTGAAATTAAAATTAAAAGAATTTTCAAAGCTGTTGGAAAGACAAAATGAATCTCATGCATCGTCAATAAAAGACAAGGATTTGAAAATTGAGGAGTTAGAAAGAAATTTGAAAAATAAATTTAAAATTATCTATAAATTCACAGAGGGTCAAAATAATTTTGAAAGGCTTCTTAGAACTTAAAGAAATTCCCTAGATAAGGAAGCTCTTGGTTTAAATGGAAAGGAAAACCTCAAGCAAAAACATCTTTTTATGGGATACTTTGTGAGAGAATCAAAATCTTATGTTCCAACTAAAGATGCTTATAGATATACTACATGTTTTAAATGTAAAAGGTTAGGTCACATAAAATTTGACTATCCTTTTAAGAATAAAGACGTTAAAATTAAGAAAGTCTGAAAAATTAAACGGGAGTCTAGCACTAACCCCTATGGATGCAAAAAAATATGGGTACCAAAATTAGTCAAGTGGATATCCATTGTAGGTGTGCTTGAGATCATCCTCTTTAAAGGATAGATATTATATGGATAGAGGATGTTCTCGACATATGACTGCAGATAAAGCAAAATTCGCATACATCACACCTAAGGATGGAGGATTCGTCACCTTCGGCGACAATGCAAAAGGTAAAATCATTGGAGTACGCAAGGTTGGTAAGGAACCTTCCTTTGTTATTGATAATGTGCTATTAGTTGATGGTCTAAAACATAACCTGTTAAGTATAAGTCAATTGTGTGATAAAGGTTATAGAGTTCCCTTTGAACATGAAAAATGCACTGTGATAATAAATCTAAAAATAAAATATTGTTTACTGTTGTTTGTCATGAAAATATCTACACCACTAGCTTTGATAATCTTGTGTCTCAACATGTAACTTTCTTTTATACTATAAATGAAGCTAGTTGGTTTTGGCATAGGAGATTAAGACATGAAAACATGGACATGTTATCCAAACTAGCTAAAGGAGAATGAGTTAAGGGATTACCTAAGACAAAATTTGCGAAAGATAAAATATGTGATGCATATCAACTAAGAAAACAAATAAATTTAGCTTTAATAAGAAGAAGGTTATCTCCACCACTAGGCCACTTCAAATGTTGCACTTAGATTTATTTCGTCCCAATCCAACTCAAAGTCTAGGTGGTAAATTATATGCATTTGTGATTGTTGACGACTATTCTAGATTCACATGGGTACTGTTTCTTGCACATAAAGATGAAGCATGTGAAAATTTTATTAAATTGTGTAGAAGAATTCATAATGAAAAAAGTTATACTATTACACACATATGAAGTGATAGGGGTAGAGAATTTCAAAACAAAGGTATGGAAGAATACTATGACTCGGTAGGAATATCACATAATTTTTTAGCACCTAGGACTCCACAACAAAACAAGGTAGTTAAGAGAAAGAATAGATCTTTACAAGAAATGGCTAGAACCATGCTTAACAAACATAAGCTACTTAAGTACTTCTGGGATGAGGCAGTGAACACTACCAGCTATGTATTGAATAGAGTTCTGATTAGACCAACTTTGAATAAAACTCCCTATGAATTGTGGAATGGCCATAGACCAAATATTTCATATTTTCATGTCTTTGGCTGCAAATGTTTTATTCTTAGAGATAATGAAAACCTAGGAAAATTTGATGCCAAATTAGATGAGGGTATCTTTCTAGGTTATGCATTAGATAGTAAAGCCTACAAGGTATACAACAAAAGAACATTGAAGATAATTGAATCCATCCATGTAGTGTTTGATGAATCAAATCCCTTCTCCTAAAAGGCTAATGAGGATGAGATTGATATAAGTAAAGGATTAGAAAACCTATCTATTGAAAATATTTTCAGATAAGATCAATGAAGTCAAGGAAACATCTTCTGATGATAATCAGATATAAAGAGAGGTTCATGAGCTACCTAGGGAATGGAAATATGCAAGGAATCACCCCATAGATCAAACCATAGGTGAACCATCACGTAGAGTAACTACACGATCATCACTTAGAAATTTGGTTAGTCACTTTGCATTTTTATCACAAGAAGAACCTAAGAATGTGAGTGAGGCAATTGAGGATGAATCATGGGTGTTTTCTATGCAAGAAGAATTAAATCAATTTGAGAGAAATAAATTCTAGACATTAGTTCCTAGACCTGATAATTATACAGTAATTGGAATAAAACAGATATATAAGAACAGGAAAGATGAAAATGGAATAGTAGTTAGAAACAAAGCTAGACTAGTTGCTCAAGGATACAACCAGGAGGAAGGTTTGAGGAAACATTTGCTCCTGTAGCTAGAATGGAAGCCATTCAGATGTTATTGGCATATGCTGCTTTTAAGAACTTTAAATTATATCAAATGGACGTTAAAAGCGCATTTTTAAATGACTATATTAATGAGGAAGTCTATGTTGAACAAGCCCCAGGGTTTGAAAACCACAAATTTCCAAATTTTGTCTATAAATTGACTAAAGCCTTGTATGGATTGGAGCAAGCTCCTAGAGCTTGGTATGAAAGGTTTAGTGGTTTTCTCCTAGATAATGGGTTTACTAGAGGGAAGATTGACACAACACTCTTCATAAAGACTAAAAATAAAAATTTGCTCCTAGTACAAATATATGTAGATGATATCATTTTTAGAGCAACCAACGAAGTATTGTGTAATGAGTTTGCATGCTACATGTAAAGTGAATTTGAAATGAGCATAATGGGTGAACTTAACTTCTTTCTAGGACTTTAGATCAAATAGGAAAAACATTGAATTTTTATAAACCAATCAAATTACATTAGATACTTGCTCAAAAAGTTTAACATGGAAGATGGTAAAATTTTAGGAACACCTATGAGTTCTTCCACAAAATTAGATAAAAATGAGCAAGGTATACCGATGGATGTTAAGCTCTACCGTGGAATGATTGGTAGTCTGTTATACTTGACTGCTAGCAGGTCTGATATCATGTTTAGCGTATGTTTGTGCACAACATTTCAGGATGCACCTAAAGAGTCACAAATATTAGCAGTTAAAAGAATACTTAGATACCTTATTGAAACTATTGAACTTAGATTATTGTATCCTAGGTACACTTTTCTTGAGATTGTTAGTTATTCTGATGCTGACTTTGCTGGTAGTAAAGTGGATAGAAAAAGCACTAGCGACACTTATCATTTTTTTAGGACAATCTTTAGTTTCTTGGTTATCCAAGAAATATATTTCAGTTGCATTGTCCACAGCTGAGGCTGAATACATAGCGGTTGGAAGTTGTTGTGCTTAGATGCTATATATAAAGCAACAACTAATGGACTATGGATTAGTTCCTATAAAGTGTGACAATACGAGTGTAATAAATATCTCAAAAAACCCCATATCACATTCACAAACTAAGCACATAAAAATTACGTATCATTTTCTACATAACCATGTGCAAAAGGGGGATGTGGAACTTGAGTTTGTGTGCACAGATGAACAATGGGCAGATATATTCACAAAATAACTTTTAGAGCATAGGTTTATCCAAATTAGACATGAATTAGGTCTGATGCATAGTAGAGAAGTTGCCTAAATATATATTAGAATACATAACTTAGGGGGAGCAACTTAACTTAAAATTAAGTACTGGCTATTGCATGCTAAATATTTTATGGATCTATAAAACATGTTAATGCATACATGAATTTTAAACTTTCAATGAAGTGCATTGCTTACCTATATCAATGTCGAATGAAATGCTTTTGTATGTTAAACATGAAATTTGATTTCACAAAACAATTATATTTTTAGAAAGGGGAGAGATAAATTTCTTAACACGAGGGGAGAAATGAATTTTTTACAAAGGGGGTGAAATATTTAACCTTGTATATTTTTGCATACCTTTTTGATTAATGTCAAAAGATAGAGAGAATATTTATTAGAGCAAAATTTTCTTTAAAACATTTTCTGGATTATAATGCTATATTATTAGAAAATGGGAGAATATTTATTTTTGTTTATGTACTTGTCATCATCAAAAAGGAGGAGATTGTTGACTTTACGAGTCTAATCCCATTTTGATAATGATAAATCACATAAGTATCTTACCTGTGCATTGAGATTGTGAACAAGATCATTACTTAGCATGCACGAAAGATAAGGATGTCACGGAAGTCATGAGGAACTTAAAGCGTATACAACAGGGCACACTCCATAGAATTAAAAGAGCAAAAGGATAAAGAAGCTCAAAGTTTTTAATTGTAATGGATATTTAGTATTGCTTGTATTTACATATCTCATATGATGTAGTTGGAAACTCAAAAGACCCTAAACTGACCTTAGGACTCATGCATTTCATGAAAAATTTATTTACATTAATTTTAGGTTGGATGGCCACTTTAGAGGCAAAATGATAAAATTAGAGGCCTCGTCGACGAATGACTGAAGGCCACTCATTGCTGAACAATTTGTTCTCGTCGATGAGAAAATACCGAGAGCTCAAAAATCTCAAACAGTCCACCCATCGAGGAACTCTTCTCATCGACAAATGAGTGTTGAACATTGGTCAATGAAGGTGTCCAACTCGTTGATGAATCTGTGGTGGAGAACAACGCTTCAGTGCAGAAACACGCGAGAATTTCTTAGTTAAATGATTCAACGGTTGAAATCTAATCAGAGGCTGAAAATACTTATATATACCAAACCCTAAAGCCTAAAGAACAACTCTTGAACACTCTCGTCTACACTCTATCAGATTCGAACTCTTTTGGGGCATTCTCTACGTTGATTTTGAACATCAAAGGGCATTCATTCATATTGTTACTACAAGATCGTGTTCATCGAAGTTTGGTAAACAAAGTATCGTATTTAGATATTTAATACTTATTGTCAAAGTGGTTATACTTTCACAATCCTACTATTAAATATTCCTTGAGAGCGAGAACTTGAGTTTTTCATAAATTTATTATTTGAAGAATTTTTTAAAGAGTTTACTAAAACTTTAATCTTTGAAAGCATTCACTTTGATATATCTTATTCAAAGATTACATCACAACTTTATTAGTGTTAAATATTTTTGATATTTGGAAAAAAATTTATTGTATAAATATTTTTATAAAATCATATATTTGATTTAGATCTTTGCAGAATTATTATCGTATAAATATTTTTATAAATATCATATATTTGATTTAGATCTTTGTAGAACACTTATCGTATTAATATTTTTATAAAAAACAAAAATTTGACTTAGATCTTTGAAGAATATTGATCATATATTTTCTTTATACAAAGATCATATAGTTGTTATTGCAAAATATTTTATTGAACATATTACATACAATAAATTGAGCTTTAAGTTGTATCATTTGAGTATGTATTAGGATTTAAATTGTACTAATTAGCTTTTTAAGAAGTGTTTGAGTTTGTAGAAAATTGTAATAATCTTTTTGTATTGACAGTTCGGGTTGTGAACTGGGTTAAGGAGGAAGCTACGCCTTTTGTACGTTGCAAACTATAAATGGAAGCTCCATCCTAGTTAAAGAAGCGGGATTAGTGGAATCCTTGAGTGGGTTGCTCAAGGCAAAGACGTAGGCCACGTTGGATGAACCTCATAAAAATTGCGTTTGCATCTCTCTTTCCCCTAACTTTTATAATTTCCGTTTGCATTTAATTGTCTATCTTATATGTATGTATGTTGTTAAATATTACGTGCACTTGAGAATTAATTGGGTATCACTGAGTTTATTAAGATATTAATTTTATTAGATAGTGTAATAAATTGAAATTTAAGTATTCCCTACTTGTGATTATTTTGTTAAATATTAAATTAGGGATTAAGTGGTAAATATACTTAAGTAATTTTTAAATACCCAATTCACCCCTCCTCTTGGGATTACACCTAAATTAACATATCAAAGGATTGTTAGCTGTAATTGTGAGGTTGCTAATCAATATTGTTGTGCTCATGTGATTGCTAAAAATAAATTTGTTGGGTTAATACTTAAACTAAGGAATTTGTAAAACAAAGTTATAAAGAAATTTTAAAAACTCAATTCACCCCCCCTCTTAGGAGTATACCTAAACTCTTAGTAGAGCGTATGACGAGAGACATGGCAGACAAGTCATCCGTTGTTTCTTTCACTCGTGAGTCACCCGTCATTCCCGTCGCTAGCGAGTCTAAGGATGATGTGGTTGTTGCTAGCATGCCTCTTGATGCGGATAACGGGTCCGAGGACGACGTATCTGTTGCTTGCACACCTTTTGATGATTATGGAGATTTAGGGATTGGCGACTCAGACAATGGTGCTGGTGGATCTTTTCAAGATGAGTTCTGATTGCATCGTGGCGACCCTTGTTTTTTCATTCATTGTATATTTGATGTTTTGTATTTAAACTGTGATTTGTATCTCTCGTTTGTTTAGAGTCACCATTACTTCTATTATTGGATGTACTGTTTCTTTCCTCGTATCTATTATCAGGATGTATTGCCCGATTGAAAAGCGAATATATGGTGATTTTTCGTTTTGTTTTTGTGCCTTGTGTGCCAATGTTTCTTTAATGTATGCTGGTTTTATGTCGGGTGCGTTCTTGTGCAGGTACACTTATGTTTCTCTCTTCACTGTACAATGCTTCCCTCCCATGCTTTCCAGGTGTTTTATTTCTTTATTTCAATGGGGACACTGAAGTCCTAAGTTGGGGGTTGTAGGGTTAGGAAGGCACTACACATTGCATACAGGGCACATGTATGACATATTTTTGAAATTTTAGTAAACACTATATAGAGTAATCCATGTCAACACAACCTATGCCCTTTACATAGTTTTATATAAAATTTTTGTTACAACTTCATGTTGTATCTATTAAATGACTTTATTATGATCATTAACAATGAAGTGAGTTGTTTGTGCATACTTTTGTGAGGTGTAGTTAGTATTCCTTTTGGCAACTTGATGAGAGTTAATTGTTAGTTCATTAGTTTAAATGTCGTTATATAAGTTTTGGTATTTACATGGTGTAGTATGGTAGGCTCGCCAAGGCTTGGGTCTTTAACTACCAAAAATAATATTTATACTGTCTAACAATCCCAAGTTCAATAGAAAGTGGGGAAGTCAGGTGTCGATCCTCAGGGACTTAAAGCGCAGTTATCAAACCACTTCCAAATTAATTTATTATAGCCTTGTGTAAAAGAAAAGTAAAAAGATGGTATTTTTCAAGGTGGATTCTATCAACTATTTGAAAGCATGTAAATGAAAGCATGTAAATCTAACTTAACTCTATTCCTACAAAGCAGTGCTCAATCATGAATCAAACCTAGGATGTCGTGTGCGTAATCTAAGTTCAGAGAGTTCACCACATTAAACTAATCGAAACCCGGCTAAACAATCCAGGGAGCCATTTGATGGCATAAAGTAGAAAGGGTGCACCAACCATCTGGACATGGTTAGGAACCAGAGTATACTCTATCACAACGATCATGAGAACCTATGTGGGAGACTATAGTTGTAACACCTCGAACCCCCTAGGTGGGGCCCGAAGGTTACGTGTTTCATTCATCTGTTTTTGATACCATACACCACAATCATGCAGCCAAAATAAATATACGACCTCAATTTAAATACCGGAGTCTATCTACAATTCCCACATAAAACATTAACATCCATCTGTTAATATTACATCCCAGTATTTAAAAACGTAAACTATACATAAATTGTTCTTACATTCACCCCAAAAATTACCAAAATTACTACCCCACCTGGAGTTCTAAGCTCGATCACCTGATTGACCTGAAAATATAATCATTTTCTAGAGTGAGACACATCTCAGTAAGGAAGAATATATTATAGCAGTGCATGGCAGAGAGTTTAAATGAATAAAGAATATATATTCATTCGTAATTCACTACCAATAGCAGTTGAGAAAACACATCATTAATAACAAAACTGACATTTGATATAATACACACATACATAATTATTTTTAATGATAGTTCATGGGAATAGGGAAGATTACCCATCCATACAAGTAGCTTCCCTCTCTTATAATACCAATATCAAGGCACTCACCTTACTCAATAAGCCCTCGGTCTATGTATATAGGCAAAGTGTACAAGAATAAGGAAGCTTACTCGCCCATACAATTAGCTTCCCTATTATCTGATACCAAACTGAAAATTACCAGGGCACTCGCCTTTCTCAGCAAGCTCTTGGCAGAAAGTTTTACTTTGCCATAAATATACATATAATTAAATTCACATACCATTTATCTAATCAAATCACATTCCACGTAAATTATCCATATAGGAGAATACCATCCAAATAGGACTCACATCCATACAGAATACATGGTCCACACAGGACTCACATCCACACAGAATACATAGTCCACACAAGACTCATATCCACACAAGATACACATTCAACAGAGGACTCACATCCATGCAGGATATAACGTGGCCCACACAGGCACCACTCTGGCTTCCACAACACGTGGCTCACACAAACACCACTAATCACTAGTACCAATCCCCATGACCTACCCATAGTATATCAGTAGAACAACCTCCTCAGGCCTACCAATGCTCTACCCTAATATATAATGAAAATATACGAACGCCTCAGGCCTGCCAACGTATATCGTGATTATATCTAGGTGTTGACCTTATAGGTCATATCCCATTTTGATTATGAAAAATACTCTGATATTTAATGGTTGATGAGTTTGTGTGCAGGACTAATCGGAAGTATCATATGGTGCACGCACATGGCACATGAAGTAAAGACCTAAAGACCTTGAAAATTATTTCATGTTGTATTGTAATTTACTCCTTTATTTGGGTCTGTAATAATAACATAGGAAAATAATTTGTAATAATTATTGTCTTACCTGCATAGTAGGATGGATAAGCTCAAGACCATAGATGGACCTTAGGGAACACCCTTCTTAAACACGTGTATGTTTATTTTTTGATTGCATAGACTGACCCTAGGTTGTGTAATACTGTTGTTAAACTGATTGACTAAGGTGATAATTTTTAAATTTCTAATTCACCCCCCTCTTGGGGTTACACCAAAACTAACAATTGGTATCAGAGCCTCGTAACTTAGACTTAAACGTCATTTTGTAAAAGATCATGATGGCTTGTGTTAGTGCATCCCCTTCATGTGAGGGAAGATTGGTGACAAACCCACCAGTATTCTATGGTGATAACTATGCTATATGGAAATTTAGAATGACTGTGTATATAAAAGCCTTAAATTGAAAATTTTGGAAAGTCATTGATCAGGGTGATTGTGTGCCTATGAAATCTACTGAGTGTACTGATGTTCCTAAATCTGAGTGTGAACAAAATGATCATGATAGGAACTTAGTGTAGGTAAATTTTGATGCCATAAATACCTTACTGCATGCTTTAGATTATAATGTTTTATGTGAGGTTATGGCGTGTAGCAATGCTAAGCAGATCTGGGATGAACTGGAGTGGAGATATGGAGCGTCCACGCAAAAGGAAGTCATCTCTTCTTGCGACTCAAGCTCCATTGATCTTGAGGTAGGTAACTAGTGTTTTGTTGCTTTAATTGATAATGGGGTTGTCTCTATTCCTTCTTCTTTGGTAGAAAAATATGAAAATGATTCATATGCTAAATTGAATGATATGTCTGATTGTGAATCATGCGATAGTACTGATATTGAAAGCATGCCTACATATGAGAAATTGCAAGTTGAATATGTTAGAACTCATAAGTCTCTTGTTAAAACACTTAAGGGCTACAATGTTTTGAAAAACAAGAATGAGGTGTCATTGAAAGGACTTAAATCACAAATTCTTGTTAATAAAGAAAAGGATTTGAAAATCACGAATTTGGAAAACAAGAATGCTATGCTGCAAAAGGATCTTAAAGACGCAAGATCCCAACTTACAATTGAAAATGAAAAGGATCTTCATATCCTTGATCTTGAAAATAAAGCCAACAATATGACTAAAGAATTTATGAAACTTCAGAATGTTTGCAAAGGTCTAGAGAACTTGAACATTCAAGATCTAGAAAAGAAAATAGAAGACCAGTCTAAAATCATCCATACATTCACTAGAGGTAAAGAAAATTTTGACAAACTCTTAGGTTCACAAAAGATGACCTTAGATAAGGAAGGTATAGGTTTTAGTGGAATTGAAAATAGGAAAAGGAAGAACCTATACATGGGTTACTTTGTAAAAGAATCGAAACATTATGCTAGTACATCCTCCAGTCCATACACTCACACCACATGTGTCTTGTGTAAAAAGAAGGGGCACAAAAGTTTGATTGCTCATTTAAAGGAAAAGGTGTGAAACCAAAATGAGTATGGCAAATCAAAGAATCATTGACTCCTAACCCATTGAGAATAAAAGATAGAAAAATGGTATGGGTTGTTAAGAAAACAAACCCCTTGAAATTCAAGGAAGAATTTACTCAAACAAGAATTACATGATCACATAATTCTTCCTTAGCATTTAGGATTAGCTATAGGGGGTAATGTTGAGTAAAGGCTTAGGAAGTGTTCGGGGTGAAAATGTAAAAACATAGTATATGTCCACTATTCAAAATTTTACATACTAAGGATCTTGAAAAATTAAGCCAATACAGAAATTCAAGAAAAATAACCAATATGAAATTAATGCATATATTCCTTGGTTCAAATATGAAATTATTGGCTACTTGAATAAAAATCCACTTCCAAATGGACATGGCATGTTTACCTTGTATTTAAATCTCAAATTGCTTAACTCAGAATATCTAAAGTTAAGCATACCTTTTGTCCATTGCACTAGCTTGTGGTTTAGGGAATCCATCTCACACTATATATCATTTAATCCTAAACCCATCATTGAACTTAAAAGCCTAAATCAAAATCAAGTCATCACTCTAGGAAATATTAACAAGCATGGATACTTTTCGACAAATGTCCTACTTTTGAACACTCTCTTGAACTTAAATAAAATATTTAATCTTTAAGAGTATTCATTCTTTACTTCTCACACAAAGCTCTCAAACTCTAAGTCAAACCCATTAGAGCTTTATATACTCAGAGATGAGTTGAATGGCTAATAAAATTGCCTAGGTCTCAGTTTAGATGAATGTATAAAATTAAAGTAAACCTACGCACATGCAGTTTAAATCGAAAGCCATTCCAACTTGGTACCTCTCACACGCATTAAAATTCATATCAATAGAGGCAAAATAGGCTTAGAACTCTCAAAGAAATATTCATTGTGACTTTTTGGTCCATTAAGCCTATTCATCCAAAGCCAAGCATATATCATTAAAAATCTAGATCTCTTGGCTAAATGATTTGAAAAATAAGAAAAAGACATTAATTGAGTTGAGTGCATAATTGAGGGGGAGCATTCATTTTTCATATTTATATTCATTAAAATGCTCTCAATTTTTATTTATGCTTATATGTCTATATGCCTTTGTGAGAACAACTCTACACTAATCTCATAACTATCCATTGTTAGTTACTGGTCATGTCATATGTTGGATAGTTCATTTCTTTTATGAGTTGTTGATTGAACTACCACAAAGGATGCTTGTGTTGAAAGCCTCCTGCATTGCAGATGCAGTGATATAATTTGCATGTTAGTTGTGGATATTAGGTTGTTGTTTGCTTTATATAATTTATCTGTTGAAAACAACCCACTATCAGGTACAGGTTTTATAGGAAAATGTCCTATATAAAAATGACATGCTGCTGAAATTTCGCCAGGATTTTCCCATATAAAACCTTGTGTTAAAGATGATTATGATAAAATTAACGTTAAAATATTTTTGAAAGGATGAATGAAAACTAATTGAAAATTAAGTTACATCCTTGCACAATCATAAGGTAGTTAGGAGAGCTGAGCACCTTTCCTATAAAAAGAACTTATAGGACTCGCATGCATCACTATCATTCATTGAAATATTGAGGCTCTTCTGATATCCCTGAACATTATATCCTGCACGTAAAGTTTTATGATTTGATATGAAATGTTCTTGGGTCATGAATTGCATAGAATGCCTTAATATCTATTTCCGATGCACTTGTTGTCTATAGGCATGACTATACTGATTAGAGATATATATTGTTAATAAATATCCAGTATAGTTGTTGAAGAATGGTTTGTGTGCTCACTTATACTTTGTCATATTTAATGAAATCAATCCCTTGCAAAGTATGAGTAATTTATTGTATCTAAGCAATAATTCAAATTGATAGGGGAGCATCTAAAATTAAAATGTCTATCATACTATGCTCACAAACTTTTGAGGCTTAGATATGTTTTAAATATAATGTGGCATGTGCTTAAATAAAATGATCTTTGTGAAAATCTTAAGTTGATATTTATTGCTTTGCCACAAGTTGTTTGTGTTTGCCATATGATCTTGCATGTAATTATTAAATCTTTAGGATCATCATGGTTGTGATTTTCTAGTTATACTTTTGTATATGCTTAATTGACAAATCAGAAAATTTGTGCTCGCTTATTTTAAATTAAAGTTTCTTTTTCAGCAAGCAACCCCCTAGTACTTCTTGCAAATATCAAGAGGGATATATATATATATATATATATATATATATATATATATATATATATATATATTGTAATACTTTATGGCAAGAATTATTTTCAGTACTCAAACTTGTTCTCCTACCTCATTATTATTATTATTATTATTATTATTATTATTATTGTTGTTGTTGTTGTTGTTGTTGTTGTTGTTATTATTATTATTATTATTATTATTGTATACATATAAGTTATAAAATTGCATAATTAGTTCAGTAACTTCATATAAAAATACATGCGAACTAGTTCGACTGTATTTATGCTCAAACCATCTTTTTGGTATCATATGTCGTGCACTTTTAGGTCTTTTTGGCTTTTTCCAAAAGGGGGAGAAGTAGGCAAGTATTTGTAATAAAAAAAAAAAGGCAGAGATTATTGACCATATAGGTCATATCCCCTTTTGATTATAACAAATACTTTGATATTTAATGGTTGATGAATTTGTGCACAGGACTAATCGGAATTATCATATGGTGCAAGCACATGGCACATGAAGTGAAGACCTGAAGACCTTGAAAATTATTTCATGTTGTATTGTAATTTAATCCTTTATTTGGGTCTATAATAGTACTAACATAGGAACATGGTCTAAATTAATTAATGTCTTACCTTCATGGTAGGATGGATAAGATCAAGACAATAGATGGACCTTAGGGAACACCCTTCGATCAACGGAAGGCCGACCGATGCCAGATTTTTCAATTTAATTCTAAAATACCTTAGACTGACCTTAGGACCCACAAATCTGCATGAAAAAGTTTCTTATTGCATTAAAAATAAACATCATATGAACAGGGTGAATGTATAAGGGAGTTAGAACCGAAATGCATTAAAAATGCATGTTTAGTCGACTGAACTTTCATAGTGTAAATCTGTCATTCAACCAAATTAGTCAAGTGGTCAACATTTTTACCATAGCTCGGTCAACTGTACTATACCAAGCTCAAATGACTTGGTTGACCGAACTCCTACCGAGTCAATGTTTGACTTCTCGATTGACTGATCAAATTTAAATGGGCAACGCCCTGGTCGACCGAACCCACACGTCAGAGAATCCAATGCCCTAGTCGACCGAACTTCTTAGTTCAAAGTGTCCCGGTCAATCGTACCACGCTTAAATGGAAAATTGCCCTTAGGACACTATGTCCGGTTGACCGAACTCTCAATTCAAATTTCTCCCTGGTCGACCGAACTTTGTCACTTGGTCAACCAAACCTTGCGTCTGGTCGACCGGTGCTCTCGAGTTGGACATTTTTTTTATCGCTGTTAAATTTTTTAAATAGGGTTAAATTTGCTAAAATGTTTTTAAACTTTCCTAATAATACCCTATGTTTCCTGAACGGTTATATTTTTGGGGAATTCTTTATATACCCCCTCATTTGCAAAAATTAGTATGAGGTTAGCAATAATAATTAAAAATATCCTCTAATTTTCAAAAAGCCAAAAATCTCATATTCAAGCCATATACTACTCGTATTCTTTCATATTGCAAATACTTCTTTGTAAGAGTATTCTTGTGTTTTATCTCATAAAGTTTAAACTCTTTATTGCTTGTTTTGATTGAGATTTATTTTTCATAGAGAGTAAGCTTCTAGTTTTTCTAGGGGACTTTGTAAATAAGTCTTCCATAGAAAAACTTCTTAAAGCTTTTGAGTTTTGCATTTTCATTGCAATACTTAAGAGTTCATATTGTATTTTGGTTGTGAAATAATATTTTACAAATCGATTTCAAATATCTTTTGTGGTTTATTTTGAGAAAAATATTTGTTGAAGGTATATGAAGTGTGCTCGAAGATAAGTACTATTTTAAAAAATGATTTCAAATATCTCTTGTGATTTATCTTGAAAAAAATATTCTAAGATATTTGTTAGTGCGCTGAAGATCTTTTTGCTATATCTTTTGATTGATATTATCATCTTGATAAAAAGATCAAATTTTTGCTAACGATTTTTGAATATCTCGTGTGGTTTATATTGAGAAAAATTATTTGTTGAGATATTTGAAGTGTTCTTGTGATCTTTGTTTGTGCATTGTGATTGAAATTATTATTTGACACAAAGATCATATCATTTACACTCTCACGCACTGATTGCAATATTTGCATAAATATTTAAGAGTAGACACCTAAACTACACTGAGCTTATCAAATCCTATCTTTTGGTAGTGTATTGATTATATTATGCATAGTGGTACATATCAGCTTATATAAGAAGCGTTTGTGTGTACGCAAATTTTATATACATTGGTTGAATTCCAGGCACGGGCCTGAAGAGGGAGACTGACCCTATCTAATAGTCTCGTACTGGCTTAGACCCGGTTAGGAAAGCTAGGTGCGCCATCTTGGTAAGGCGTGTTGGTTGAGGTCAACCCCTTGAATTGACCTAGTTGTAACTGGTGCCGCTCCACCCGTTAAGTGAGCCGTAGTGGAATCCTTGTGCTAGTGTAGCCAAGGCAAGGACGTAGGCAATTTGGCCAAACCTCAATAACATATTGCGTGTATTGTTTACTTTTCCGCACTTTACTTTTACTACACGTGTATGTTTATTTGTTGATTGCATAGACTGACCCTAGGTTATGTAATACTGCTGTTAAACCGATTGACTTAGGTGATAATTTTTAAATTCCAAATTCACCCCACTATTGGGCTTACACCAAATCTAACACTAGGTACTACAATGAACTCCTCAGGTCGGCCAATGTTATATTGTAAAACACACGAATAACCATGCGAAATGACCCATTCACACACATCACATTGTTCATCACAAAGTAATCACAAGCAACCAGTATTCACAACCAATCTTTTTTCACAAATAAATTGTACTCACAACTAGCCAATATTCACAATCAAATAGTATTTCTCATCAATGAGTACTTACAACAGCCCATATTCTTATCCTATTAAGTTATGAAACGTTTATTTCTGCATTGCAATTTTATCCCATACATATTATATATCAAAAATCATTATTTTTTAAATGCCTAATTGTTCAAGTAAATCATACTTAAAATATAAATTTGTATAATCGAATTTAATCGGTTTAAAATTAATAAAAAACTAGTTATAATTAATTCCCCTTACCGGCTTTCTTAAATTACGCCCATAAAGACCACAAACGATGTCTACGGCACTCACCTGATTCTAAATTCAAAAACCCAAGTTTATCAACTCAAATCTCATTAAAACACTATTTAATCATTCGCTGGGCCCTATATACTACATATTAACAATTAAACTTAAAATACCCTACTTACCCTGATTTTGGGATTGTGCCAAAAAATTCCAACTCAACAATCCACTCTGGCTACTTTGTAGAGAATGATCCTTTGAACCTCGTGGTGGTTCCTGATCGTCAATCCGGGCTTTATCGAAGTCAGAATCGAAGAGAGAAAGAAGAGAGAGCCATGGGTTTAGAAGAGGGAGAGAGAGAGATTTTGTTTTGTTAAATAAAATGATGCTCTCGGTTTCCCTTATAGTGCCCACTGCAAAGAAAACTGGCGACGATTTTCAAAATCGGTTTCCTCTAAGCCTTAGAAAACCGTCGCCAATTTTCTATTTAACCAGCTCAATTTTTACCATTTACCTGTTATCACTTCGCGGTAATTCCAAAACCTTCACCGGTTTTCTATTCCCTCTGAAAAACCATTGCCAATTTTCTCTCCTTCAAGCCAAAAACCTCATTTTCTTAATTTTTTTATAATTTTATTTTACTAGGTATCTACATTCTCCCCTCATAAAATTCCATCCTCAAAATTTGTTAATCCAATTAACCACGTTTACACAAATCAATTTATTCTAACATATGAATCATCGAATCATTTAAAATCAAACAAGACTGTTGGCCTTACAAGGCTTAAAATCTTGTTATCTTGTTTTGATGCTAACAAACAAGTGAAATTTAATGTAATTGTGTGAGTAATGATATTTCAGGATTCATATATGTGAAAGTAAGGTCAAAGTGCCCACAAGGATCAAATATGATGGAAGCAAGGTCAAAGTGCTCACAAGGATCAAATGAAGCTTAAATGAGCCAAGACATGAATTACTTGTTGAAGAGCATGAGGACATGAATAAGTTGTTGAAGGCCAAGGCATATTAAAGTCAAAAGATCCAAAGAAAGGAAAAGTAAGAAAGCTTAAAGAATATGGAATTTTTAAGAAAAGATGGATTCAATCAAAGGACAAAGCATGAAGACTCAAGAACTTAGAATGTTAATATTTTAGAAGTCTCATGTAAGTGCTTTAATGTTTAAAATATCATTTGAAATATTTTGAAACTCTTAGGTTAACTTCTTAGACCTAGATATTTTTTAAAATACCTAAATAATATTTTTTTAAGGTCAAAAATTATTTTAAAAAGGTTAAAATCATTTTTGGAATAAAGAGCACCAAAAAGAGTTTTTTCTCAAATGCTGTCAGTTTTTATACAGCTGCATTGAGGTGAATTTTTCTCTATCAAAAACTCCTTATTTTAAATAGTGGTAAACATGAAAGTTGTAGGATTTTCTCTTAGCTTTCGTTTGACACCAAGAACACTAATTTGGAGTTATACAGAAAAAGTTATGGCCAAAACACTGAAACGGGGTCACTGTTGTCAGACATTTAAAAATTGTTTAACGGGCAAATTTTTAAAATTCCAATGTTTTAAATTATAGCCGTTTGAACCTTAAATATTCTAATAAATAGGGAAATTCTTTAAGGAAACTTTTGCAAGTTTGAAAGCCTATAAATACATGGTTTTTCAAAACAAATAAAATACTAAGAATTGAAAAATCTGTTTTGGGAAGTTGAAAGTATTCTTGTTCTTCCTAAGTTCTCTTGCTCACTCATTGAAAAAATATTTTGCTGAGAACTCTGAAGTGTTGATCCTTCTTCCTTTCAATTCCTACTGCTAATCCTCTTCTAAGAAGGATATTGGTGAATTCTACACTTGAGCTTCATTCTATTTCCTACTGATATTTTACATTTAAGTATATAGTGCTGAAATTGTACTAACTTGCTCTTTGAGAGAGTATACTTGTACGCAGATTTTATCTTATGTTTCTTGTAGTTCATTGACGTTCCAAGGTGTTTGGATCGTTGGCTAAGCAAGGGGATATTGCTTAGAGAGGTGGACTCTGGCCTATGTAAGGAGTGACCGAATGAGGGAATATCGTTTGGAGAAGGTAGGCTCTAACCTTAACCAAGGAATGTTGTAATCGGTTTTGTTCCACCCGTCAACGGAACAAGTTTAGTGAATCCTTTGGTAGTTTGCCAAAGGCGAGGACGTAGGCTGGGTATAAGCCGAACCTCGTAAAAATCTCCGTCTCACTCTCTCTTTCCCTATTCTTTATTTTCAGTTCATATACAACTGCGTAAATGATTTAAATATCTAAATTATACATACTACGCATATTTGGAAATCAAGTAAACTTAAAATCCAATTTTGATTTGGGTTGCGGAAACCGAAAGGGAGTACGTTGGTTACACCATATCTTGCGGAAACCATACGGGAGTACGTTACTTGGTTAACACCCCAAAGATAAATTTACCAAGAGTTTATTTGAATTCTAAATATTTGGAAAGAGTGATTAGATTTATTTATACAGGGCTTTACTTTAGTAAGCATGAATTATAATTCATAATCACAGGACTTATATAAACAAACAAACTATCTCAAGATCTTATATTACCAAAGTGCTGAATACTTTATATCTTGGTTTGAGTGTTTGTTGTTTAACTTGTACTTGGCAAATAAATTGATTGTTTGGTTTGAAGATTGTGTTTAATTGATTGGATAAAAGAACTAAGTTCTTGATTGATTAAGGAATTAAAAAAACAAGTCAAGAATTGGTTAAAAGAAATAAAAGAAGTTTAAGATATTTTAAAGGAATCAAAAGAAATTTTTAGAATCCAATTCACCCCCCCTCTTGGGAAGCTATTCCTAATTTCAAAGACTATCACTTATGCAAATGTAAACATATTCCCTGCGCCCTTTGCATTATTCCCCTCAGTCGTACCAAGCATATAGACACATGCTAGGCTACCGCCACCACGAGGTACCGTGTTGTTCCTCCAATTTTGATTAGGAGTGGGTGCACTGCTTGGTGGAGCATGACAATCATGAGCTATGTGGCCATGCCTGCCACACCTATAGCATACGGTATTTCCACCTCGGCATTCCCCCCAATGCCTCTGATTACATCTAGCATATAGGGAGCGAAATGAATTCTCCCAGCAGTCTCAATCAGCCCTATCTAACCTTTGACCCTAGCATCTCGATCTCCCCTCCAAGAATCTTGACAGACATCGATATGAGAGCTGGAAGGTATGGATCTCTTCTTCTGTTTCATTTCTGCCTCATTTTCCTATACACTGGCCTCAATTGCCATGGCCCTTTCCACCAGCTCAGAAAAACTCTCAGTCAACAAAGCCACCACCTAAGCATATATCCCCCGCCTCAGTCCCCTCTCAAACATCCGGGCCTTCAGTGGCTCTTCCAGAATCATGTGTGGAGCAAAGTGAGATAACTCCACAAACATGGTCGCATACTGCTGCATAGTCATGGACCCCTGGGTCAAATGTAAAAACTCTACTGGTTTCACCTCTCGGGTGGCAACTGGGAAGTATCTGCCGAAGAAGACCTCCCTGAAATGGCTCCAGGTATTAGATGCATACCCTAGACGGTGCTTCTCCATTAGCTTTGCCGACCTCCACTACTTCTTGGCCTCTCCAACCAGTTTAAAGGTGGCGTATTGTACCCTCTCCTATTCAGTATAGTACAGAACAGTCAAAAGCTCTTCCATCTCCTGAATCCAGTCCTCATCTACGATCGAGTCTGCACCTCCTTCAAAAGCTGGCAGACTTGTTCGGGTGAACTACAAAAAAGTGCAGCCCTCATTTACTAGTGGCTGACCCTGCTCTCTCTAAGCTTCCTTCTTAGCCTGACGTGCTATGCTATACAACACCACCGAGACATCAACGTCATCCTCACTAGTGGCATCCACATGTTTATCTCCTCCGATATCAATGTCCTTCCCCGTAGGACCCATCCTAAAGATAGGATAGAAACAAATTTAGAATCTCCTCATTTATCATAACTCAAACAAGTTTAAAATGAAAATTTACTATAATATAAAAGTTCTAATCTACAATTCGTTCATACTGTCTTACCACAAAACTATAACACCGACATGATAAACTTACTCCACTAACCTATCATTCCGACTAACGTGCCCAAATTCTAGTCACTCAACTAAAAAATGAAACCATTAATGGATTTATCGTAATTTTCCAGAAATTGTCATCCTTGGAAAAATATAGAAGACTATCAAAGGATCTCTACCTCCAAGTTTCCAAACCACTATTCCACCTAACCTACCCATTTTTATCCTTATCCTAACTCAAACCTATACTCTGGTATCAATCATTCCCTAAAGTATGCAGAGCCGTTTGGCTCTAATACCACCTTGTAATGCCCTGAACCCCCTAAGTGGGGCTTGAAGGTTATGTGTTTCATTCACTTGTTTTTTATACCATACACCAAAATAAATATACAACCTCAATTTAAATACCAGAGTCTATCTATAAATCCCACATAAAACATTAGCATCCATCTATTAATATTACATCCTAGTATTTAAAAACATAAACTATGCAAAAATTGTTCTTACATTCACTCCAAAATTTACAAAAATTACTGCCCTGCCCGGAGCTCTAAGCTCGATCACCTTATGGACCTGAAAATATAATAATTTCCTAGGGTGAGACACATCACAGTAAGGAAGAATAAATCATAGCAGTGTGTGGCAGAGAGTTTAAATAAATATAGAATATATACTCATTTGTAATTCACTATCAATAGTAGCTGAGATAATGCATCACTAATAACAACATTGACATTTGATATCATACACACATACATAATTATTTTTAATGATAGTTTCCGAGAATAGGGAAGATTACCCGCCCATACAAAAGCTTCCCTCTACTCTAATACACATATCTAGGCACTCACCTTACTCAGTAAGCCCTCGAGTTATGTATATAGGCAAAGTCTCCAAGAATAGGGAAGCTTACTTGCCCATACAAGTAGCTTCTCTTTGCTCTGATACCAAACTAAAAATTACCAGGGCACTTGCCTTTCTCAGCAAGCTCTCAGTAGAAAGTTTTACTTTGCCATAAATATACATATAATTAAATTCACATACCATTTATCTTATCAGATCACATTTCACATAAATTATCCATATAGGAGAATACCATCCACACAAGACTCACATTTATACAGAATACATGGTCCACACAGGACTCACATCCGCATAGAATACACGATCCACATAGGACTCACATCCACACCGAATACACGGTCCACACAGGACTCACATCCACACAAGATATAACATGACCCACACAAGCACCACTCCGGCTTCCGTAACATGTGGCTCACACAGACACTACTAATCACCAGTACTAATACCCAAGACCTACCCGTAGTATATTAGTAAAACAACCTCCTTGGGCCTGCCAATGCTTTACCCCAATATATAATGACAATATACGAAATCCTCAGGCCTACCAATGAATATCATGATTATATCTAGGTAATATAACGAACTCCTCAGGCCTACCAATGTTATATTGTGATACAAACGAATAACCACACAAAATGACCCATCCACATACATCACATTATTCATCACACAGTAATCACAAGTAGCCAGTATTCACAACCAATCTTTATTCACAAATAAACTGTACTCACAACTAGCCAATATTCACAATCAAACAGTATTTCTCATTAATTAGTACTCACAACAGCCCATATTCATATTTAGTTATGTTATGAAAGTTGTATTTCTACCACGCAATTTTATCCCATATATATATATATATATATATATATTATATCAAAAATCATTATTTTTTAAATGCCTAATTGTTCAGAAAAATCATACATAAATATATAAATTTGTATAATTGAATTTAACTGGTTTAAAATTAATAAAATACCTACTATAATTAATTTCCCTTACTTGGTTTCTTAAATTATGCCCACAAGAATCACAAACGATGTTCGCAACACTCACCCTATCCCTAATTCAAAAACTTAAGTTGATCAACTCAAATCTCATTTAAAATATATTTTATCATTTCGTAGACCCTATATACTTCATATTAACAATAAAACCTAAAATACCCTACTTACCCTGATTTTGGGATGGTGCCCCAAAATTCAACCTTAACGATCCACTCCTGCTACTTTGCAGAGAATAGTCCTATGAACCTCATGGTGGTTCCTAATCATCAATCTAGGCTTTATCAGATCCGGAATCAAAAAGAGAAGGGAAAGAGAGCCGTGGGTTTAGAAAAGAGAGAGAGAGAGAGAGAGAGATTTTGTTTTGTTAAATAAAATGATGCTCTCGGTTTCCCTTATAGCGCCCACTACAGAGAAAACCGTTGCCCGTTTTCTTTGACCTTCATAAAACCATTGCCAATTTTTTATTTAACTGGCCTGGTTTTTACCGTTTACCTATTACCGCTCCGCGGTAATTCCAAAACCGTTGCCTATTTTCTGTTTCCTCTAGAAACCTTCCAACCAAAAACCTTCTTTCCTCATTTTTTTAATTATTTTATTTTCCCAAGTCTCTACAGTAGCCTAATACGTGTACCTCACCAAAGCTGTAGAAGTGTTATCCTATCTACCAGCTATTCATCACAATCAAGCTATAAAGGGAAGCGATTAAATGAAAGTAGATAAACGAAACCAGTAAAGATAATGCACGTAAAAGATAAGTCCTTTGTATTCAAATCATCTTTCACTAATGGCTGGAGGTACAACAAAATGATAAACTAATCTACGTAGAAAGTAAAGAAGCCTCACTAGTTGTCATAGGCCATTGACCACTTCTTGCGAACAAGTATTGAAATTTACTTTAACTAATCTACAATGGCTCTCAATGACATCTTAAGTCTACCACTAACCTAAGAGAGGCCAAAAAGGAACCCCTAGAATATATTCGTAGCTATTATTTATACCCATTAGGGTTTACAAGGTTTGAAATTCAAAAATTGCAACTTCTGCAAGTATCTCGCGATGCAGATCATTAGTTTTGACCAGGTCGCATCCATGTTCTTCCTCGGTTGCGCCCTGGTCGAAGCTACCAGGAAAGCAAGGATTTGAATTCAACTCTTCTCGACATGGTCGCATAGTTGGGTCTTGTTGTTCGAGTCCATGGTTGAGGCTTGCAAGATCTCGAGCTTCATAAAATCTTAAGATCTCGACTCTATTGCCTGTGATGGTCTTTCTGGCCTAGCATTTGGTCAAGGTTCTCGAAAATTCTATCTTCAGTATGCTTCAACCTCTAGACCTAGTTTCCCCAGAAAGTCACTGTGTCAAAGACTTGGTTGAACCTTATAGTTGTTTTATTTCAGGCATGAACCTTGGAGGCTACGTTTGTTGCCTTGGTCGCCCCTATTGGTAGCTAGTTGTTCCACATAGTCAAACAAGATCTTTCTTCTTTAAATGCACTAACTTGGCTAAACATCTTATTTGAGCTTTTAGTGTCACAAATATTCCCTAATCTTGTCATAATGCCGAACTCCATGGTTTTTAACCTTTTTTCCTTGAAACATGAACAAACCTTGCGTAGTTTTGAAATATGATAACAAAGGGTTTCATACCAAATAAATGAGTATAAACAAAGGTAAATGAGGGTATAAAATCATACATTTTAGGGACTCGTCTTAACCCCAAAATTACACTTTGCTAGTCCTTGAGCAAAGCAAAAACTAAGAAAATCCCACCTACCTCCTCTTTCGTGGGAACACGATTGCCTTTACCTTATGCAACATGGCTTTAAACCCTTAGGTTGACCCTAGTGGACGGGTTGTAGTCTCGTGAGGGTTTCTAAGGTGATACCCACAGACACCAATTCCAATGAACATTGAATGAAACATATGCAACACAATCATACCAATCCACATACAGATATATCACCTTATTGCATACAGGTTCCTTTATACATGACTCTATTATACACACACTTCGCAACAATTCACTCATGCAAGTCTCAACAATACACAACCATCTCAAGACACGACTCACAAAAGATCAACCAATGCTTGCAATTCAGAGTTAATATTAGCATGTAAATTCAAGTATAAGGCCACTTCAACAAGAATGTGTAAGGTGTATGATTTGTCTCACTCAGAGTGTCCTTGGACACCTATAGAATGGTCATCTTGACTCCACCTCACTGGTTTATTCCCTCAAAATCACTTAAGAAAATGAGTTCACTCTCATATATGAGGAAGAGTGTTATGATCAAACGCCCCACATATTTGAAGAACTAATGCTAAGAATATGGAGTGGACTAGTCTCATAGGAAAAGAATCCAGCCTACAATGAGGTGTCAGGTCCTTCACCCTAGCATCTTCTTACTTACTCGCCACATTCAATCAAGACCACCCTAGATTGACTTATTCATAGACTAAGCGTGAATACAACAAGTGCATTGGTCAGCTGATGATTCTTCATACATATAGAATTATGGTGTTGTGTCTTTTGCTTGACCTTTTTACATTTGTTGGGAGCAGGTATATGTATTCTTCATTTCGTTCTTTTGCATTTCTTTCTTCTGCTCATTCTTTTCATTTTCTTTCTTTTCATGGTCAACTAGGACCATCATTGTACTCTTATATTGTCTTCATATCTCCAATGGGCATGTAACTCGAATAAGAGTCCACAGAATAAGTTTGTCTCTAGGGGTGGCTTAATCTTCATACCTTGAGTAAGCTACATGACCTATGTTTCTATCTCCCCACTAGATGTCAGCTCTAGGCTAGCAAATGCAAAAGCAAAGAATAATTGGGCAAAGGAAATCTAGTAAATAAAAGGAAATTTGAGTTTCATAATTTGACATCAACAAGTTAAGAACTAAACAAACAGCTCAACGGTATCTCATATGGTGTCATAGTCACCACGGTTGTTCTCTCAGTGCTCTCAAAGAACCCTAAGTGCTACAAATCACATTTAAATGTGTTTTTGGCCTCATGAAGTACCATGTGAATACAAGAGTTTACACAACAGTATTAACTCAAACAAACCACTAGTCAATCCACACAAAATGTCACAAGTACATCGGCCATGGCATGTGAACCTACACACAAATGACTCACTACATTGTTAGTGAGCAAAATAAGATCATATAACTGAGAAGCTTATACATGCAACATCTAGGTTATATAGGTATATGTAGAGGGTATAATATATGTTAACATGACATGGGATAGATAAAGTTCACTGGAAAATGTTCAAAATTAGTCATTTTTGTGCGTGAAATGTGCCATGCAGTGTGCTACCCCCTACCCCCTACCCCCAACTTAGAACTTCTGTGTCCTCACTGAAGTGTGGACAAAAATAAAATAGTACCTGGGAATAAGAGAGGGCATTGCATGGTGCAATTAATATCAATCAATATACCTGCATCATGTATATATAACCCAGAAACAGCATGCATGCAAGGATCCACTATAGCACAAAATACAAGTATCACAACACCATGTAAAATTCATTAATTGCAAAATGTCATTACACTGTATGTGATGTCATTACAAGCACTGGGAATACCACAAAGTGCATGGTGTAAGATGAAAAGAAAGAACTAGAAAATGTAAAAGAAGAATAAAATAAAACAATAAACATGTGCCCTAAAAGCACGGTAAAAAACACACGGGTGAGCAACATGATCCTAATGACAAACAAATTGATTATAATCAGAGGTGGAATTAGAATCCAAATCAGAAGAAAATATTAGTGGTACGGTCAACGTAGCTTCATAAGCAATCGCCATTTCCCTCAAGTATTGAAGCCGAGTAGGGGAGAGAGGGGGACGTGATCGATGCAGCTAGAGAACTAGGAGTGGTGCTTGCTGGCCATCCAAAAAAGCTGGTCAAAGTGAATGATAGGATTGAAAGGGGTAAGGCTATGGTTGAGGGTCAGGCATGGGCTCTGGTAGACTCTGGGCGGGCTTATACGGCAAGTTTGGGTTGAATGTGTGGAATGTAAGTGGTTCAAGAAACCTGACCTCCTAAAGCCCTAGGGAAGAAATTAGGGGCTGCTTAATAGTAGGCAGCTCAACAAAGTGCATCAGAGGCAGCTGTACATCCTCAAGGGTCACCTATGGTGCCCTTATCACCTCGTTGGACTATGCTGGACCTCCTAGCCTCGAAGATGAACCCCACCTCAATCATTGTTGAAGCCATACTCATGGAGCTCTTATCATGTCTAAAGCCCTATCTCGTGTCTCTAGAGTCAATCGACTCTTCACTGAAGTTCCCTATCATGGCAGGACCCAAAGTCGTAGCCGTTTGGCAGTGGATTAGGATTCGGCTTGAGATATGTCGAGGGACGAGTCATGGGATGAGTCGCTGGAAAAATCATGCCCTGAGACGGGATGAGGGGATGTCATGGATGGATGGGAATTAGTGAGGGAGAAAGGGGGTAGGCGAAGAAGTCAAAAGAAAATGGAAAGGGAGGGAGTTAAAGAGTCAAGAGCGAACATGATTTTAAACAACTTTTTGAGGCCCCAACCATGTAGCACCAATTCTGTGTTGGTCGCACTCCTGAGTTTTGAGCAAGGGCCATTAACAGTTAACCAGGTCGCATGCCATCTTAGTGTTGGTCTCACCTATTGGCCTAAATGGCCTTTTTAATCAGTTTTGGTGATAACAAACAAAGGATATTCTAACTTGGAATGGTTGAGTAATGGTGTTTCAGGTTTGACAAGAAAACAAGGATCATTGTGGACCATCAAGCTACATTAATTAACAAGTGATTCAAAAGAAGCTCAAAGCAGCAGTAGATTGATCAAAGCATTGGAAGCTAAAACCAATTGAAGCTAAAATCTAAGAGATTTCAAAGCAAATATGAAGTGGATGATTTCAAGCTTAGAGTATAAGGTTTTAGGAAGAACAATGTAAGTAATTCAAAGTTAAATATCTATTGAAATATTATTTGAAGCTCTTTAGGGGAATTATATGGACTTAGAGACCTATTTAAAAAAGCCAGAAAATGTTTTATAAAAGAATAAAGAAAGAGAGAAAAACATATTTTGAATTGGAAATGAAAAATCAGAAAACAAACTGTTTAGCAGACAGAAGTTTCTACTCAGAAGCTTGAAGTGGCAACTTCAGAAGACTAAACTTTAAGTTCGGTCATCTAAAGAATTACTTCAAACATATGAAGAATAAGTTCAGTTGTCTAAAGAATTATTGGTGAAACATAGAAACTAGCAGAAGCACCTCAGAAGATTGAACTCAAACTTCAGTCGTCTGAACACGACACTTCAGTCGTCTAACCCTTAACCTTGTTCGTCTGACCCCGTATCTAGTTCAAAATTTTCAAAGGCTAAGGAACTTCAAAAGACTGACCCCGAAGGTTTAGTCATCTAAACACTGTTAATGGGTAATTTTTTTAAAAGTTTTAATTTTTAAATATTAGTTGCTTGTGCCCCAAATTTTCTAAAAACTTGGGAAATACTCCAAGTAAACTTGGGCAACACAAAAACCCTCTTGGGAAAGCTATTCTAATTTCAATTGGTATCAGAGCCTAGTTATAGTAATTCTTAACAATAAGTTATAAAAAGATCTAATGGCACATATAGGAGTAGCTCCCTTTGGCGAGGGCCAATCCTCAACCCATCCACCAATCTTTTGTGGACATAACTATACCTTTTGGAAAAAAGAGAATGCAAGTCTATCTTCAACATGTGGATTGGAAAGCTTGGGAAGTAGTTGTTGATGGAGATCTATTTCCTACTAAGATAGTAGATGGAAAACAAAAATTTCTAAAGAGAAAAAGGATATGACTGATATAGACTATAAAATGCTTCAAATAAATTCAAGTGCTATAAATGTCTTATATTGTGCTTTAGATGCTAATGAATTCAATAGGGTCATGGCCTACAAAATGGGTAAAGAGATTTGGGACAAATTAGAAGTAACATATGAAGGAACGGTAGATGTTAGAGACAATAGGATAGATATGTTAACAAGTGAGTATGAAGCATTCAAAATGAATTCAGATGATCTCTAGTATGTATACCAAATTTACTGACATAATAAATTCTTTAAGTGCCTTAGGAAAGACCTACACTACCTAAGAAATGATTAGGAAAATACTAAGAGGCCTTCCCTCCATATGGGAACCAAAGGCTACTACAATCACGGAAGGTAGGAATCTTAAGACCACCTCACTAGATGAACTTATAGGTTCACTACTCACCTATGAAATGACATTAAAGGAACGAAACCCTAAGCTCAAGCATAAAAAGTCCATTGCCTTAAAAGCTTCTAATAACAGCTCAAGTGAAGATGAAAGTGAATCAAGTGACCTAGACCAAGATGAATTAGCATTCATCACTAAAAGACTAGGCAAGTTGTATAGGAGAAATAAAAGGTTCCCTAGAAAGTTTAATAAAAAGAAATCTGAAAAAGAGAAAACAAGTAGAAAAGAAAACAAAAGTTAAAATGACCCTCTTATATGTTATCATTGCAAGAAACCAAGGCACATCAAGTCGGAGTGCTCGTTACTCAAGAAGGACAAAAAGAAAAATAAGGAAGCCATGAAGGCTATATGGGATGATTCAAGCTCTAGAGAAACGGAGAACGAGTCAAGTGGACAAGAGATAGCTAATATGTGCTTCATGGCAAATGATGAAGAGGTAAATTCTTACTACTCAACGGAATCTAGCAATGAGTCTTGTGATGAATCTTGCGATAGCATGCCCTCCTATAAACAACTACAAGCGGAGTTATTTTCATTACATAAAAGATTTATCACAGTCTCTAAAAGAAACATAACTTTGAAAGAAAAAAAATAAAGAATTAATAAAACAACTTGAATCCTCTAAAACCATTGCAAAGGAGAAAGATTCTTGTTTTGACAAGTTAGAAGAAGATATAACTCAAGAGATAGGCAAGATTCAAGTACATGATTTAAATAAAAAAGATTTAGAGATAATTGAACTTAAGAAATCAATAGAGGATAAAGAGAAAACAACTTATAACTTTACCAAAGGAAAAGAAAATTTTGAAAAAATGATTGGACAACAAAGATTACATGGAAATAGAGAAAGGATATGATATAATGGAAAAACAAATAAAAGGAGTAAGAAGTTATACATGGAATATTTTTTTAAAGAAGCAAAGCACTATGCTAGTACTTTTTCAAACAATAAACATGAACACACTACTTGCTACATGTGCAAGAATAAAGGACATGTGATGTTTAATTGCCCACTCAAAAGAAAATATATTAAAGTTCAAAGTGAATGGAAAGTACATAATGGAACTAAAAATAATTCAAAGAAAGTAAAGAAAATTTGGGTTCCAAAAACTAACACTAAGAATCCTTCATTGTAGGTGTGCTTTAGGACAACACCATCAATAAAAAAGTAGTACTTGGACAGCGGGTGTTCAAGACACGTGACCGGTGATAGGACCAAGTTCACCACACTAAAACAAAAAATGGAGGATATGTGACCTTCGGTGACAATGCCAAAGGTAAAATTGTTGGCATTGGTAAAGTAGGTAAAGAACCCTCTCTCACAATTGATAATGTGTTGTTGGTAGAAGGATTAAAACATAATCTTTTGAGCATTAGTCAATTAAGTGACAAAGGTTTTGAAATAATTTTTAAGAAAGACAAATGTGTTATTCAAAGCCCAAAGAATAATGAAACCTTATTCACAGCTCATAGGGTAAATAATGTATATTGTATAAACCTTGAGAACTTAGTAAATCAAAATGTGACTTGCTTGGTTGCCATGAATGAAACGAGTTGGCTTCAAAAGGAAAAAGTACATATCAACTAGTAGACCCTTAGAACTCTTGCACGTAGACTTATTTGGTCCCACTAGAACCCTAAGCTTAGGAGGTAAACAATATGACTTTGTAATTGTAGATGATTATTCAAGATTCACTTGGGTATTATTCTTAGCAAATAAAGATGAAGCTTGTAACATGCTAATCACTCTTTGTAAGAAACTACAAAATGAAAAAGGCTATAATGTAACTAATTTTAGGAGTGATCATGGTAGAGAGTTCAAAAACAAAGATGTTGATAAATTTTTTGATGATCATGGAATAAATCATAACTTTTCAGCACCTAAGACTCCACAACAAAATTGAGTTGTAGAAAGAAAAAATAGAACCCTCCAAGAAATGGCAAGAACTATGATAAATAAAAACAATTTACCTAAATACTTTTGGGCAGAAGCCATAAATACAACATGTTATATTATGAACTATGGAAAGGTAGAAGACCAAACATATCTTACTTTCATGTATTTAGGTGCAAATGCTTTATTCTCAATACTAAAGATTATTTAGGTAAGTTTGATGCAACTGATGAAGGTATCTTCTTAGGATATTCCACAAATAGCAAAGCCTATAGGATTTATAATAAAAGAACTCTTACTATTGTCAAATCCATACATATGATCTTTGATGAAGTAAATCACTATGTCAAAGAAATAAGGAATGATGAAAGAGAAGATATCCCACAAAAAGAAGATAACCTTGAAATAAAAGAAGAAAACAATTATGAAACCTCAAATGAAAACTCCATAGAAAATCAAGAACTACCAAAAGAGTGGAAATATGTTAAAAGTAATCCAAAAGATCAAATTATTGGAGAACCATCAAAAGGAGTAACCACTAGAGCATCACTGAAAAATATATGCAACCATTATGCCTTTTTATCTCAAGATGAACCCAAGAATACTGAAGAAGCCTTAAAAGACGATTCTTAAATTATAGTTATGCACGAAGAACTAAATCAGTTTGAAAGGAGTCAAATATGGCAACTTGTACCTAAACCTATAGAGCACTCAATCATAGGAACCAAAGGGTGTTTAGAAATAAAAAGGATGAAAATGGGGTAGTTGTTAGAAATAAAGCTAGGCTAGTAGCACAAAGTTATAATCAAGAAGAAAGCATTGACTACGATGAAACCTTTGCCCCTGTAGCAAAAATGGAAGCAATTAAAATTCTCCTAGCTTATGCAACCTATAAATATTTTAAACTATATCAAATGGATGTAAAAGAGCATTCTTAAATGGATACATAAATGAAGAAGTGTATGTTAAACAACCTCCAGGTTTTGAAGACACAAAAAATCAAAATAATGTATTTAAGTTAACAAAAGCTTTGTATGGTTTGAAATAAGCTCCTAGAGCTTGGTATGAGAGACTAAGTAAATTCTTACTCAAAAATGAATTTTTAAGAGGAATGGTAGATAGCACTTTATTTATTAAAACCAAAAACAAAGAAATGCTAATTGTTCAAATATATGTGGATGATATTATATTTGGATCTATAAATGAAGAACTATGTAAAGACTTCACCACATGTATGCAAAAAGAATTTGAAATGAGTATGATGGGGGAGTTAAATTATTTCCTAGGGTTACAAATTAAACAAGCTAAAAATGGGACATTCATAAATCAAACTAAATACATTAAAGATATGATTAAAAAGTTTGATATGGAGCAAAGTAAACCCATAGGAACCCCTATGAGTACCTCAACAAGCCTTGATAGAGATGAAAAAGGAAAATAAGTAGACACAAAACATTACCAAGGAATAATTGGTAGTTTACTATATCTAACCGCGAGTAGACCTGATATTATGTTTAGTGTATGCATGTATGCTAGGATTCAATCAGCACCTAAGGAATCACATCTAACAACAGTTAAGAGGATACTTAGGTACTTGCTAGGCACACTTGATGTAGGTTTATGGTATCCAAAGGATACTGACTTTGAAATGATAAGCTATTCCGATGCTAATTATGCTGGATGTAAAATTGATGGAAAGAGTAAAAGTGGCACATGTCACTTCTTAGGTCAATCTTTAGTATCCTAGTTCTCAAAGAAACAAAACTTCATAGCCTTATCAACCGCCAAGGCTGAATATGTAGCAGCCGGGAGTTGTTGTGCGCAAATTCTATACATGAAACAACAATTAAAAGACTTCAATCAAGATTATAAAACAATACCAATAAAGTGTGATAACACAAGTGCTATAATATATCAAAAAATCCAATTTTACACTCAAGAACCAAGCATATTTACATAAGGCATCATTTTTTAAGAGATCATGTTCAAAAAGATGATATAATAATTAAGTTCATTAATACAAGTGACTAGTGGGCAAATATATTTACAAAACCCCTTAGTGAAGAAAGATTTATAGCCATTCGGAGAGAACTTGGATTAATACATAGCAAAGAAGTGTGTTATAAACGAAATTATAAAATTTTTCTAAACTTCGGTCATCTGAACCTAAAACTTCAGACGAGTCAACACTATAACATACAGGTTCAGACAATTGAACTTGAAACTTAAGACGTCTGGGAGGCTACTGATTTTTCAAATTCCAAACCTAAAAATCTTTAGACAACTAAAGATAATCCTCAGTCTTCTGAAGTCACGGTATTTAAATATAACAACCCTTTTAAAACCCTAATTTCGGCCATCTGAAGTTCGTTTCTTCCCTCTTCCAAACCCATCTCTCTCTATTTCTCTTCACTCTCACCCAAAAATCATTCATTCCAAAGCTTTATTCACTCCTCCAAGATCAATCCCCCGAAGCCTAGGGTTCCTTTAATTAGGTTTCTTCTTTTCTCTGAATATGCCTGGCCTTAAACAAACAACAAATTGCAATTCTTCATTAGGAAGGGATGAACAAAACATTGAAAAATGGCTTGTTGCACCACAAGCCAAACTTCGTTATTGTGCTTCTCTCAACTCCATAGATCCTATTCTAGGTAAGGTGTTGGATGTCTCCTTCCTCACTACTAAATTTCCAGAAATTCTTCCATTATTCAAAAGCATAGGATGGTATGATTTTGTTGTTCTGCAACCTAAAGGCATCTCCCCACATCTTAATAAAATACTCTATGCCAACTTGACTTATGAAAATGGTATCTTTTCTTCTAAAGTTAAAGGGAAGAAACAACTTTTGAATTCTGAAATTTTATATCCTATCTTCAAAATTACTTCAGGAGAATTCGAATGTCCTACGCTTGCTCAATCCTAGATTTTAGAACAAGGATTTGTTCCCAAAACTTTTCTCCCATTAATCATGGACAACAAATTTGTCTACTTTGGGCATCCTCCTTTATATAAGAAACTTAGTTTGAAACCTCAAATTTTACATAAAATTGCCACCTATAATATCCTCCCTAAACAAGGTTCATTTGACCACCTTTCAGACATGGAGTGCTTCGTCCTTTGGTGTCTTCTCAAAGGTAAAAAACTAGATTTGGCCAATTTAATTATCAAATGGATGTGGGCAAAACTAGAGTCCTCCAGAGTTGTTCTTCCATATGGTGGTGTTCTTACTCTTCTTTTCGCCCACCTTCATATCTCTTATAGTTCTGAATTCTTCGTAAAAAGAACTTACTATGATCTTTTCAATGTTACCACCCTAAAATGGGGTATGACAAAGGCAGTACAGGTTGGTACTTGAAAATGAGCATAACTCAGTGTGCACCAGCAGCCTTAGCCTCAGCCTTAGCAGTAGCTCCTTCTTCTCCCACACAAGATCTGGGATCTTCACACGATGCACCCCCATGGTTTTTATCCTTTCAACAAGATTTCTCTAGTTTCTCATCTGAAGTGCGCTTCGGACTTCAAAGTATCAAGGAAAAAGTTACCTCTCTTGATCAACACATCACTCAGATTGAGGAATATCAGGCTAAATCTTCTAGGGGTGGTGATCCCATGGACATCAGCTCAGCTCCTTGAAGTGAAGCTGATAACTCTGATGTAGAAACTAAGGACAAAGAAGAAGGTTCTAAAGAAGAAGGAGAACAGGAAGAGGAAGAAGGAGGCCAAGAAGAAGAAGAAGAAGAAGAAGAAGAAGAAGAAGAAGGACAAAAAGAAGGCTCTAGGGAAGAAGAAGGACAAGATGAAGAAGAAGAGGATCATTAGGAAGGAACTAGCATAGAAAACTAGCTGATGATGTAGTTGTTTGCAGAATATTAGTTGAATTTTTGTGTTGTTGTTGGTTTTTGACACTTTTTGAATGTAAAAAAAAAACTTTTTATGTAAGCACTTCCTTGTTGATTATAATATGACTCTCTTTCCTATTACTTGCTCTTTTTTAATAATGACAAAGGAGGAGAAAATGTTGTTAGCAAAGATAAATACAAAATGCAAACTAAAAAACTAAATATTGAGAAATATGCAAAATGCTAAAAGTGAACTTGTAATATGCAAAAGTAATATGGTAAAGTGAACTTGTAAAGATTCTAAAAAGACTTATATTGAATAAGAAGCATATGCTTGGATGATATGCTAAAGTGATATATTTATTATTTAAATAATTTTTTTTCGGATGCTTATAGTAAGGGGGAGCCTTTTACAAAGAAACCCTTGTCCTTGCTTCTTGTTTGTCATCATCAAAAAGGGGAGATTGTTGGCCTAACTGGGCTTTTCAATCAGTTTTGGTGATAACAAACAAAGGATATTCTAACTTAGAATGGTTGAGTAATGGTGTTTCAGGTTTTACAAGAAAATAAGGATCATTGTGGACCATTAAGCTACATTAATTAACAAATAATCCAAAAGAAGCTCAAAGCAACACTAGATTGATCAAAGCATGGGAAGTTAAAACCAGCTCAAGTTAAAATCCAAGGGATTTCAAAGCAAATATGAAATGGATGATTTCAAGCTTAGAGTATAAGGTTTTAGGAAGAACAATGTAAGTACTTCAAAGTTAAATATCTATTGAAATATTATTTGAAGCACTTTAGGGGAATTATATGGACTTAGAGACCTATTTAAAAACCCCATGAAATTTTTTATAAAAGAATAAAGAAAGAGAGCAAAACATATTTTGAATTGGAAATGAAAATTAAAAAACAAACTATTCAGCAGACTGAAGTTTCTGCTCAAAATCCTGAAGTGGCAACTTCAGAAGACTGAAATTTAAGTTCAGTCGTCTGAAGAATTACTTGAACTTATTCTTCAAACGTCCGAAGAATAAGTTCAGTCATCTGAAGAATTATTGGTGAAACACAAAAACTGGCAGAAGCACCTCATATGACTGAACTCAGACTTCAGTCGTCTAAACCCGACACTTCAGACGTCTGACCCTTAACCTTGGTTGTTTGACCCTATATCTAGTTCAAAATTTTCAAAGGCTAAGGAACTTCAGAAGACTGAACTCGAAGGTTCAGTCGTCTGAACATTGTTAATGGGCAAATTTTTTAAAAGTTATAATTTTTAAATATCAATTGCTTGTGCCCCAAATTTTCTAAAAACTTGGGAAATACTCCAAGTAAACTTGGGCAACATGAAAACCCTCTTGATAAAGCTATTCTAATTTCAGCACCCATGGTCAAACCTCTCGATATTATCAAATTTTAGAACAGTTCTAGGATTGGACCAGATTGCCCTTATGCGTGTTGGTCACCCCTTTAGTCAAACCCCAATTTAACTAATGACTTACTCCTAGGATTCTAAACCCTAATTATCCTATGAAGTACAATCTAAGGACTAAAAAGAAAAAAGAAAAATTCTCAGGTTGCCTCCTGAAAGCAAAAGTTTACCGTCTTCGGCCAGACGTACTTAAGCTTATTTTGAACTCATCCTGGTTCAAAATTCATGGTTTCTACCCCCATTTCCTCATCACACCTTGAGTTGTATACCACCAACGTTTCCTCTATGTTCGAGTCTAATTCATGAATTTCACTACTTAGCTCATAAGGCTCCTCCGAGCTAGACGTAGAGGGACTTTCGCGCTGAAATGTTTCTTCCAACAGCTCACTCCACATAATTGAAGGAGCCCTTTCTCCAACAATTTTAACAATAAAGTCTTTGTCTATGACTTAGACAGCCTTAAACGGATGTTGGGGAACATGAAATATGTTTAGCCAAAGTTGCCTATGGCCAAAGGAAATGTCCATAATCCCTACCCTACATTGAATGCAAACATTAGCCGTGGTTATGAATGGTCATCCTAAAAGGACAGGGATTCGATTCATGGAAGGCTCCATATCTAAGATGATGAAATCGATAGGGTAATAGAACTATTCCACCTTAACCACTACATCCTATACCACACCCTAGGGTTTCTTTATGGAATGATCAGCAAGACACAATGTGACCGGGGTGGGCTGCAATTTTCCAAGGTTAAGTTTTTGATAAGCCGAGTGCGGTAAGATGTTTATGCTTGCCCCTAATTCTTAAAGATCCCCATAAATGGTGTAACCACCGATTACACACGAAATAGTGGGTGAGTCGGGGTCTTTTAGTTTAGGAACGAGGTGCCCTAATATTATTGAGCTCATGTGCTTGGCTTACTGTACTAATCCATGCGTTTGCACCCTCGACTAATGTTCCTGTGTGTACAAGTTCTTAAGGTACTTGGTGTACGCAAGTGATTCTTTGATATTATTTAGGAGAGGCTTGTAAATATTTACGTGTTTAAATATGTCCTAAATGGACTTAATGGAAGCCTCCTTCCTAAACAACGAGGTTGCAGGAGAAGTTGTAGAGGATGGTACCAGAGAGGCTTGAAAAGCCCTATGAGGGGCATAGTGAGGCTTGGTTTCTCCAGTGATAAGTGTGGGAGTAGAGGGTTTATGTATTACACTAGAGGAAGATGGGGTGCAAGAATCAACATTAGGTACTTCTAGTTTCTCCTCCTTATCCTCTACCTCACTTAACTACTTCTTGACCCTATTTTTTATCATCCCATTACTCTGAAGAATGGAAACCACCTGGGCCTGCTTATGATATGCCAATGGACCAACATCCAGTTCACATTCTACCCCATGTTGGCCCTTGGGGTTTGAAATGAGGAATAACTTCCCAAGAGGGTGGTGAATTGGATTCTTTTTAAATTTTAATGATTTTTAAGCTATTGATTTTAATTACCCAGAAAACAAGATATATAAATGATAACTACACTTAAAAATACTGAAATTTAAATTCACAAGTCAAATAATGAAATCAACGTAATTCAATCACTCAACCAAAAATATTAGAGCTTTAGTTGATTTTTTTGTAAACTCTTAGTATGCACTTTACTTGATCAAGATTTCCGTAGATTAACCAACGTACTCCCTTTTTGGGTTTCTGCAAATGATTAATCAAAACGTACTTTCTAAATATCAAGTACCTTTTTTTCTTTCTCACTTAAGAATCTGCAACCTGCACATTTAAATCATACCATAATAGCAAGTAAATAATATAAAGTAAAGCAGAGAGAAAGACACAAGATTTTTACGAGGTTCGGCTTCAACACAGCCTACGTCCTCGCCTTTGGCAAAGCACCAAAGGATTCCACTATATCAATTTTGTTACCTGGTGGAACAATACCAATTTACAACCACTCCTTCTGTCAGGCTAGAGCAGCCCGCCTCTCCAAACAATAACCCCTTGTTTGGTCCAACGATTCAACAACTCTGAATCATTTAAGAATGATGATAAAAAAATTTGTGTACAAAAGAGAACTCTCACAATGGAGTATATTAGTACAATGATCAGCTCACTTGTACTCCAAAGTAATTCAAATATAAGAAATTTGAAGCTCAACGCTTAGTATGAATTACCAAATGATTTTTCAAAGAAAATGAAAGATTCTGATTTTTTAAAGTTTTGCTTCAAAAATATAAATCAATATCAGATCAAAAAGTTTAAGCACAAGAAAATTTTAGATCCTTTGAGAAATTTGAATATTTGAAAATCACTTGATCTAAAAACCTTTGAAAAGTAGCTTGTCTAAAAACCTTGAAGATTGCTTGATCTTAAACTTTGAAGATTGCTGGATCTAAAACTTTGAAGATTTCTGGATCTGAAACTTTTGAAGATTTCTGAATCTGAAACTTTTGAGAATTGCTTAATTTCAAAAGACCTTTCAATATTGCCTCTATGATCATTATTTTAAACCTCTGAAGCTTTTGACTATTTATAAATGTTTTTAGAAGCCATCCATTACTCCCAAAGATTCCTAAAATTCATTTCCATATATTTTGAAATAAATATGTTTAAAAACACGGTTTAAAAAATCTTCCCTTCTTAAGCCTTTTTTATTTATTAAAAAAAAAACTTTTTAGAGTATATATGTTTAAAAATCTTCCCTTCTTAAGCCCTTTTTATTTATTAAAAAAAATACTTTTTAGAGTATATATGTTTAAAAAATCTTCTCTTCTTAAGCCCTTTTTATTTATTAAAAAAAAACTTTTTAGAGTATATATGTTTAAAAAATATTTTTGATTTTCTATGTGCTTCAAACCACTTTATATTTGAGTTTAACCTTTGAAGTACTTACATTAAGAACATCCTAAAATATATTTCTTTAATCTTCAATCTTGTTCTTCCATCATCTTTGTTGTTTCAATCTTTTATTTGAGCTTTTCACTAGTATAATTTTATTCCTCATACTCTTTGTAATCCATAAGCTTTTTTTTGTGTTCTTCAAGGATTCTTTATAATCCATAAACTATACTTGTGTTCTTCAAGAATTCTTTGTGTTGGGTTTTGTCACTTTCTTGAAAAAATTTTACTTGAAACATATTAAACATATCATTGATTCATTATCATCAAAATAATAATTGTAAGCCTTATTAGGCCAACAAGGTTCACCAGAGGCTGACTTGGCAATTTTCCTTCATCTATCTAACTCAAGGCAGTAGCTAGTTGCCCTATGGTGGCTTCTAGCTTAGCTCTAGATTGGGAGTGGGAGTGAAAGAGTTGTTGATCCACTTGGCGATCAGCCTTAATGCCCTTGAGAGCTTTCAGCACCATCTCCTAAAACGTATCATATTTGGGCTAAGGGGGAGGTGGCTTATGAAATAATGAAGGTCCAGGGGTAGAATCAGGATAATTCTGGAAATTTTGATATAGCCATGAGGGTAGAGCTTTAGGGGCATGTTGAGGTCTTTGGGGTTGAGAGCCCGGAGCTTTGGCCTCTAAGAGAAGTTAGGGTGCTGTTTCCACCCATGATTGTATGTGTTGGAATATGGATAGTTAGTGGCTTATCATACCAATTGTGAGTGGCCTTCACTTCTTCCTACACAAGCTTAAGTTGGGGTGGCGCATATGGGCAATTATAATAAGAGTGGGAGGGATCAGCGCAGATAGCACATACCTCTACACACGCTGCTAGCTGCGGGTGCTATCCTAAGGACAAGACTTGATCTATCTTTTGTGCGATGGTGTACAAGGTTGGCGCTAGGTTGTGGTTTGCACCTAAGTTGTAAACTCCCCAAGGACTAGAGCTAGATGGGTTAGGAAGTCTATGAGTCGTAGCAGTGTGCTGCTGATAATTCTCAACTTGGTTCTTAAAGAGAACCCAAGCCTCATTCTCGTGCTTTATGAGGAAATTGCCTCCTCACGATGCATCAACCATTGACATATCTCTCTCATCTAACCCTTCATAGAAGGTTTGAACTAACTACCACTTGGGGAGCTAATGATCTAGACATTTACTGAATAGGTTCCTAAAGTGCTCCCAAGTCTCGAAAAAGAGTTCCCCATCCATCTGTGAAAAACTTGTGATGGCTCTCCAAAGCTGGTTTGTCTTCCCAATTGGGAAGTTTTTTTTTCAGGAATTCGTGTTGCATGGTGGCCCAGTTGGCCACTGAGTTCGGTTCTAAGGATGTCAGCCAATATTTGGATTTATCCTTCATAGAAAATGGGAAAAGCCTAAGGCGGAGAGCGTCATCACTAAAATTTGGAATACGGACGAGGGAACAAATTTCCAAGAATTCATCAAGATGCTAGTAAGGATTTTCAGTAGTGTTCCCATAGAAGCTGGGTAGCATTGAGATAATAGAATTAATCTTGAACTGAGGCGCTTGGACATTTAGGAACTGGTTACAAGATGGCAAGGTGTATAGATCAGAACAGCTCAGAAGGAAGATGAAGAACTAGTAAAGGTTATGGAAGGGGTTCAGGATGGTTTAAAGCTAGATTTCAATATCTCCGATGATGGGGTGTTGAAATTCCATACCAGGATCTGCGCACCGAATGACGCCGAAATCAAGTGAGTCATTCTAGAGGAGGCATATCGTTCACTCTACACTATACATCAAGGGAATATGAAGATTTATAGGGATCTGTGAGAATCTTTTTGGTGGTCTAACATGAAAAGAGAGATCGCCCATTCTATGGAGCAGTGTCTAACATGTCAGCAGGTGAAGGATAAGCATTAGAGGCCAGTGGGATTGTTGAAACCACTTTTTATTCCTAAGTGGAAGTGGGAGAACATTTCCATGGATTTTTTCATGGGATTGCCCTCAGCACTTCATGGATAGAATGTGATTTGGGTAGTAGTTTACAGATTAACGAAGACTGCCCATTTCATCATGGTTAAAATCAATCATTCCATGGATAATTTGGTCGGATTATATGCTCAGGAGATTATTAGATAACATAGAGTACCGGTGTCGATTGTCTTAGATAGAGATCGACAGTTTACTTCACGATTCTGGAACAGTTTTCAGGAAGTGTTGGAATCTCAATTTACGTTCAATACTGCGTTTCACCCACAGATCGATGGTCAGTCAGAGAGGACTATCCAAATCCTAAAGGATATGCTGAGGGTGTGTGTACTATATTTTTGGGGCAGTTAGATCAAACATATGTCGTTAGTTGAGTTCGCATACAACAATAGTTACCTGGCCAGTATCGGGATAGCACCGTATAAGGCACTATATCATTGGAGGTGCCGATCACCATTTTTTTTGGGATGAGGTTGGTGAGCGATTGATTTGGGGCTAGAGTTGGTCCAGCAGACCTCTGACAAGATCAAACTCATCAGGGAATGGATTAAAGTAGCTCAGAGTCAACAGAAGAGTTACACAGATACACGCCGGTGAGAGTTAGAGTTCGGGATAGGTGATGCTGTATTTTTTAGCATTGCTCCAATGAAAGGAGTGATGAGTTTTGGTAAGAAGGGCAAGCTGAGCCTTAGGTACGTCAGACCATTTGAAATTCTAAAGAGAGTCGGTTCGGTGGCGTACAGGATAGCATTACCTCCAATACTGTCTAGGATTTATGATGTGTTCCACATATCCATGCTTACGAGGTATGTTCTAGATCCTTTGCATGTGATTGGTTACGAGTTGTTGGAACTCAGGGACATGTTAGCATATGAGGAGATACCAGTTCAGATCCTAGATCATAGAGAGTGGGAACTACGTTTGAAGAGGATTTCACTAGTAAAAGTACTGTGGTATAATCACGCAATAGAGGAAGCTTCATGGGAGTTAGAGTTAGAGATACATCAGAAGTATCCACATTTTTTTAGAGATACTCAGAGCTAGATAGGTAAATAGGACGGTAAGTAACAGTATGCATATGTTATAGTTAGAGTAAGTTTGTTTATGGTTTAGAGTATATTTCATCTTCGAGAGAGTTTTGTTTGGATATTGTAATCTCCTGAGACACTATGTGTAACCACGGTATTCCTCCGCCATAAGTGAGGGCAGGCAATAAATTTGGGACGGGGCTGCTATGTGGGTGGCCATTGGCTTTTCCTAGAGTCAAAGTAGGGATAGCTCTGATCACATGATAGGAAACAGTTAGCATATTTCTAGGATGAAAGTTTTATAAGCAGGGGAGATTGTAGAGACCTAAACTAGGAAAATAAGTAAATTAAATAAGAAAAGGAAAAAAGGGGATTTCAGCATGCTTCGTCGATGAAGTCCATGTTCTCGTCGACGAAGGCCCTTGTAAGGTTCATCGCCAAAATTCAGAGCATCGTTGACAAAGTGATCCAAAACGTTCGAAAAATATCAGGTTTAGGGTTCGTCAACAAAGTCTTTCTCTCTCATCGATGAATGGCCTACTGTGGTTCGTCGACGAAGGTGCCAATTCGTCAACAAATTTGACTAGGTCAAGGGGTTTATAAATATGTTTTCAATTACATCATTGTTAAGAAATCAAAATCTCTCTCTCTCTAGAACCTACGCCCACACTTTCTCTCTCTTCGATCTTTTTCCATTCGTTACCTGTTTCAATGATAAAAAGTTACCCTCAGGATTAGGGAGCGAATATCTACGAGTCTACCAGAGTAGATTCTTGAACTCCAGAAAAAGTTAGGGTTTGGTTTTCAAGCGTCTCTGGTTGTTTTTTAGGAAATAGGTAAGGGGATTATATTATGTCAGCTATGTTTATGAGTTCTAACAGAATGAAATGTTAAAACGGGTTTCAGATAAATAGTTACGACTTTTCTAGGGTTTCCAAGCCTAGAGTTCGGTTAACCGACATTATTTTTGAAACCATCCACTTAAATTTAATTACGATGTTTTTAAAGTATAGTATTAGACTTTATGAACATTTTCACTGGTTGGAAAGTTGTTATTTAAAACCATAGCCCAGTTTTAAAACCAACCAAAGATGGTAGGGTTTTTTTCTCCATTTTCCCCATATTTAGCTATATATCTATATTTAGTAAAATAACAACCTGGAGATATTCGTACCCCATTTTTAGCCACTGTATTTATGTTCTCAAGGAGATAAGTTATGTATGAGTTACTATATGAAAAATTGGGTGGCATGAGTATATTTTTAATTGGCATTAAATGAGCAAGTTTTGTGTAATACTGAACTATAATGGCTATAAGCCGAGATGTGAGATATGATGACTATATGCCAAGAGATGAGATGAGATGTGACGGCTAAATGTCGAGTTTATGATACGCCGATTTTTACCAAGTTAGTATCTAGTAGATATGTTCGTAGAAGTATGTACACATTATGTTATATTATAGTTTTATGAAATGAATGATGATTAAAGTTTTATATGATTTAAATTGTCATATAGCAGAGTGTTGTTATGATGATCTCATGGTAAAAGCAAGGTACTGTAGCTATATGTATGTAGGGGTGCAACCTCGCGTCTCAGATAAAGTGTGGATGGGAAGGGAAAGGTGACCAGTGGCCTAGGTAAAGTACTCCCCAAACCCATCCGAGAAGTAATTCCAGATGACTCAGCCTTCGGGCGGCCTTTGGGTACAGATTGAGTAGGCACCATTGTGCTACTTTATGTTTAATCTAGCATTAGACAGTCGGCTATTTGCTAGGTCCAGCCTCCGGGTCGCACAACCTGTGATGGGGGAAAGCATGTCGCATGTGTATATATGGGCATCTTTATTATAGAAAGGGTTATATTGAGCCAGCACTATGTATTTTCAGATTTACAGAGCAATACAGATTTTAAAATGCCAATTAAATGTATTTAAATGTTAGCAGTATATGTACACACGAATTCTTATGCTAGAAACACACTGATGATAATATAATCCATCTTATTGATAGGTGTCTCACCCTAGCATACAAATGTTGTTTCAGGTCATCCGAGGGATCGAGCCTAGCATTCTGCTTGACTGAGTTTAGAGAGTAGATAGTCCTTGTTAGAGCTGGTGAGATGTTAGACAGTGTTTGTCTTTTTTGGGTTTGTAATAGCAATTTACATTTTATGTATGTATGGATGTATGTGGGTAACAGCTAGAAACTCTGGTAAGCATTAGATGATGTATGTATTTCCATTGTGCATGTTTATTAAGATAAGTATGGAACACCCAATTTTCTTTTGTTTGGGCAGGTAGTATATGTATGGTATCAAAGAGATGTATGTTATGTATGTTTAGTGACACTCTGGGCCCACCTAGAGGGTCGGGGTCCTACAGTGTTGGTGAGTTGATAGTCAATTGAGCCTAAAGAAAAGTAGTGTGCCCCCTGGCAATCTATACCAGGCTGGGCAAGCCAATCGTACTTGCAGACAAGTTAGTTTTGGTTTAGCATGGTAGGCCAACCATTGCTAGGTCCCGCCTACGGGCTGCCCAACCCAATCATGTGAAGGTAATACATGATATGTAATGCCCCATGCTAGGTCTGCCAGGGAGCTCTGCATCTCTCCTCCTCCACCTGGACCAAACCACCAGGGAGCTGGGGGTCTTATCCGATCGATGACTGGCCCCACAAACCAACATGTGTCCTTTTTAGTGTGTTTTGTCCTCACTCACACACTTCTTGAGAAAACTTCCCAGAAGGTCACTCATCTTAAGATTACTCCAAGTCAAGCACACTTGACCATGGAGTTCTTATGCTAAGGGCTCCCAAAAAGAAAGGTGCACCTTGTTGATATGGGCAGTAACATCTAATTCTTTAAACCTTTCATCCATGCATATCACATTCTCCTCCACTTATAGAACGCAATGTCCTCATTGCGAACCTACATTTCCAAACCCAGGTGATGTGAATTTCATCACACTTCCAACTGAGTGTTGGCTCTGATACCATTCTATAACGCCCCATCTTGGGTCTGCCAGGGAGCTCTGCATCTCTCCTCCTCCACTTGGACCAGACCACCAGGAAGCTGGGGGTCTTATTGGACTGATGACTAGCCCCATAGACCAACATGTGTCCTTTTTAGTGTGTTTTGTCCTTACACACTTCCTAAGAAAACTTCCCAGAAGGTCACCCATCCCAAGATTACTCCAAGTCAAGCATGCTTAACCATGGAGTTCTTATGGGAAGGACTCCCGAAAAGAAAGGTGCACCTTGTTGTTATGGGTAGTAACATCTAATTTTTTAAACCTTTCATCCATAGGTATCACATGATATTAGCTAGCTATCCATCCAGAAGATAAATTTTAATATTATAGATATAGCTGATGATTTACATGTTTATGGAAATTTATTATGATATAGTATACTTATGAAGAAAAAGTACGATTTCACTAGACTTATATAAGTATGAGTACAGATTTCCATGATTTATTAGTTACAATTTATTATATTATAGTTAAATTAGTTGCAGTATATGTCTATAACACGCTAGAACTCATGTTGCCACATTGTGATGATAATCTATCCAAACTTACTAAGAGGTGTCTCACCTATGACTTCAACAGTTTTAGGAAATCCAGACAGACGAATGGAGTGAGCTCTGAGGTAAGGGAGGTTATGGCAATGTCCTAGTTTCAGGGTAAGTGGTTGAAAAGGGAGATATGTTTTTTGTAATCCCTAAGATGTTTTATAGATTTTTAGGGATGAACATGTATATTTCTGGAGACAGTAGAACTATGGTATTGTATATGAGGTTCACATACATTATGTTTTCCGCTGCATGGATAATATGTATTTATGACAGGTATATCCCAGTATCCCACTTTGGGTCTGGGTTGACATTGTGGATATTATATTTGGTATCAATGGATTTTTATATCTTAGTAGTTTAATTTTTAGGTCGTGGCAGTTTGGTATCAGAGCCTAGGTGGCTAGGTTCTGTAGACTTCAGCGGATAACAATACTAGAGTATAAGAATGAATTTTGATTAGGGTAGGAAATGGGTAGATCAGTGACAGTTAAGGTGTCATCCCAATAGGGGGGGTAAATTGGGTTTTAAAATTTTATTTTAATTCTTTTAACAAATTCTTAAACCACTTGTTAATTTATCAAATGCATAGAAAAGCTTAGCTAATTATTCAATCCACAAACCAACACTTCAACACAACACAACTAAACCAAAACTTAAACATTCAACCAACCAATCAACAACTAAAGTAATCAATCACAAAATAGCCAATCAAATATAATTTGCAGCAGTTTATCAATTTTCGGCTCAAGGTATTTGGTTGTAGCCTTGTGAATTTATGTAAGCCCTGTATTGAATGAAATTGTTTGCACTCTCTTAACTAAAGTTTCTGCAAACGATTAAGTAACGTACTCGCTTTTGGGTTTCTGCAAAAGTTAAATAAAAAGGTACTTTCTTATATTAAGATTCTTCTTTTAATCTCAATTTTTTTACTTTCAGCAACCTGCACTCATACACACCACACAATATATATATATATATATATATATATATATATATATATATATATATATATATATATATACAGAATGTAAAATAGTAGAGTAAAAGCGAGACCAAGATTTTTAGCAGGTTCGACTTATCCCTAGCCTACATCTTCGCCTTTGGCCAATACCACCAAAGGATTCCACTAGAACACTCCTCTTCGGGCAGAGCAAACCATTACAAGCGATACCCCACACTTAGACACTCCTTTAATAGGCTAGAGCAACGCCTCTCCAAGTGATGCCCCACACTTGGTCCAACGATCGAATAATCTGGAATCGTCAAAGAACTACAAGACAATAAGAAATAATCCATGTGTACAATAACACTCTCAAAAAAGTAGATTAGTACAAATTAAAAGCACTAATATACTTCAATATTCAAATATCAAAGGAAACAAATTGAAGCTCCAGTAGGATTTCACCAAAAACTTTTCTCCAATTGAGAATTAGCAATTTTAACTCAGTGTAGAATGATTAGCACTTTCAGAAATCTCAGCAAATCAATTGTGCAAGGATGAGAGCAAGAGAGAGCAGCAAGACTTTCAACTATTGAACATATTTTGAATTTCTTGATAAGTTTAATTTGCTAAAACCATATATTTATAGGCTTTCAAAGGTAATTTTTTCCCTAAGATTACTTGAAGTATTTCCCAAGTTTTCATAAATTTTGGGGCACAAGAAACCTTTATTTGGATTTTAAAACATTTAAAAGAAAAATTAGCAGTTAACAGTGTTTAGTAGACTGAAGTTTCGGGTTCATTCTTCTGAAGTACCTTAAAACACTGAAAAATTTAGTCTAGATACAGGGTCAGACGACTAAACTGAGGGTTCAGTCTTCTAAGGTTGTACTGCCTCTTTTGTATACCTTCAGGAAAAACTTCAGTAGACTGAACTTATTCTTCAGTCTTTTGAAGAAATTCTTTAGTTGTCTGAAGTTAAACTTCAGTCTTCTAAGACAACTCTTCAGTTTTCTGGACGTACACCTCAATCATCTGGGTAGACCATTTTTCTAGTTTTTCATTTTAGTTTTCAAAAATTCTTTGCTATCTAGCTTTGATTACTTATAAAATATTTTCCAGGGTTTCAAATTAGGTCTTTAAGTCCATAATTACCCCTAAAGAGCTTCAAAATATTTCATGACATACTTAAACATGAAGTACTTATATTATTGTTCTTAAAGCCTAAAACTCTAGTCTTCAAGTCTTCCATGGTATTTTGCCTTATGTCCCTTTTGACTTGAGCTTGAGTTAGCTTTAATTTTCCACATGCACTTTACTCATGTTGGTGTTGCTTGAGCTTCTTTTGGTTCACTTTTCATATGAATGTGCCTTTTTGAGTCCTTGAGCTTTCCATTGCTTTTCTTTTGAACTTTTTCTTTCCTGAAGCATCACCAGTTAACCAACACATATTAAATCATCCTTTATTTATTATCATCAAAACAATATTGAAAACTCACGTTAGGCCAATAATCTCCCCCTTTTTGATGATGACAAATAAGGCGCAAAGATGAGGGTTCCTTTAAAAAGGCTCTCCTTTACAATAAGCATTCCTTTTAATAATTTTGAAAAGTGATAATATCAAATGTAATAAAGTTCATAGAAAATTTCAACTTAAGCATATGAACACCAAACACGTATATCAAGCATATGTACACACACAATCCATTATATTTCATCATAGCATATGTAGTGTGCTTTTCCTGGTTTAATATTCTTTTTAATCATTCATATATGTTTCAACATGTTTGTTCACATTGTGCTTTAAAAGTCATATTTGCTTCAAGTCATCTTTGCTTACAATATTCTCTCCCCCTTTGACATCATTCAAAAAGAAACGAGGGGTTAAAACAAAATGTCATAATACAAGCAAAGAGTCATAATTTTCAATGATTTTTAGTAATGAACATAAATCATGATATCATTATTTATCAAGTCTTTTCCCCTGAAAGAAATGTATTTTATATTCAATAAATTCAAACTTTCATTCGTGAATTGTAAACTATGTATTCATGAAGATACCAATTGTACTTTTAAATTTATCATGCCATGCTTCAAATATTAATTTATTTCATGTAAGTGCTCATGGAACCAATATCAAGAATAATACCAATATCATATCAAGATTAATACTTCATAATCATGCTCAAATTTGCAATGTATAGTGAGTCATAAATCATCAATATAAGTCAAGTCATTATCATGTCTTTGGCAATATTCAGAATATCAACATTTAGCATGTAAGTATGTAGCATATCAACATATCATATAAGCATGGAGCATATTATTATCATTTGTACTTTGTGCTACAATTTTGCTCAAATTGGTCCCATGTTTCTCAAGTATCTCTCATTTTCAACTATCTCTCATTTTGCTTAAATATATTTTCTTAATCAAAATACATATGCAATAAGCTCAATTTGCTTCAAATTTTCTTTCTTTTGATTTCATATGAATTCTCAAAATTCATATTGCTTTCCAAGTCTTAATACTTTGTTAAACTTTGTATAAATCTTCCTATGATTTTGGCTAATAATGCCTTTCTTTTTTATTTGTCTCAATGTTATAGTCGTCAATAAGCTTTTAAACTCATCTTTAAAATTTTCCATTTCAACTAGTTCAATATCCTTGTATTAAATTAGATTAAGTAGCTTTCTTAATTTCTAAAAGGGAACGACTAATCCTAATATCTTTGGAGTTCTTAGTTTGTGAACTAGGCTTTTAATCTAGGTACCCATACTTTCTTGGGTTCGGATGGTTTAGAAGAAATTGATTCTTTTATTCTCCAAACTTGTCTAATTTTCACATCTTTCCTCTTTAATGGACATTCAAACTTAATGTGTCCTTTCTTCTTATATAGAAAACATGTAGTGTGAGTATAAGCATTAGAAGAGGTGCTAGCATAGTCTTTGGAGGCTTTCATAAAGTACCCAATATAGAGGTTCTTTTTCCTTATATTTTTAACTCCATTGAACCCTATGCCTTCTTTATTCAAAGACATTAATTGTGCACTAATCATTCTATCAATGTTCTCTTTTCCTCTAGTAAAATTGTAAGTTATTTTAGTTTGATCCTCAATTTTTATTTTAAGATCACCAATTTTTGAGTCTAGTATACTTTTATCCTTTTCTTGTAGTTTTACTTGGTCTAAAGACAACTTGCTGATTTTATTTTCTAGTTTAGAAATATATAAGTCTTTTTCTTTATCCATAGAAGTTTTGGACTTTAAATCTTCTAGTTCTTTTATCACTTTCTCATTCTTGCTTTCTAGTCTATTGATTTTTAAATCTTTTTCTCTTTCAGCAAGTCTTAAAGATTCCAACTCTTTCATTACCCCTTCATTCGTATTCTTCAATGATGTATATCTTTTAGTCACATTAACTAAGATCTTATGCACCTTGAATATTTCATTTTGAAGTTCTTCATAAGATGGTATACTTTCATCATTGGATTTGTTAGATGAATCATTGCAAGAATCATTCATTGATTTGGATTAGGAGCTTTCCTCATCGTCCCATGCCATAAAGCAAGCGACCTTTTGGTCACTTGATTCATTGTCTGAACTACTTGTACTTATATTATCCCAAGTAGTGGCTTTCATTGCCTTTTTCCTTTTCTTTTTGAAATCTTTCTTAAGTTGTGGACAATCCGATTTTATATGTCCGACTTTCTTACAATTATAGCATGTTGGAGATTCTGCCTTTGTTTTCTTTTTACTGATTCCCTTTTCTTCTTCTTCATTTGATTTTGAGTTCCAGATTTTTCTTGTAAATTTATTCTTCCTTCTAAGAATTTTTGCAAGTTTCTTGGATATGAAGGCTATGTCATTTTCATCCATCTCTTCTTCATCTTCATCACTAGAGTTTTCTTTTGATGCTTTAATAGCAATGGATTCCTTGGCTTTAGATTTTCCACTTCTTTCATTCATGGCCATTTCATACGTGAGAAGGGATCCTATGAGTTCATCTAGATAAGTATTCTTAAGTTTTTTTCCTTTCTTAATAGCTATGGCTTCTGGTTCCCAAATGGATTGAAGACCTCTAAGAATTTTTCAAATCATTTCATAAGCTTAGTAATTATTTCCTAAGGCAATAAGGGAGTTTATGATGTGAGTGAACCTAGTATACATACTTGTGATAGATTCATCTGGGTTCATTCTAAAAGCTTCATATTCACTAGTAAGCATGTCAATTCTATTATCTCTTACATGAATGGTGCCTTCATAAGTTACTTCTAGTTTGTCCCATATTTCTTTTGCTGTTTTGCAAGTCATGACTCTATTGAACTCATTTATGTCAAGGGCACAATATAAGGCATTGATAGCACTAGAGTTTACTTGTAACATCTTATTATCAATTTCAGTCATGTCCTTTTCTTCCTTAGGAACTTCTTTTCCATTTACTAGTTTTGTAGGGATCAAATCACCATGTGTGACAACCTTCCATGCTTTCCAATCCATGGTTTGAAGGTAGATCCTCATTCTTGTTTCCAAAATGTATAGTTGAGTCCACAAAAGATGGGTGTTCTAGTTGAGGATTGACCTTCTCCAAAAGGAGCTACTCCTACGTGTGCCATCTAGATCTTTATATAGCTACTGATTAAGATTTGCTATAACCCCACTATGATACCAATTGAAAGTTAAGGTGTAGTCCTAAGAGGGAGGGGGGTGAATTTGGTTTTATAAAATTCTTTTAATTCTTTTAACAAATTCTTAAACCACTTGTTAATTTATCAAACACACAACAAAGCTTAGTTAATTTTTCAATCCATAAACCAATACTTCAATACAACACAAGTAAACCAAAACTTAAATAATCAACCAACCAATCAACAACTAAAGTAATCAATCACAAAATACCCAATCAAATATAATTTGCAGCACTTTATCAATTTTTGGCTCAAGGTATTTGGTTGTAGCCCTGTGAATTTATGTAAACTCTGTATTGAATGAAATTGTTTGCACTCTCTTAATTAAGAATTCCGTAAAAGATTAAACAACGTACTCCCTTTTGGGTTTCTGCAAAAAATTAATCAAAACATACTTTATTATATTAAGAATCTTCTTTTAATCTCAGTTTTTTACTTTCAACAACCTACACTCATATACACCACACAATGAGTGAGACTAAGATTTTTACGAGGTTCATCTTATCCCTAACCTATGTCCTCGCCTTTGGCCAACACAACCAAAGGATTCCACTAGAGCACTCTTTTTCGGGCGGATCAAACTGTTACAAGCGATACTCCACGCTTAAACACTCCCTCAATAGGCTAAAGCAACGCCTCTCCAAGCGATACCCCACACTTGGTCCAATGATCCAACAACCTAGAATCGTCAAAGAACTACAAGAAAACAAGAAATAATCCCTGTGTACAATAGCACTCTCACAAGAGAAAATTAGTACAAATTAAAAGAACTAATATACTTAAATATTCAATTATCAAAGGAAACAAATTGAAGCTCAAGTAACATTTCACCAAAAACTTTTCTCCAGTTGAGATTTAGCAATTTGAACTCAATGTAGAATGATCAGCACTTTCAGAAATCTTAGCAAATCAGTTGGACAAGGATGAGAGCAGAGATACTTTCAGCTTATGAACATATTTTGAATTTTTTGGTAAGTTTAATTTGCTAAAACCATATATTTATAGGCTTTCAAAAGTAATTTCGTGTTACCTAAGATTACTTAGAGTATTTCCCAAGTTTTCATAAATTTTGGGGCACAAGAAACCTTTATTTGGATTTTAAAATATTTTTTAAAAAAATTAGCCATTAACAGTGTTTAGTAGACTGAAATTTCGGGTTCAGTCTTCTAAAGTACCTTAAAACACTGAAAAATTTAGTCTAGATACAGGGTCAGACGACTAAACTGAGGGTTCAGTCTTCTAAGGGTATAGCCTCTTCTGTATTCCTTCAGGAAAAACTTTAGCAGACTAAACTTATTCTTCATTCTTCTTAAGAACTTTTTAGTCGACTGAAGTTAAACTTCAGTCTTCTGAGGCAACTCTTTATTCTTTTGGACGTACACCTCAGTCATCTGGGAAGACCATTTTTCTAGTTTTTCATTTTAGTTTTCAAAAATTCTTTACTCTCTTGCTTTGATTACTTATAAAACATTTTACGAGATTTGAAATAAGGTTTCTAAGTCCATAATTACCCCTAAAGAGTTTCAAAATATTTCATGAGATACTTAACATGAAGTACTTACAATATTGTTCTTAGAGCCTAAAACTCTAATCTTCAAGTCTTCCATGATATTTTGCCTTATGTCCCTTTTGACTTGAGCTTGAGTTAGCTTTAAGTTTCCATGTGCACTTTACTCATGTTGGTGTTACTTGAACTTCTTTTGGATCACCTACTTTCTATTGCTTTTCTTTTGAACTTTGTTTTTTCTAAAACATCACCACTTAACCAACACATATTAAATCATCTTTTATTTGTTATCATTAAAACAAGATTGAAAAGCCATGTTAAACCAACAATCAGGATTTTAGTAAGCCATCATTGGAGGATAAAGAAGAATTTGAGGTTTCGTCTCACAACTTGGAGATAGGAATTCCGTGGTTGTTTCCATGATTTTCCTGAGACAAAGGTTTTAGGAAAACCATGGTAAACTATCGTCGGGTTTTGTTTCTAAGTTGTAGGACTTAATCTTAAATTATGATCACAGATATAAGTTGAATGGTTATATAAGGATATTTTATGGTTTCTTAGTTAGATAAGTACACGGATCATGTTATGATATAGGATTCTAAGGTTGTTTTCTGCCCTAATTTCAAAATGGACCCTGGAGGTAACAACTTGAACGCTGGAGGCAGTGGCGATGTGGGAACCTCCAATATAGGTGGATGTGACTCTGATTAGGAACTACATAATGTGGCCCAGCAAGTTATGGCATAAATAGCACGTAATTCTAAGGAACAGGACTGCCCACCAGCTGATCAGGGTTGCACAATCAGGCAGTTTACTCGTATGAATCTTCCAGCTTTCACAGGGGGATCTGACCCAACTATAGAGGAGAATTGGATCAAGGAGATTGAGAAAATACTGACAGTGCTGCACTGCACTAATGAATAAAGAGTTCTCTATGCCATATTCAAGTTGACAGGTGAGGTCGAGCAGTGGTGGATAGCTGTGAAATTATTGGAGGAGCAGAGACCAGTGCTAGTAGCCATGACTTGAAGCTAGTTTATAGAAAGATTCTTTGATCGATACTTCCCCACCACCACTAAAGAAGCTAAGGTGGAGGAGTTTTTGATTTTGACCCAAGGGCACCTGATGGTTCAGCAGTACGTTGTAAAGTTTGTTGAGCTATCCCACTTTGCCCCGTACATGGTTCCAGATGAGGCAAAAAAGGCAAGAAAATTTGAGAGAGGTTTGATACAGGAAATTTATGAGCAGGTGGCATTTTTAAAGGAGTAGGGTTTCTCATAAATAATGGATAAAGGCACCGTAGCAGATGAGCAGGCAGAGGAGTGTTGGCGTGTAGAGTCAAAAGAAGAGGTCCACGTCTCCCGAATTTCAAGTAGGTACTAGCCGAGGCCCATGGAGGAGAGACAGATACAGCAAAGGACAGAGACAAGAGATGGGAAGTCGCGGGTATTAAGGTGATTAGACCTACCCTATTCATCCTAGATGTAATGGAGGACATGTGGGAGGATGTTGTGTAGGAATGAATGTCTACTATCAGTGCGGTAGATCGGGTGACATGGCACGAGACTATCATGCATAGCAAGGCAATGCTCCTAATCCTACACAATTTCGGGGGAATAACTAGGCACCCCGAGGCAACCAATAGAGGAATACGGTGTAGGCGTGGGTTTATGCACTAACACCAAGAGACATAGAGGCGGCCGGCGATGTGGTGACTGGTACTATTATTATGTATTCAATTAAAGCTAATGTTTTATTTGATTTAGGGGCCTGCCATTCATCTATTTCTTGGGTGTATATTAGACTGTGTGGGACAGAACCTCTATTATTAGATGCCGAATTACCCATGGCCACACCAACAGGAGTAGTAGTGGTTTGTGGAAAAGCGCTCAAAGGCTATCAAGGGGATATTCAAGGGAGAGTGCTACCAACCAACCTTGTAATGTTGAATATGCATGAATTTGATGTGATTTTGGGAATAGACTGTCTAGTCGCCAATTATGCCAGCATTGATTGTCATTAGAAGGAGGTAGTATTTAGACCTCCTAGGGAGCAAGAGTATAAATTTGTGGGGTCATGGGTGTGCTCCTCACCACAGCTAGTGTCAGCTATTCAAGCAAGGAAGTTACTCCTGGACAGATGGCACGGGTACATAGCTTGCATAAAGAAGGTGTCAGGGGAAGAATTGAAACTTGTAAATATTCCAGTAGTAAGGGAATTTTTAGATGTTTTTCCAGTGGATTTACCTGGACTGCCTCCTGATCAAGAAATTGAATTTACCATTGACCTACTTCTAGGGATGACATCGGTATCTAAAGCTCCCTATAAAATGGCTCTGACAGGGTTGAAAGAATTAAAAGATCAGCTGTAGGAATTATTATACAAGGGATTTATCAGACCTAGTGTATCGCCTTGGGGAGCACCAATTCTATTCATAAAGAAGAAAGACGGGATGATGAGGATGTGTATTAACTATAAGGAGATAAATAAAATGACAGTTAAGAATAGGTATCCTCTTTCCCGTATTGATGATTTGTTTGATCAGCTTCAAAGAACACATGTCTATTCCAAGATTGATCTTCGATCTGGGTACCATCAGGTGAAAATTAAATCAAAAGATGTTCCGAAAACAGTTTTCCCAACTAAGTATGGCCACTATGAGTTTTTGGTTATGCCTTTCGGACTGACCAATGCTCCTGCAGTATTTATGGATCTAATGAATAGGGTTTTCCATGAGTACCTGGACTAGTTTATGGTGGTTTTCATTGATGATATTCTAGTTTATTTGAAGAGTTCTAATGAGCAAAAAAATCATTTTAGGATGGTGTTACAGGTGTTGAGAGAAAGGAAGTTGTATGCTAAACTCAGAAAGTATGAATTCTAGTTAGAGAAAGTTATATTACTTGGACATGTGATATCTGGGGATGATATCTCTGTAGATCCGAGCAAGATAGAAGTGTTAGTGAATTGGGCGAGACCGAGGAATGTTCAGGAGATCCAAAGTTTCTTAGGTCTGGCAATATACTACCGGCAGTTTGTGGAAAATTTTTCCAAACTATCGGGTCCTCTAAGATGATTAATGAGGAAAATGTGAAGTTTTAGTGGACCAATGATTGTGAGCAAAGTTTTTAGGAACTAAAACAATGACTCATCACTGCTCCAATTTTGATCATTCCATTAGGAAATGATGGTTTGGTGATCTATAGTGACGCGTCTCAGAAGGGGCTAGGGTGTATTCTGATGCAGCAGGGAAAAGTTGTGGCATACGCTTCTCGGTAACTTAAGGAATAGGAGAAGAACTACCCTACACATGATTTAGAGTTGGCAGCAGTGTTGTATGCACTAAAAATCTGGAAACATTACCTGTATGTTGGAAAATGTGAGATATTTACAAATGATAAAAGTTTAAAGTATTTCTTCATGTAGAAAGAGTTGAATATGAGGTAGAGGAGGTGACTGGGATTAATTCAAGATTATGATTGTACCATTAGTTACCACCTAAGGAAGGCTAATGTGGTAGCTGATGCCTTGACTCGGAATTCAGTGAGTGCCTCAGTATCAACATTGGTGGCGCAACATCAGATCAGAATGAATTTAGAAAGACTTGGTGTGGAGCTGGTAGAGGGTAATCACCAAACATTTATTGCTAAACTGGTACTTCAGCCTACTTTACTAGAGAGGATTAAGTTGCTCAGATGAAATACATAATTAGTAAAAATTGTGGATAAAGTACAGAGTGGCCTGGAGATAAATTTTAATATCTCAGATAATGGAACTTTGAGGTATCGTACCAAACTGTGTGTACTTGATGATGCTGAAAATTAAAAAGACCATTTTGGAAAAGGTGCATCGTTCTCTGTATACGCTACATTGTATGAAAATGTATAGAGATTTATAAATATCCTTTTGGTGGAGGAATATGAAGAGAGAAATTGTTGAATATGTAGAACAGTATTTGACATGCTAGTCGGTGAAGGCTAAGCATCAAAGACCGACAGGACCATTGCAACCACTTCACATCTCCGAATAGAAGTGGGAGCACATTTTTATGGATTTCTTCATAGGTTTACCACCGAAACTTCATGGATAGGACGCCATTTGGGTAGTCATTAATCGATTGACGAAGACTGCCCATTTTTTTCCCATCAAAGTTAACTACTCTATGAGTAGATTGGCAGAGCTGTATATACAGGAGATAGTTAGACTACATGGCGTGCCAGCGTCCATCGTTTCTAATTGGGACCCATGGTTCACATCTCACTTCTAGAAGAGTTTACAAGAAGCCTTGGGATCTCAGTTGAAATTCAGTACAACATTTCATCCTCGGACCGATGGATAGACCAAGAGGACCATAAAAATACTAGAAGATATGTTGCGAGCTTGTGTGTTAGATTTTGGAAGTAGGTGGATTCGGTATCAACCATTGGTGGAATTTTCTTATAACAATATTCAGACTGCATGGCATGCCAACGTCCATCGTTTCTGATTGGGACCTACGGTTCACATCTCAATTCTAGAAGAGATTACAAGAAGCCTTGGGATCTCAATTGACATTCAGTACAAATTTCATCCTCACACCAATGGACAGACAGAGAGGACCATACAAATTCTAGAAGATATGTTGCAGGCTTGTATGTTAGATTTTGGAAGCAGCTGGATTCAGTATCTACCATTGGTGGAATTTGCTTATAATAATAGGTATCAGACCAGTATTGAAATGGCACCGTATGAAGCATTATATGGTCGAAGGTGCCAAACTCCACTATATTGGGATGAAGTGGGTGAAAGACAGATTTTGGGACCAGAGATTGTACAACGGACTTCTAAGAAAATCAAGCTTATTCAAGAAAGAATTAAACTAGCTCAGAGTTGAAGGAAAAGTTACATAGACACTTGACGAAGGAACCTAGAATTTGGTTTAGGAGACCATGTGTTCTTAAAAATTGCACCGATGAAAGGAGTGATAAGATTAGGTAAGAATAGTAAGCTAAGCCCTAGGTATATTGTGGTGTTTGAGGTATAGAAAAAAATCAGTCCAGATGCCTATAGGTTAGCATTACCCCCAACGTTATCCAGAATTCACGATGTATTTCATGTTTTTATGTTGAAGAAATAAGTCTCAGATCAATCATATATAATAAGTTATGAGGCACTGGAGATTGAAGATACTCTATCATATAATGGAGTTCCAGTTCAGATCCTAGATTATAAAGAGCAAGAATTGCTCACCAAAAAGATTCCACTAGTAAAAGTACTATAGAGGAACCATGCATTTGAGGAAGCCTCATGGGAACCAGAGGAGGAAATGCGTCAAAAGTACCCATATTTATTTAGTGAGGCCTAGAATTAGCCAGAAAAGGAATGGTTCAGGTAAGGATTCGTTGTATGTAAGTAGGTTTTTGTGCAGGTTAATTAGTTGAATGTAATTAATTGTAAATTGGAATGTAATGATTTTTGTGTTAAGTGGTTTTTGGAGAGTTCTGATTTGGTTATTGTAATCTCCCAGAACTGTATATGTAACCACGGTACTCCTCCGCCATAAGTTAAGGTAATTAATAAATATTCAGTGGTTTGTTTTTCAATTGATGGTATAAGTGTTGATTAGCAAATTTTGAGGACAAATTTTTTGTAAAAAGGGGAGAATGTAGACACCCGAAAAATAGTAATAATAAAAATAATAAAGAAAGGAGGAAATTTAGTGTGGCACAGGCCAAACTGTCGACAGTTTTGGATGAGCTCAGAAAATTATCGACAATTTTGAGTTACCAAGGGAAAGTAAGGGTAAAACGGTGAGAATGGTTTAGTTAAAAGGCCAAACCATCAACAGTTTCTGGAAAACCGTCGACAATTTTCCCTTGTGCAAAAAGCCTGTAAAAGGGGATCAAGTCATTTTTTTTTTAGAAATATTATAAACCCCCCCTCTCTCTCTCTCTCTCTCTCTCTCTCTCTCTCTCTCTCTCTTTCTCTTCATTTTCTCTCTCGTTTTAAGCCCAAATCAAAGGATAAACAACATTTCAAGATCCCAATGATGATTCTCCATAGTTTAATCGGAGTGGTTTCGTAGTTCAGACATTCCAAGCACCACTTTAAAACTAGGGTAAGGAAGATGTTTTTCAAGTTTAGTTAGTTATTGGAAGTGTGTGGGCTTGGGAGTATTAAAATGGTTATTAATCTGGGGTTGAGTTGATTAAATTAGGGTTTATGGATATAGGATTTTGTGCAAACGCCGCAAGGACGCTTTTAGGATCCTTGTAGGCATTTTTTTTTTTTTTTTTTTCAGAAATCAAGTAAGGGCATAGATTATGTCAAGTATTTTTAGAAAAGTTACTGGTTAAAATGCAGTATTTGATTATAAAAATTATATATGTGATTTTTCTGGATATTCAGGCATATAGGAAGGATATTTGTGAATTAATATATGTTTTGGGAAATTTGATATTTGAACTGAGTAACCCTAGAAGGAGATTTAATATTATTTTACCGTAAAATATGTTTTCTTCCCCCCAGACAGTTAGTCTATTATAGTGTAACACTCACTCGTGTGGCATGAGTATGAATATTTTACAGAATGTATATACAGACTAGAATATTTTATGATTATAGAGAACAAGTGCTGTTTGATAATGATTTTTTTTTTTAGAAATGATATAAACATTACAGAAAATATGATATTATACAGTATATTATTTCAACTCAGTTGGCCTAGTGCCATGATAGTTCAGCCGACCACCTAGTGTCGTGACAGTTCAGCCGGCCTAGTGCCGCAACAGTTCAGCCGACCCAGTGCCGTGATAGTTTAGTTGGCTTTATGCTATGATTAGCTATGATATAACAATTTATTTTGAAATTATGATATAACAGTTTATTTAGAAATCATGATATGACATATTTTACACAGAAACATGAAAATGTGTTATGTTACAATTATATTATGAAATGTATTATATGATAACAGAACCCTTATGAATTAGTTTAGTCTTAGAGCACGTTACCGTAGCTATTATGTCAAATTAGTGCCACCACACGTCTCAGATAGAGTGTTGGTGATTGGATAGTCAATTAAGCCCAGAGAATAGTAGTGTGCCCCCCTAGCAGTCCGAACGAGGCTGGGTAGGCCAATCGCACTTACAGACAAGTCAGTTTTGGCATAGCGTGGTAGGCCAACCATTTCTATGTCTTGCCTATGGGCTACACAACCCAATTATACGGGGGTAATACATGATATCAACTAGTTATCCATCTAGGAGAAAAAAATCAATATTATAAAGATATAGCAGATGATTTACATGTTTATGGAAATTTATTATGATATAGTATGCTTATGATGAAAAGTATGATTCCACCATGCTTATATAAGTATGAGTACAAATTTCCATGATTTATCAGTTACAATTTATTATATTATAGTTAAATTACTTGCAATATATGTTTATAACACACTAGAACTCATGTTGCTTCACTGTGATAATAATTCATCCAAACTTACTGAGAGGTGTCTCACCTATGACTTCAACGGTTTTAGGAAATCCATACAAACAAGTGGAGCGAGCTCTGAGGTAGAGGAGGTTTTGGTACTGTCCTAGTTTCAGGGTAAGTGGTTGAATAAGGAGATATGTTTTGTGTAATCCTTAAGATGTTTTATAGATTTTTGGGGACGTACATGTATATTTTTGGAGACAGTAGAATTTTGGTATTGTATATGAGGTTCAAGTACGTCATGTTTTTTATTGCATGGATAATATGTATTTATGACAGGGTCCGGGTTGACATTGTGGATATTATATTTGGTATTAGAGCATTTTTATATCTTAGTAGTATAATTTTCGGGTCGTGACAATATTAGTGATGGTTATTAACCGTCATTAATACTTGAACTTTAATGACAATTTTGAATCCAGAACATGTAAATTTTATAGTGACGATTTTGAGCTTTTAGTGGCGGCATAGAACCGTCACTAATACTGCACTTTTAGTGAAAGTTTATGAATTTGTTACTTATGAGTATTAGTAACTGAAGATTTGACGACTAATTTCAAATCGTCACTAATACTGATTGAACTGTCACTAATATGTATTAGTCAGGGTTTTGTATTATTAGTGACGGTTTGAAACCGTCACTAATAATCTTATTTTTTGTAGTGCACATCACATTAAAATACGCTTCATGAATACTTTAAAAAATTCATAAATAAAAGACTTTGAAAACTCATAAAATCGATTATTTTAGAAAATATTTCAACGTGTGTCATCAAACAAAACATAAGGATTTCACACCTACATAGCTAGGTCTTTTAGGTGTGGGACCATTATTGTGTCTATCAAAGAAACATTCCAAGACAATTGCCTCCATTCTTGAGATCAATGGTTTTGTCATGCTTCACAAGAGGGAAGATCTTTGGGAGGTGGAGGCAGTGTCGAAGCATTGGTGCCTCCATTCTTGACAATGAATACACCAGCTAATCCCCAAGGCAAGTGAGAGTCTAAATGGCAATGCACCAGCCATGAACCTGTACAACTCATATTTTCATAAACCAAATTAAGGGAAACAACAGTAATATATTAATATTAATTAGTTAATCAATCAATCAATCCGCAAGTCACAATGAAGTTAAGATGTGTACTTTTTTGCCCCTCACTCATCATCAAACTTGTAATTATGGACAATATGTTTTGATATGATGTCTAATTTTTAATATTCTTAAAAATAATTTTTTGAAATCTAAATTAAATCTTATGAAATATATATATATATATATATATGCACATATTTAAAAATTTTTATTTTAAGTTAAATATATAATTATGTGATAAATTAAATTAAGTTATGCTCAAGTTTTATTGACAACAAAAATGCATACATCGGACTTTGGACGGATGGGGCATGAAATTATAAGTTCATCTTGATATTGGTAAACGAAATCTATTTTAATATTTGTACTCTTAATTGATACAATTAATGACTTTTACTTACTGATTTTCTGCAATTTTTTTTTCTCATTCTATTCAAATCTAAAATTATTAGCAAATATTTCTTACATGTGTAAAATATTGAATTAGCATTACATGTGGTATCATTATTATTTGTTATGAGTGCAATTCTAAAAAATCTCAAGACGTTTATTCATGATCTTATTATACAAGTCTTGAATGAGCGAGCCGGAAAATATAAGGATAGAGGGGTCTTTCCCTAATTCCTTCTCTTCCATAATCATTGAATTGAATTAATTGTCAATTTTAATTAACTAAATTTGATAAGTATAAACTTTAATTATACAAATTAAAAGTATAGGAATTGAAATGGTTTTTTTTTTTTATTAAATTTAATAAGTATAAATTTTAATTATGCAAATTAAAAGCATAGGAATTAAAATAGTTTTTTTATTAATAATATGAAAACTAACTTATTATTTTTGTTGGTGACAAGAGAGGGGTTTGGGAAGGGATAAATGATAGATGGTTATCTTCCATTATATATCTCAAATTAAATGAATTAAAAACTAAAATGCATAAAAAGAATGCAAGAAAGTAAAAAGTCACCTGGATTATTTGCTCGAAATCTGATGACAGCCCATCCTCCAGCCGGAACACCGATGGTGTTACGAATCTGCGGATCCTTCAAGTTGAACTTGACGGGGTCATTTTCCGGATCGTAATTTCCAAACCCCTGAGCCATCACATGGAAGTCAAAGCCATGGATGTGCATAGGGTGGTTTTCTATGGTAACCAAGGCAGTGTTTTGCCACACAATCTCGATCGTCGAGTTAAACTCGAACTCCTTGACGATCGTGGATTTATTGGTCATGAGCAATGACCTATCCAAGCTAAGGCTGGTATTGGTGTAGTCAAAGATCCTCAGGGGTTGACTAGGGAAACCCACGTCATAGGCCCCACTGAGTCCATAAAAGTGGGCTTCTAGTATTGACTGTCGACTGGGAAACACAAACGAAATATTGTTCATGCTCGCCGCCAATCTTTGCCCGAAAGGGCCTTCACACGTGGCATTCTCCCCGCACGGGTAGAGGCCGAATCCGAAGGCAATGAACATGTGGTGGTCCACGTGGGTGGGGACGGGATACCGAAACGGTGCCGTTAAAAGCGCGGTCAGGTTGCTGTAAAACCTGTGGGCGGTGGCTGTGTCGTTGTAGTCAGGAAGGCGAGGCATCGGCGGGGTTGATGGGGCGTCGTTTGCGCCGTCGTAGACGAGTCTGGCCCTGGTGGTGGTATTATCTATGGGGACGCCGGCGGCGCTGGCGTAAGCTCTGGCTGCCATGTAGTAAGTTCCTGGCGATTGGTCGGCTATGAGGAGAACGTCAGTGGTCTGGCCAGGGGCCACGAGGATGACGTCTGTTTTGCATGGGTTGGTATAGGAAGAGTCGACGGCGACAACTGTAAAGCTGTGATGGGCTATCATGAAGAAGAGCTGGTTATTGAGTGCAGCATTGATAATACGTAGCAGATACGTCTTTCCTTGCACCACTTTGAGCTCATATGTTTCTGAACAAAATCATTATTAATGGACAGTGCATGGTAAGACGACGTCACTTAATGAGTTATTGAATAATTACTTGATATAGTTACACACCATTTTGGGAGGTGCAAGGATAGAGATCGCCTGGGAGGCCATTAATGGTGAAGGCATCAGAATTATTAAATCCGCCGCCAGTAGCAAGTCCTTCCATCTCCACATCCACAACATTAGCATTCCACCACTCCCCTACAGTCGAGAGTTCATACAATAGTTGCTTGAAAAACAGATGATTCTGACAGCCATTATTACTGTCATCCTCATAATCAAGGGCAAGTTTTATGGTAAATCTTAGGACAAAATACATAATTTGACAAAAAGATAATATTTTTCTCTCAAATTTAAAAAATTCTAAAAATCTGTTCTAAAATTTGTCAAAAAAAATATAAACTTACCCTTATATTCTGAAAAAAGATGATTTTTTTTAATAGAGGTTTACATCTTTTAGCAAACCTAGGAGTGGTATGTGGTATTTTTAAAACATCAGGCAGGTTTGTATCGTTTTTGACAAATCTCATGAGAGGTTTTTTAGATTTTTGAAATCTTAGGAAAAGTCTCTGTCCTTTTCTTAAATCTCACGAAGATGAGTGTCTTTATCCTAAATTTTGTTATTTTGTACTACTTTTATTTATAAATAAAATTCAAAACACACGCTTTGAATTTTTTTAAAATGAAACTTCATTCAATGACAACTATGCACCAAATAGTCATAAGTTTTTTATAACAATCAAAAAACTTCTATAATTATTTTCTCATTTTTTTTAAAAGGTAACCTTGGTCCCTTATGATTATCTTGTTGACAAAAACAACCCTCCATTTAATTCATCCAACAAAATGATTTGAGATGGGATTTTGATAGCTATTAGGAACATAAAGGTGTAATGTCATATCAATTCTTCGATTTTATCCTTCACTAAATTTTAGACCAATTGATATCATCATCTCCACATGTTAACCATGTTCAGTTAACCATGTTCAGTAATGCAACATGTTATGCATGTTTAAACATTATTTACTAGTTAACAATCCACATCAATAAAAATATCTATTCATCAATGTATTTACAATTTATGGACTCATATGTCCAGTTGGAATACTGCTCCAAATAATGCCCTGAGATCCTAGTAAAAATGTAGAATGCATGACTTGTTTCAACTAGATCTCAATTTTCATTATTATTACAATCATTCTCATGAAGGGGAGCGTAGGAGCAATGATAAGGTTGCCCCCATTTGACTTAGCTGGCCACAAGTTTGAGGCATGAAAATAGTCTCTTACAAAAATATAAAGTAAAGTTGCATACTATAAACCCACTATGATCCGTCCCTTCCTTAGATTCCACATACGCAGGAGTTTTGTGCACCGGACTGTCATTTTTATTATAATCATCCTCATAATCATGAACCTATTTTTTTTTTTTTTTTTAAATTTATTCCTTTTTACTTTAACTTTAACCAGGTGATCATATGATTATCATTAATTTGATTATCTCTCTATTTTAATTAAGTCAATAGTTTAGATCTGTGACATCTATATATGGTGTTTGTTAATTATTTAGCTAACATTCCACATTCATAAACAATTCATCCTTGTATTATGATGCTCGAATCTCACCATCATGTGTTATCTAGTTTGAATGCTATCTAAAACACATGATCAAACATTGCTAACATTGTATTTAACAAATTAATTAACTGTGAAAATGTAGATATAGATTTAAGTAATGACGTAATACCCGCAACAATGAGGATGAATAAGAGTGTGGCTTACCTAAGGCAATGACAACTTCCTCATATGGAGTAACATTATAAGCGTATGGTCGGCCTCCTTTTGGGCGGATGATGAATGCCCCATACAACGTTGCTCGCAACCATTGATGGTGGGCATGCCACCACATGGTTCCCTCTTGCTCTCTGATTGTAAATTTGTATGTGTAGTTATTTCCAGGTAGTATTGGACATTGAGTTACATAAGTTGCTCCATCAGCCCAACAACTTAATAATTGATGAATTCCATGCCTAAAATGTTTGATTCATTATAGATTTAAACAACAAAAATAACATGATAATAATGATGATTATGATGATGATGCCGAACGATGACAATGATGATGATGATGATGATGACGTTGGTGATGATGATGATGATAGAATGGGTCATGCAACAAGGAGATGGAGATTAAATAAAAATGTTTAACCACTCATTAGCCTTAATATTTTAAGTTTAATGTATTAAAGTGACAAATTTACCTAGTCTCACTCTACAAACCCTCATTCATTTTACATAGAAGATGAAAGAAAAAAGAAAGAAATGAAAGGTTGTTATTTTAGTGTTTTTGTTTAGTTTAGTTTTTTTTTTTTTTTTTTTTAATTTTTTAAGTGCAAATAACAAGTTTTAATATTTTAACATAATAAATGTTTACAAATACATCAAAGAAGAAATTAAAAGTGTAGTCCACCCTTAATGCTCTCCAAACTCCCTCAAGATCAAATTCCTTAATAGGTTGGATTGGGCTCAAGTGCTATGTTCTAGCCTTAAGTTTTTAGCTAGTCACTTTGCACTAATCTTCCATGCATGTGGTTAGGCTATTTTTTTCAACGACAATATCTTCTTTTCTCAACGTACCTTTTGAATTATTTAGTTCATGTGTTTCTGATAATTTAATTGGATGAATAAATTTTATATATATTTTGTGTCAATTACTAGCATATTTCCCTCATTAAGAAAAGTGAAAATACAAATGGACTAATGATAAAAGACCTGAAAAAATATTTATGATTTATATGATCCCATGATCATTTGAATGGAGAAAGACAATCCAATTTGTTAAGGGTTATTAGAATGTTCAAGTGACAAATTTCAACCATGGAGGTTTCAAGTTTGAATCTTATCAATGTGAAAATGATATGGTGGAAAGGAAATAGATACTTCTCCCATTGTGTACCGAAGCTTAGTGTGTGGACTTCCAATGAAACTATAGAAAAAAGGAAAAAAAAAAAAAAAAAAAAGAATCAATGCAATTTGAGAAATGGATAGTTCTTTATTTATTATTTTCACCTCTCATTAAAAATTTTACCAAGTTATCTCCTTGGAGATATTCAATGGTTAAGGCATGATACTTCCAGGGTTTCATGCTACAATTTCATATATAAATCTATGGAATTATTATTAAAACATCTTTAAAAAAAGTTATTTCTCTTTTATTTTATAAACACTCCTTCTAGATAAACACTAATCATATGATAGTAAAACAAGGCATTTTGGGATTTGAAGCTAATCTAAGTTAGTTTATGGTAGTTAGAGAAAGTCTGAGAGAGAGAAAGAGAGAGAGAGAGAGTTTTGCTATTCATCATAACAAAATGAATCATGAAATGATTTTTCACAAGTAATTTGATATTTTTTTATGTTAGTTGACTTTATTCCAAAAAGTACAAAAAATATAAGTTGTCTATGGAAAAATATTCTTGTGATAAATTTCCTACAATGAAGAAATTTTTATTGAAAAAGTATTTCATATGAGGAATTTACCAGTGAATGGTCAGCTCGTAAGGTGAATCATTAAGAACATGGAGAATAATGGCATCACCCTCTCGAGCTTCTATGATTGGACCAGGTAGACTTTTATTTACCACAGGAATTAGTTGTTCACTGCACAGTCGACTCATATTCATGATCGAAACCTGCTCCACAATCACAAATAATAATAATAATAATAATAATAATAATAATAATGGAAACATTAATACATGAAAAGTGAAATAATTTTATGCTTATTAATGTTCAGCTATGATATTTTTAGTTATGCCATTATGTTTATTGTTACATATACATACCGCAAAAGATAGAATTTTAGACTTATGTTAGAGGTTTTAAGTTTAAATTTTCAAAAGAATAAAAAAAAGATACAATGGGAAAAATGGGAGAATTGCATATCTAAGTCCCAATTTATATCCAAATGGATAAAACAAAAAAAACATAGACAAAATCAACAAAGATATTTTCAGTTATAACTTCACACTGCCACAAATGTTCAATTGACTTTCATGTATCTAATTATATACATTTTAACTTCTATGTATGCAATTGTTGAGAAAAATTGCCATTCGAAATTTTCAAGCTACTCTTGGGTCCTAGAAAGAAGGATGGAAGGAATTGAAAATAATAGTAAATATAATACAATTGTCTTTGGGAGTATGAATTTGATTCATTGGATTTGGATTTGAGTGAATTTAGATAAATTTCAATATAATTTTATATTACAGCTTATCCAAATCTAATACAAATTCAAATATAAAGCCTCTCTAGACACGAGGAGCGAGTTGTTGCTTAGCTAGTTAATTTATTACATCTTGTCTTAATTTAGTACGTTAATATTAAGCCATCTTTATATATACTGGGAAACCACTCCCTAAAGCTCAAACAAAATTTTAAATTTTCTTTTTATAATAATAGAGCAGTCTTGTAGTAAACTAAATTGGCTATTTCTACGTCAAATAGTGCAATAAAAGCGAACTTGTGACATTGGAGATCCCAAGGTCACAAGTTCGATTCCCCCTTGAGATATTATGTCGGTGAATTACCAGGAGTGTGTCAATGGACGAGTGGCTTTCACCTCCTCAAGTTTGGTGCTGCATCATAGTGTCCAATGTGGTGCGATTATGGCTGGAGTCCCCGGATCATAAAAAAAAAAAAAAAAAAACAATGCAATAATGCATTCATTATGCACGGTTATTACTTGAATGAGTACTCAATCTCCAAAGCATCTGACGGCCCTAGTGTCAAATTTGAGAAATAGTTCCTCTAATGTATTTCTCTCTAACCTTGTTAAAAATAAGGAGATGTATAACGACAATATATATTAATTATAATACTCTAAATTAATTGTTCAAGTGGTAAGAGAGACTTGTGGCTTTAGTAACTCCAAGGTCACGGTTTCGATTCCTCTTTAAGATAATAATAATAATAATAATAATGAAATAATTCAACCCTTCAACCCATAAACTCAACTCTTTGAGCCCCTCAAATCAGTAATTAGTAATGAAAACAGAAATTAAAAAGACTATATATATAGAGAGAGTACGTGGAGCGTGTCTTCGATGACTCTGGCAGAAACCATGGAAGAAGCAATGAGAGCGGAAGCGTATGCAACTGCAACCAAAAACACATGAGTACGTGTCATATTGCTTGTTGAAAGCCCGGAAGAGGAATGTAGACAAACTGTGTGACAGATGGATGGAGATGATATCGTAGAGATGAGAGAAGAAGGGGATGAGGAGCCTCCATTTTTATAGAAGACTAATAATGCATGTGGAAAATAATGAAAAATTCCATTTCAGAATTAACTTGGTAGCTACCAAAGTTTATGGAAAAAAGTCACCAAAATATGTTTGTCCCCTGGCATGCTCAACGATCCACGTGCCATGTACCGATACATGCTGCATCAATTGCATTCATTCATCCCCAAAAAAATATATATATCTTTGGTCCCAATCATACATCAAAACATTCGGCACACCGCGCGTTAATTAACCAAGTTCCAGAACTTTAACCTACAAACATGCTTACATATATATATAAAAGCCTTTTGTAGAACTTTAACCTATAATTTTATCCGACACATTAGCCAAAGCTTAGACTACTCATGTGCCTCATGAATCTATATTTTCTGGGACCCTTGAACGACTTTGAACAATTTCCTGTGACGACTTCGTAGAAATCTCGGTTGTTGAAGAAGGTGACTTTGGAGAGGTGATGAGAGAGGCGTTGCCAATTCCATTGCAAAAAGAGGAAGAAAGAAAAAAAAAGTCATTGTAGTTATTGATGGCATAAAGACCAAGATCAATTGTGGCAGTCCTAATCATTATCAGAAAGCTACGAAGGGAGATGGCCGTGGGAAATGATCTACTTGTTAATGCCACCAACTCAGCCTAACCACAAAACTGGGAATTTTTTTTTAGTAATAACAAATTTTTTTTCCACCAAAAAAAAAAAAAAACTTTTGTCCATCTATATTTGTATAAAGGTATTTTTGGAGTTGAAGGATCTTTTATTCATTAAAATTTAATATTTTTTGTTTGAAAGGAAAGTTAGAATTTATTGATGGAATAGAACGTATAAAGAGAGAGACTGCAAATTAAAACTAGGGGCTAAAATGCTGCCCATAGAATGAAATTACAACGGTGGAAGTGGGAAAAAAAGGTTAAATCTGTCCAAATATTGAAGCCTTCTCTTCTTTTAAGGAGCAATTCCATTAAAATTTTTAACCATTGATTAGATGGAATGAGGATATTTAATATTATAAATAGTTAAAGGCAGTTATGTAGTGATTCTTTTAGTTAAAGGGAGAATCGTGCAATTAACTTTTAATAGAAGGAAATTTGATGCATTTTAACTATATATATATATATATATATATAAAATTTGTTTATTCATACTTAATAACAGCTTAAGTTGACCATCTAAATGTTACCAAAAAACTAAAGGAAAAAATAGAGAGAGAGAGAGAGAGAAAAAAAAAAAAACTATGGATGAAAAATTAAAAAATAATAAAAAAGCGATGGATAAAGTTAAGATATGATCACAGTCTCACTTTTGTTAGGCAAACATGCTCTCTCTCTCCCACATAGAAAATGAAAGAAAGGGGGAAATAAAGGAAAATAAAAGGTTTCTTTTTTGAAATCGACGATTTTTGACTCAAGCTGAACATGAAAACAAAAGAATGGGAAAAAAATAAATAAAAAGTTTTTTCATTTGAATTCGACGAGTTTTTACTCAGGCTGAACAACCTAAGTGCTAGCTAGTTCTCATGCACCATCCAATTTCGCACTCCGATTTTCTCTGCATTTTATTCTCAAACTCCAACTTCTTGTGCATATACGGGTATCTAGTAGTCAATTCTTATATATATATTAATCAGTGCAACAACAATTTAGGTTAATTAGATAGGGGACATTCCCATACCTAGAGTATATGACTTTTATACACACACACACACACACACATACATTCACTACAAAAAAAAAAGATTTTTAGTGACGAAAGTATTAGTGACGGTTTCTAAAAACCGTCACTAATAAGACACTTTTAGTGATGAAATTGAAACTTTTACTAATCCTTTCGTCACTAAAACCCAATTTTTCTACGCAAACCATCGCTAGAAACCACTTTTTGCACAACACCTGTCCTAAGAAAATGCTAATGATGCTTTTTAGGGTATTAGTTAGTGATGACTTGAAAGTATCACAAAATGCCACTTATTAGTGATGACTAAATAACAGTCACTAATAGAATTATATTAGTCGCGGTTTTATAAGTCATTACTAATAATGCATGTTGACTATAAAAAAGTCAACAATATTAATGACGGTTCTTAGGAATCGTCACTAAAAATGCATTATTAGTCACGGTTCTTATAAACAATCACTAATAGTTCTTTATTCGTAACGATTTACGCAACTGTCACTAATAATACTTTTGTTGATTGGGGAAAAGTCAACAATATTAGTGACAGTTTATTAGAACCGTTAGTAATAGTCTATTATTAGTGACGAATTTGCTAAACTGTCACTAATAGTGCTTTTATTTAAAAAATATAAAAATTATTTGTTTAACAATATATATATATATATATATATATATATATATATATATTTCCCCAATTAGGAAGTCCCAGTTAATTTCATCATCTGTAGATTGAAGATTTTTCCAATTTCTTTAAGACAAACTTTGTAGTATTATGCCAATTAGGTTTCATGGAAGCATTACTCATTTTTAGCTTTTTCAATGAATTAAGTCCTCAAGATCTTTTCTCCCTTTTCGTAATAGAAGCAACGATGTCTTTTTAATTTGAAAGAAAGATCTATATGTCTGGGCATGGACTAGGATTGTTCTAAATATAGTGGATGGAAAAAATGGAAGATCAAGCTGTCATTGATCAATAGTGAATATTGGTTGAAAATATTCTTTAAATTTAAACTTTTTCAAGTTTATACCTTTTGGAATGACCATGTACAGACCAAGGAAGGTGCGGTGAAGCTATGCAATAATGATTGGACTGATTATTTAATTGCAATAAAGTTTAAGAGATCTTTTGAAGCTGTTTGTCACGTACGGTAAAAGGAATGGGATGCACAAAAGAAAAACAATGCGCTCTGTTCAAATGTCTGTGCATATATGGGTAGGTTTCTCATGAAGATGATTACAATTTAGCAGGGCCAGTAAGCTAAGAGGCTATATATCTTTGTAGCATGAAGTGGATAGATAATTAAAAAGAGAGCATGTCCCAGGTTTCTTGCAAGCAGAGCCCTTACCCATCATATTATATAGCTTTTCCCCCAATTAGAAAGTCCCATGTTGGCCTAACAAGGCTTACAAAACTTATATTGATGATAACAAATCAAGGTATTTAACATGTTTTGGTTAAAGTGGGGATGTTTCAAGAATCAAGCATATGAGTTCAAGATCAAGTGATCACAAGCTGAATTGAATGTTTACATTCCAAAGACAAGTGGTCAAATGAAAGCTTAAATGATCAAAGATATATCAATTTGATGCAAGCTTAAAGAATATTGAAGCTCAAGGTCAAGATGGACTCAAAGAAAGACATACACGAAGACTTCGTATTTAGATTGTTTTTAAGTTGTAAAGTCTTATGTAAGTACTTCAATTAAAAGTTAATATGGATGCTTTGAAGCTCATTAGGATTAACTATTGACTTAGAGACCAAATTTTGAAAAACCCCGAAAAATATCTTCAAAATTCTCAAAGTAATTTGGCAAGTAAAAGCTCACAAAAGTTTTTGGAAACAAACTATATAAAAGCATGAATTTTTATCTGTCTAGACGACTGATGCATTCTTGTTAGGCAACTGACATTTATGCTGAATTAATTTGAGAAGACAAAATAGGCCCAGTCGATTGACTTCTGTGAGTCCAGGCGACTGACCCCATTCTAACTTTGATATTTCGCTAAAATTCAAAGTCCAGGCGACTAACCTCAATAAGTCCGATCGACTAAATTTCGTAACGACTATTTTTAAACAACGAGGAAAAGTTTCCAAATTAGATTTCTTGGACCCCAATCTTTATAAAAGCTTGGGAAATACTCAAAGAAAGTTGAGGAACATGAAATAGAACCTTTTTAACTCTATAAATACATGGAAAACCAAAAGATTTTATACAACTACATACAATCAAGAATTACATTCAACAATCAAGCCTTATTACCAATACTCTTCAAAAGATTTCTTGCTCACACTTTTCGATGAGATATTACTAAGTCTTGTTGATCTATTCTCACCGATCTTTTTGCACATATATTGAGTTTTTCAATTGAAGAAAGAAGATCCCCATGATAAATTTTCTAAGCGCCAATTTAGTTCTTTATTGATATTTTAAATTAAAGTATATTAGCTGCGCTTTAATCTGTACTAATCAACTCTATTTGAGAGTGATCTTTGTACACAAGAATTGTTCTTGTTTGTTTTTTTGATGGTTTAGGATTGTTGAATTGTTGGATTACCAAGCGTGGGGTATCGCTTGGAGAAGAGGACTCCATCCTACTTGAAGGAGTGTGTAAACGGTTTGCTCTGTCCAGTTAAAAGAGTGGTATAGTGAAATCATTGGGTGGTGTACCTAAGGCGAGGATATAGGCAGGTATAGACGAACCTCGTAAAAATCTCGGTGTCACTCTCTTCCATATTCTCTTTTAAATTTCAGCACATATAAACTACGTGGATGCTTATTTAAATTTCTGGAAATTATTTTGTGATTGGGAATTGTAGAAACCTTGAATAAAGGGGAGTACGTTGATTGAATCTTACGGAAACCTTCTAAGGGAGTACGTTCATTATATAGATCATTAATCAGCTACAGCTCAATATCAAGAGACTGAATCTTGGAAGCTTGCTGGAATTGTTATAGTATTTCATATTCTGAAGCTTATCTTGATTGATTGAATTAACTTATTAAGTTTTGGTTTAATTTGTTGAAAGACATATTGAGAAACTTGCAAAGCCTTCAAATTGATATACTCATCCATAAATACCTAAAATTAAATTGATGCTTGGATGAATTTGTAATTAAGAGTCAAACCATACATGAAAAGTTGAGAAAGAATTAATAAAAGAGTTCAAAGAAAGTTTTAAATCCCAATTCACCACCCCCCTCTTGGGAGTACACCTCAGTTTTCAATTGGTATCAGAGCAGGGTTATAGAAAATCTTAAATTAGAAGCTATATAAAGATCTCTATGGCACACCTAGGTGTATCTCCCTTTACTGAAGGTCAATCCTCATCTAGACCATCTATTTTCTGCAATGTAAACTACACATTTTGGAAACAAAGAATAAGAATTTACTTACAAACTATGGATTGAAAATCATGGAAAGTTCTCACACAAGATGACCTTATCCCCACTAAAATTGTTGATGGTAAAGAAATACTTAAAGAAGAAAAAGAGATGACCAAAAATGACCATGAGATGTTGCAAGTAAACTCAAGTGCTATGAATGCATTATATTGCGCTCTTGATGTAAATGAATTCAGTAGGGTTATGACATGTTAATCAGCCAAAGAAATATAGGATAAATTAGAGGTAACCTATGAAGGAACAATTGATGTTAGAGATAGTAGAATTGACATGCTCACAAGCGCGTATGAGGCCTTTAGGATGAATCCAGATGAAACTATTACTAGTATGTACACTAGGTTCACCTGTAGACACCTCGATTTTAACTAGGCCACCCGAAGGAAACCCAACGTAGTAAGAATTGGCCTTGAGTCCTGAATCGAACCCTTCGAGTCCCCATTTACGAAAATTGAGTCCTTTTTGAGCAGTTTAAGTTTCTTTGATGTCAGTCTTAAAGCCCAACTTGTGTGATTCCAATATAATTTTCTTTAGTTGCAAAGTTAGTCTCTTTTCATAGGATAAGTCCCTATAATTTCAAAATTGAACCGGTGATTTCAGGTAGTCGAGTTCTTTGAAAAGGCATTGGTCCGAAACTGAGTATTGTAGAGTCCTTTGAATTGTAAGCCATGGCTGTCGAATTTTTAAATTGAGTCATTTTGATTTTCCAGTTTAGATTCTTCTAGTTGCAAAAATTGTCCCTTTTATTAGTTAAGGTCATGTAATTGTCAAAACCTGCCTAGGCTAAGTATTGAAATTTAAAATTCCAAAATTTAGTCCTTAGGTGGATTTCAAAATTAGTTTTCTTCTATTAGGTCCCTGTAGTTAATGTCTTCAAAATTTTTAATCCAGTCCATTAAGTTGTAAGTTTTGTCCCTGAGAGTCTAGTTTTACTTTTCTTAAGTTTGAGTTTATGAATTTTTAAATGAAATCATTCGAATGTTGGAATTGAGCTTTTAGATTTTACAATCGAGTTTTTCAATAAATCCCTCAATTTTTGAAAAATCGGGTTTTTAATGAGGTCTCAAAGCCATTTTTATTGCCAGGATTTTCCTTTGAAAAATTGGTCAACCATGAATTCAGATTGCCAGTAAAAATACAAACATGATGTCACACTTTATTGCAAAAGGGAGAGTGCACACGTACAAGTTACAGTGCAGAAAGAAAAACTACAAAGAATGAAACACAATTGATACAGGTGTACAAACAATGGTTGCGGTAAAAATGGAATAGGGGTACATCAATATAGCAACAAGAAAATTTAAAAAATAAAAATAAAATAACTTTGGGTAAGATGCCATGCAATCCATTCCCTAGTTGCTACTTGGATCACCAGGGTCACCTGCGCACAAGAGAGGAATGGCATAGTTAGTTAACAGAAATTCAAAAAATAAAATAAATCAAAAATGAAATCACATGTGCAGAAAAAGGAAATTGGTTAGGAGGAATCATTTCCTTGCCAACGTGGGAATTCTATTATGGGGAATAAGTTCTAGCGCCAAAATGAACCCCAAGACACCCTATAAATAGGGAGTCTCGCACTGCAGTTAGACACACTTAGGGAAGCACAATGACACCCTACAAGAATTGGAGAGAGACTCAATAACCTCACAGAGGAGCAGAGAGCAGAGAAACAAAAGTAGAAGCAAAGAGCCCGTAGTAGAGGTTTAAAACCCCACATTCAGGACACTCACCTGATCAAACCAAGCATATAGACAAACTCAGGGGAATAGAGAAGAAGAATGGAGGAGAGAAAGAAAGGGGGTAAGATTTGAGACCACCCTACTTGTTAATCATTCCATTCATTTGGTAGTGGTGTGTGGATGTAAATGCAGGAATTATTTTGTTGAATCTTATGTCCATGCTTGAATTTGTACTTCGGTTTAATAGGCCTAAACCCATACCCAAGCACAAATCTAGATTTGAGTTCGGACCTTGTAGAACAAGAACCCACTCCTAGTTTTAAAAATCTAGGCCCAAGTTTGATTTTAAATAAAGGCCCACCACCCCATGTCCTTGTAAAACTCAGGCGCATTTTGAAAGAAGTGACATGGGTCCCCCCTTTCTTGAAACCTAGAGGCCTATTTGTTTCAAAACTTGGGCCCCAAGCTGTTTTAAAATTACCCCATGAGCCTACTAAAATATTGTAACCTGAAACCCAAAATCTTTTAACATCCTAAGCCCATTGAGTCTTTTTAAAACCAACAACCCACGAGTTTATTTTTCAGAACCTTAACCCAAGCTCATGTTAAAAATATAACCCACAGCCCATTTCATGAAACCACCTAGGCGTGTTCCAAAAACTTAAATCGGCTCAGCTCACGTTTCAAACAACCCACAACCCATTTTCAGTTTTAAATAAAACCAGAAGCCCATTTTTTAATTCAAAACAACCCAGCCCATCCAGTTTTAAACCAAGCCCAATTTCAGCTTCACTAAGCCAAAACCCCACACACATTGAGCCCTCTAAGCCTGACTTAGGCTTCACCAAGTCCACTCAACTTATCGGGATGACTTGCGTGAGTCAACCCTGTTGTCACTCACCTAGTCAAAAACTAGTTAACTCGTCTTCTCGAAACCTGCAACCTAACCCTAAGCCTTAATTCCACCAGAAGCTCCAAACAAAAACCCCAATAGATTCAAACACTAATACACAAAAATCCAACATTTAGATCAAATATATATATATATATATATGTATATATACCAGAACAAATTCGCACGCGAATTATATGAACAAAGATGTAGAAGAATCGGGAAAAGTTCTTATCTGTGGGCCATTTTCAAGAACCAAGAGGGTATCCACCTTTGAGGTTTTGTAGCTTTCAAGATCTAGAGGAGCTCCAGACTTCATGTTGATCTCGTAGTGGCCGGAGATGCTTAAGATCTTCTAAGATCAGAAGATGAAAGAGCGGAGCTCGGGTAATAGAAAGAGGGAAGAGTAGAGAGTTTGATGAGGATGTCGTGAGGCGTGGACAACAATGTCGGTGATGCCAATGTTGTCCAATGCGTGGCCGGATCTACTAGTCAGGCTTGACGCTGACAAAAAGAAATGAGTGGTGGATCTAGGTGGTTGGAGATGGATCCGTAAGAGGGAGACGACGAAGTCTGGTGTATGGCTGGACCTGTTGGTTCGACTTGATGACAGTGAAGGTTGCTATGGTGGTGTGGTGATGGCATGAGAAGATGAGGCTAGGGTTTTGTTCTGAGGAGCAGAAGAGAGGGGGTGGAGTGGAGAGAAGGGAGAAAAGAGAAAGAGCATGTGAGAGAAGAAAGGAAAATGAGAAAAGAAACAAAAAAAGGGGTTTTGTATTCTTAACCTTGGGGCAATCAGGAAGCAACACGTGGGGCCCTCCTCTCCATTCATCCACCACCTCATGTGGTCAAACCGTGGCCACATGATCTGTGCTTTCTCTGCATGGTTAAAAGGCCACCACGTCACTGATCCGTGTGAGCTTGTTCACTAACCATAGGATTTGTGTTTGTTAGAGACAGTCATGCTCAAGCCTTTGCAGGTTCAATCCATATGCCCTAGCCACTCATAGGGTGCCACGTCTATGGTCTTGCCCAAGACCTTAAATTGCTTCCCCCTAAAGCCGGTTGAAGTATGATCGGTTGAACCCCCCCTGAACTGGTTTGTGCTGGTTTACTTATGTATTTATTTATTTATTATTTAAATATTAAAATAATTCAACAAAACACCATAAAAGTCTAATAAAATTTAGGAAAAATACAAAAAAAAAAATCTAGAAATTTTGGAAAATTTTCCAAAAAATATATTAAGTCAGTTTTCATTATTTAAAATAATTCTTGTGTTAAAAATCATATAAAATACCAAAAAAATCACAAAAATATTTTTGCAACCCAAAATTGTTTTTACACTTAGGAAAATCACACAAAAAATCGAAAATATTTTCAAGCCCAAATTCCTCATTGATTTTGCCTTAATTACCTTTTTGTTATTTAATTAGCATTTGCGAAAAATATTGAAAACTTGCAAAATATTACAAAATTCATAAAAATGTTTAGAAAAATCATGAAAATCAAAAAAATTATAAGAAATGCTTTTGAAGTCCCCAAAATAGGTTTCATCCCAAATAAGTTCCTAAACCTCCCGAACTATTATTTTTCACATTTAGAAAATTCTATGACAATTTCAAAAATTCTGAGAGTGTATTTTCTCAATCTATTTTCTCGATTTTCATATCCCAATGATTTCAAAGGGAGGCATTGAGCTCTTCGTAGTATGGTATGCCTTGGTTCTGAGGGAATATTTATATTGTATTTTATTTTGTTCATTTCTTCGCACTTTTTGAAAGGGAATAATTTCAAAGGCTTATTAAATTTATTTATGGGTTAATTTTTGATTAATTAGGTACCGTTTGTAGGAACGCGTGTGTAGGGGGTGTTAATACCTTCTCCTCGCGTAACCGTACTCTCGGACTCGACTCTGATAATGCAAACCGATTCTACCCTTAACTGGGTAGTAATCAAGTATTCTAACAACACTTAAAAAGGTTAGTGACCACTCCATTATACCATGTTTTCCACGAAAATGTCATTTTCAAAATCCACCTTTTCAAGTTTGTGTACCTCGAGGCAACACACACATTTGTAGTATTTCCACCTGGCGTAAGAGAACGTCATGACAGCTTAGCAACTCCACTAGGGACGATTGAGAGTTGAGTGAGTGATTAATCGACAATTATCCCAGGTTCAAATAGAATAAACCCTTTTTTGAGTACTCCCTTTCATTTTGTACAAGTTGATAATTTAATTTCATAACTGTGTTATGAATGAGCATTAGATTAGTTGTAAATACCTTGTTTACTTTGGGGTTGTGAATACTTGCGAATATTTTCCATGATTAGTTGTGAATACCTTGATAAGCATGTGATTAATTGTACATACTTTTAAGCATGTGATTTGTTGTGAGTACCTTGTTAAGCATGTATTTAATTGTGAATAATGTGTTTGAATAGATATGTGGATGCATGTGGGGTAGAGGGATTAGGTTAAATTCAGACTCAGATACTTTTTCAGCTCTATACCTAGGCTATCCCTTTTAGGTTTGGATAAAAGTGTAATAGTGTTTGTCCCTTCGTAGCAGAGCCTGATAGGACCCGCGATCCACTTAGCTCAGTGCGAACTTTTTCTGAACCTCAGTAAGGGAGGATGAAGTTCAATATAGGGACCTTTTTTGATAGGGTTAGAGCTTAACCACACATAATCATCTGAAATTATTTTCCTAGGATAGAGCCCCAAAGAATCTTGTATATACCTACCATGGGTTGGGACGGAAGCTCCATCCTTCTCAGTGTGGTATCATGTTTGTATGTTATTGTGAGTTGTATGATGCATTTACTGACATACTATATCCATGTGGACATCCCACATACTTTACCAAGGTTCTAGAAAAGATCCAAATCAGTGATGGAGAAAATAGTGGTTTATCGAGGATCCCTGCTGTCTGGCTATATTTCAAAAGTTAGCAAAAATAGTGGGGTGATAGCCTGAGCACGGAATCTATGGCAAAACTTCCAGCTAGGGTTAGCATATATACCTAGTTGAACCCTTAGGACGAGTTGAAAGCTATTAGGAAGGACTGGACACCTCAGCGCTGCCTAAAGTTCTCACAGGTATATGGTTATATTGGCTTCCTACTGCATGTGTCGGTTGTTAGCTTTACCGTGAACCCAAGAGGGATGAATTGGTATTTTAAAATTGATGCCCTAGGTCAATACCCTAACATCAGTATTTTCACAACCCTAAAGTCAATCTAGTGCAAGTAAAATAAATCAATTGCAATAATATGTAGTAGAAATTAAATAGCGTAATTTAATCAACCAAGCATGCACCAAAAAATAGTAAAAAGTAAGTGACACCCAGAAGTATTATTGAGGTTCAACAAATTGCCTATGTCCCCGCCTTGGCTAACAAGCACAAGGATTACCACTATAATGCTCACTTGAGTAGGTGGATTGGCACCTAAACAACTAGGTCAATTAGCACAGGGTTGACCTCAACCATTACACACAATCCTTACCGGGCTGGATTATCACCCCCTCAGGTCATGCCTAGAATACAACAGTATTTTTCTCAATAAGACTGGTACAGTGATTATGATTTTATGTAAAGCAAATATGTACCCAATATAAGCAATCACATACACATCAACAATATGGATATAGTGTAAGCTTAGTGATGTAAATAATTATGCAAACAACACTCAATAGGGGATGATTAATGGAATGCTCAAAAGTGTTCAATACAAGCAGTATCTTGGAAACCAACTAAAACAAATTTCAATAGCTAATCAAGATTCTAAAGATATCAATCAGATATTCAAACTAGTTCAAGAAAATTTTCTTCAATGAGATAAGCACATTACTAGTTTGAAAAATATTTTTGCATAAAAATAATCAAAGCAATGGAAGTCTTGGAACAACTACGCAAAGACCCCTAAGCTTGCTAGTCTATCCCAACAAAGATTTATAATATGAAATCAGTGGGATAAACTTGACTAAACTCCCCAAAAATAAATCACACAATCAACAAGAATGGTGGGAGTTTAAGCACTATCTAACAATCACAAGCACACTCTATAAGCTTTTACAATCTTAGAATGTATGAAGGGAATGGGAATTTGAGACTATTTGGACAATATGAGTATTTGCAAAAGAGAGGATTCTTGACTAATAATTTTTGCTAATTAATTGCTAATTCTCACAAATGAGCCTATATTTGTAGGCAAGGTAAAAAATATAACCGTTTGGGACCTTTAGGGTATTTTAGAAAAATTCCAAAGTTTTTAGGAAGTATTAACCTGTGTTTACCTTAGTTAACATAATTTTAACCTAGCAGGGTTTGGGTGGCTGAACCGAGGTTTGGTCGCCCGAACAGACACATTTTAAAAAAAAATTTTCAAAAATAGTTCGGTAGCCCAAGTGAAGTTTCAGTAGCCCGAACAAAAGTTAGAAACATTTTTTTGAAATTTTAGGTGCCCAGTCCTAGGTTCAGTAGCTTGAACGCATGTGTTCAGTCGCCCAGAGCCTATTTTGAACTAAATTCCTCAGTAACCCGAGTTTGTGAGGGGTCCATTTCAAAGGGTTTGGGCACCCATGAAAGATGTGCACAAAAGTGATTCGGTCGCCCAAGAGCTAGGTCAACTGTTGACTTCTCAACAGTTCGAGTGCCTGAGGAATTTTGAACTCCTAGGGTTCGGTCGCCCGAGCTCTCTCAAACTCCCCAATAATATTCAATTTAATGCATTTTTAACACTCCTGAATTCTGTATGATATATGTGCATGAGTGTTGGAACCCAGAGTCATACTAGGGTCTTACTGAGCTTACCATATATCTTATATGCATGACATGTAGGTAATTATTACAGACCATATACCTAGTTACTACTACAGACCCATATTACATTAATTGAATTTACAATATGAAATATAATCTTCAAGGTCTTTATATCTTGTTTAAAGTGTCATTCCTTGAAATGCTCATATAGACCTACACATACACTTGAAAACCATGAAATACCTAAGTATTTGTCATTATCAAAACCATGTGTGACCTATAAGGTCAACATTCTCCCCCTTTTTGATGATGACGAATACATCATGCAAAAAATGGGTATAGCCTTAGAAGGCTTCCCCTAACAATGTGCATTATGTAAAAGTATTTTCCTTAAGTGTTTGCAACCCAATTTTTTTGCCACTTATTCATCTCCCCTTTTTGGCAATAGCAAAAAGAGCTATGAAAGTAATAACCTTAGGAAATGGGTATAAATCATTTGAATACAAGATAAGTTTGGGAATTTTTAAAAATTTTGGCAGCATGCCTTTTTAAAATAAGACATTTCACAAAAATTCTTGTATAAAAATGACCTATTTTGAATTTTAGGACCTAACAGTTTATCCACAACTATTCAACTCAAACAGTTCCAGTATGATCAATACATAAAACGTAAATGCAATCATTATCATGTAGTAGATATGAGAATCGTGCATTGCAAAACATAATCAATTTTCATTACAAAAAATAAGGTTATTAGTGACGGTTTTTAATTGGTCCCTATACCTGCCGTTACTAATACTTATTAGTGACGAAAATTTTAAATCGTCACTAATAATCGAGTATTAGTGACGGATTACAATTGATTACGCGCTTAAAATGCGTAATTAGGTGCTTTAATTCATGCATTGCAAATGATATTTTGTATTTAAATGCCTAACTACTCTCAATATTCTAACATTGTGTTCTATTTATAAAATTTGGGTTTTATTGAGTAATGTATGAAATTTTGGTGTTTTTTATTGCAGAGCAACTGTTGGAAGCTAAAAAAAACCGACGGTACTTTGCAATCTGTGCGTAACTCTCTCATCCAACCTCTGATTCAGATAATTCAAGACGCCGTAGAAAGATAAGAAAACAATCTACAATTTTGTGTTTTGTATTTTGCAAAATACTAGCAGTATCAAGGCCGAAATCAGACGTGAAGTTAGCATACGCCATTTTATGGATTTTTTCGATAATTCTTCGTAATCTTGGCATAACTTTCTCATACAAGCTCCGATCGAGATGATTCAAAATTTTGGGAAAATCTGAAAAAGAGCTCTGCATCTTTTATGTTTTAAGTTTTGAGATTTATAAGCTGTAAGAGGGTCAAAAGTGGGCTTGAAAGAGGAGGTCAGTTCATGTACCTTTGAAAAAAAAAAGAAAATCAAAAAATCAAAAAATTAGATGTGACCCAGCCATGCAGCTGGGTCATCTCATAAGGGCAGTGTGCGCTGGGTACATCCAAAGGAAAGACAAAAGAATGGAAAGAAAAAAAGAAAGGAAAGAAAAGCAAAGAAAGAAAGGACAAAAGGAAAGGATGGAAAAGTCAACAAGGGAGGGTTTCCTTGTGGGGGGAGTGCCGTGTGCAAGAGGAGATTTGGAGAGAGCAGCGTGCGCTGGGGGCTGGAGGAAGAGAGGCCGCACCATAGGAAGAAAAAAAAGGATTTTTCTTGGGGAGAAAGAGAAGGGAGGCAAAAGCACATAGGGTTTCTTGGAAAAATTATTTTTTGGAGAGCTTTCTTGTGGTTTTCTTTTGGGGGTGTTGTGAAGATACAAACACAGCTAGCAAAGGAGAGTTGGAAGCATGCAAAAATACTATCTTTTCAGAATCGAAAGGCGGCGAACAACGGCGGTGTTCGTGATGCGCGACGACGGTGCGGCGAGTATTGATCTTTTCTGTACGCTCCAAATCAAAGAAAATATGGTGAAATTTGTTATGTTGGATTTTATTTTCAGAATGAACTAAATTTTTGAATTCTAGGAAAACGATGTAACCAGTTTCGAACTATGCTTGCTCTTTGATGCTAATCTGAAATAGTTTTCATTAATGTTTGTTTGAGTTATTCTGTGCCTAATGCTTTTAATTAACTGACCATTAATTAAATGATTTTAGTCTTATGATTTGCTATCGAAAGGGGGGATTATAGGATAGATCTTGGATAATTCAGCGTAGGTAAATATAGAGATCGAAAGACTTGTATGAACCTACGTAGCATAAAAAATCGAGGGTCTTACTGCGTTCTTGCATTATTAATTTGCATACTCTTATGTTAAATAATAAACAAGAATAGGTTCTGATTGACTATCGAAAGAGGCTTTTGGAAAAATTGGCAATTTGCTAACAAATAGAGAAAATGAAGTTAAATTAGCTAAATGAGTAAAGCATAGTGAGAAAGTAGGTGAAATCGGTTTTCTAGAAGTTTTCACCATCATCAATTTGACACGCGGTATTCAGATTTAAATTCTCCTGCATAGTTTATTTAAAGTAGCTTTGTTTAAATTTTGCAGTCTAAAATTGTTAATTTTTCTAAATAAAATCAAGGTTAGTAAAATTTCGGTGCTTCGTAAAATTAAGACATCAATCCCTGAGGACGATACTCTACACATCAATATATTATAAAACTACGATACTGTGCACTTGCACTTTGCACCGGTCAAGTTTTTGGCGCCGTTGCCGGGGATTGAGTTTTTCTTATTTTTGCCAATATTGATACAAAGTAATCTTGGTTTTAATTTGGAATTTTATTTTTAGAATTTTTATTTATTTGTTTTTATTTTATTTTATTATTATTATTATTATTTTTTGTATTTCTGGTGTGTTTTTTATGTTGGATGCGTAGGGCTAGAACATGTGACATTATTCCTTTTGATCCGGAGATTGAAAGAACGCTCAGAGCACTAAGGAAAAAGAGGGTATTAGCCATGGAGAACGGACAAGATAATGCGCAGCCACGCACCTTGAAGGATTATGTGCGACCAGTTGTGAATGAGAATTATTTGGGTATCAGACGCCAGCCCATTAACGCCAACAATTTTGAGCTTAAACCTGCATTAATCATCATGGTGCAGCAGGCCCAATTCAGTGGATCGCCACTTGATGATCCCAATATCCATCTGGTGATGTTTTTGGAGATTTGTGATACTATGAAGATCAATGGTGTTACTGAAGACACCATTAGACTGAGATTATTCCCTTTCTCTTTGAGGGACAAAGCAAGAGGTTGGCTACAGTCGCTACAACCTGGGAGTATTACTAGTTGGTAGGACATGGCAGAAAAATTTGTAGCTAAATTCTTTCCACCTGCAAAAACAGCTCAACTCAGGAGTGAGATTGGTCAATTCAAGCAGCATGATTTTGAATCACTCTATGAAGCATGGGAAAGGTATAAAGATTTGATTCAACGCTGCCCACAACATGGATTGCTGGATTGGTTGCAAATTCAGATGTTCTATAACCGGTTAAATGGGCAAACGCGGACTTTAGTTGATGCTGCATCTGGGGGAACCTTGATGTCAAAGACACCTGAGGGTGCTACTGCTCTTTTGGAAGAAATGGCCTCAAATAACTATCAATGGCCAACTGAAAGAACTATGGCTAAGAAAGTTGCTGGAATTCATGAATTGGAGCCGTTTGCTGCACTTTCAGCTCAAGTAGCTTCTTTGTCTCATCAGATTTCATCTTTGACAACCCAGAGGATACCACAAGGTGCAGAATATATGGCAGCTACAAGTAGGACAGATTCGAGTATTGGAGCGAGTCAAGAACAGGTTCAATACATCAATAATCGGAACTATAATTATCGTGGTGATCCTTTGCCACAATATTACCATTCAGGACTTCGAAATCATGAGAATTTGTCTTATGGAAATACAAGGAATGTGCTGCAACCTCCTGCAGGATTTGAGAGTCATCAAGGTGAGAAGAAGATGTCACTTGAGGATGCCATGATATCTTTTGTTGAGGAGACAAAAGCAAGGTTTAAAAAGACAGATGCAAGGCTAGACAACATTGAGACTCATTGCAACAATATGGGAGCCACTATGAAGAACCTTGAAATACAAATTGGGCAACTGGCTAGGACTATAAATACTCAACAGAGAGGAACTTTTCCTTGCAACACAGAAGTGAATCCTAAGGAACAATGCAATGTCATCACACTTAGGAGTGGAAGAGAAATTGATAAATCACCAGCAAAGGAAACTATGTCCACACTTACACCTGAAAAGAATGGCCGAAGCAAGAATAAAGGGGAAGAAGAGGAGATTGTGGATGATACACCAAGAGAGATGGACACGCTTCCATCAATTTCATTTCCTGACAATCCTCCTATTCTCTCTACTCCACTTCCTTATCCTCAACGTTTTCAAAAACAAAAATTAGATAAGCAATTTTCTAAGTTTTTGGATATTTTTAAGAAAATTCACATAAATATTCCATTTGCAGATGCCTTGGAACAAATGCCAAACTATGTCAAATTCTTGAAGGAGATCATTTCAAAGAAAAGAAGGTTGGAGGAGTTCGAAACAGTGAAGCTTACCGAGGAGTGTAGTGCTATTCTTCAAAAGAAATTGCCTCAGAAATTAAAAGATCCAGGGAGTTTTACTTTTCCTTGCACTATTGGAAATTTATTTTTTGATAAAGTTTTATGTGATCTTGGAGCTAGCATTAATCTTATGCCACTTTCTGTTTGCAGGAAATTGGGACTTGGAGAGATGAAACAAACAACCATTTCTTTGCAACTAGCAGACCGATCCATCAAGTATCCACATGGAATCATAGAAGACGTATCAGTAAAGGTGGATAAATTTATTTTTCCTGCTAATTTTGTGGTGTTAGATATGGAGGAAGACCAAGAAGTCCCACTAATTCTTGGCCGACCATTCTTGGCCACTGGAAGGGCTTTAATTGATGTTCAAAAGGGTGAGTTAACATTGAGAGTGGATAAGGAAGAGGTTATGTTCAACATCTACCAAGACATGAGATTCCTAGAAGATCCAAGCACTTGCTTTTAGGTAGATGTCATTCAACAAGGTGTAGAAAAAGTCTTTCAAAAAGATGTACAAGTTGATCACCTAGAACGATCCTTGCAGCAGATTACAACACAGCAGCGTGTGGGGAGGCTAGAACCTATGGTATCAAAGACGGATTCTGTAGTCTCTAAAGAAAAGATGCAGCAACTTATATCTCCAGAGTTGAAACAATTCCCTGAGCATCTTCGCTATACATTCTCGGGTGATGCGTATGAAAATGCAAAAATCTACAAAGAGCAGACGAAGAAGTGGGGTGAAAAACAGATTCTTAGGTGTGAGTTTGCTCCAGGACAACAGGTTCTACTCTTCAACTCACGATTAAAACTCTTCCCAGGGAATATATTCAGAGTTAATGGTCAGAGATTGAAGCACTATTATGGAGAACAAATGGAGAGGAACTGTGCATTTATTCCTCTTGGTGATCCTGGTTGATGAAGATTGAAACGTCTAGCTGGAGACATTAAAACAAGCGCTTATGGGAGGCAACCCAAAGAGTTTTTCTTTTGTTTATTTCCTTTATCTTTATCATTTATTTATTTATCTATGCACTTTTGAATAATTTAGATTTTCGATGCAGGTTCATTTGGCATGAGTATAGAGCTAAAAATTAAACTCCTTGACGGATTCACCAATAAGTCAGGGAAGTTTCTTTCTTTTCTTCAATCCTTCTCATTTTTGAATAACAGTGAAAAAAAATGTGTGTGAATGATGCTACTTATGCCCTTCATATACCTGCATATAACCTAGGAGTACACATTGGGTCATTTATGTGTAGTTTCTATTTATATGGCTAAACTAGGAATCGTAACTCATTAAAAGTTGATTGGTAGTGCACTTGTGTTAATCTGGCTATATAAACTTTTGTATCTACATGGTATCTCTTGAGGCTAAAAAAATACACGTTCACGTGACTTGTAGCACTTAGGGTTCCTTGTGAACACTGAGAGAGCGCCCGTGGAGACTTTGACACCTTGTGAGGTACTGTTGAGCCATTTATCGCTCTTTTGAGTTTTGACGTCAACTCAGAGTTCATGAAACTCAACTTTCCCTATTTTTTTTCTAGATGCTCTTTGTACACTAGTCTTGGTTTTTGAATTGCTAGCCTAGAGGTGACATCTAGTGGGGAGATAAAAACTTAGGTCTTGTAGCCTACTCAAGATGTGAAGGCCGAACCCTCCTAGAAATAGACTTATTTCATGGACTCTTGTTCGAGCTTAATGCATATGGGTGGTATGCAACAATAAAAGAAGTGTTATGATTGTCCTAATTAACCATGAAAAGAAAGAAATTGAAAAATGAGCAGAAGAAAGAAAAAGAGAAATAGAAATACCCTACAAGAGGTGAAAGATTAATACCCGCTCCACACAACTACAACAAAAGTTAAGGACAAGACGCATGTTATCCACATATGAAGACTCTTCACCCGCCTAATGCCTCAGATGTATTCATGCCTAGTTTGTGAATAAGTTGATCTAGGGTGGTCTCGGTTGGACATGGCGAGTAGGTGAGAAGATGTTAGGGTGAAGGACCCGACACCTCCTAAATAGGCTTCATCTTTTTCAGACTAGTCCACTCCATACATTTAGCGTTTGTTCCTTACAGTATGTGGGATGTTTGTTCATGACACTCCTCCTCACATACGATGAGTGAACCCATCCTTTTTGAGTGTTTTTGAGAGTATACCAGTTAGGCCGAGTCAAAGCGACAGTTCTTTAGGTGTCCACGGATATCTTGGGTGTAACGAGTCACACACATTACATGTGCTTCAAGATTTTGCCTATTTATACTTGAATTTATATGGCTACATTAACTCTGAATTGTGCTCACTGGTTAATTTTACGTGAGTTTACTGTTCTTAATGGCTATATAATTATGAGATTTGCATGAATGACTTACTTCGGAGTTGTGTGAATTGGGTATGAATGAGTTTGTGTGCAATTTGGTGATATTCCTATATGTGAAAGCGTATAGTTGTGTTGCCTGTGTATTCATTAATTGAAATTGGTATGACACCACCCTAAATTGCATTCACATTATTTGCTAGGGACTAGCAAAACCTTAGTTGGGGGGTGTGATTACGCGCTTAAAATGTGTAATTAGGTGCTTTAATTCATGCATTGCAAATGATATTTTGTATTTAAATGCCTAACTACTCTCAATATTCTAACATTGTGTTCTATTTATAAAATTTGGGTTTTATTGAGTAATGTATGAAATTTTGGTGTTTTTTATTGCAGAGCAACTGTTGGAAGCTAAAAAAAACCAACGGTACTTTGCAATCTGTGCGTAACTCTCTCATCCAACCTCTGATTCAAATGATTCAAGATGTCGTAGAAAGATAAGAAAACAATCTACAATTTTTCGTGTTTTGTGTTTTGAAAAATACTGGCAGCATCAAGGCCGAAATCAAACGTGAAGTTAGCATACGCTGTTTTATGGATTTTTTTGACAATTCTTCGTAATCTTGGCGTAACTTTCTCATACAAGCTCCGATCAAGATGATTCAAAATTTTGGGAAAATTTGAAAAAGAGCTCTGCATCTTTTATGTTTTAAGTTTTGAGAGTTACGAGCTATAAGAGGGTCGAAAGTGGGCTTGAAAGAGGAGGTCAGTTCATGTACCTCTGAAAAAAAAAAAGAAAATCAAAAAATCAAAAAATGAGATGTGACCCAGCCATGCAGCCGGGTCATTTCATAAGGGCAGTGTGCGCTAGGTACATCCAAAGGAAAGACAAAAGAATGGAAAGAAAAAAAGAAAGGAAAGAAAAGCAAAGAAAGAAAGGACAAAAGGAAAGGATGGAAAAGTCAACAAGGGAGGGTTTCCTTGTGGGGGGAGTGCCGTGTGCAAGAAGAGATTTGGAGAGAGTAGCGCGCGCTGGGGGCTGGAGGAAGAGAGGCCGCACCATAGGAAGAAAAAAAAGGATTTTTCTTGGGGAGAAAGAGAAGGGAGGCAAAAGCACATAGGGTTTCTTGGAAAAATTATTTTTTGGAGAGCTTTCTTGTGGTTTTCTTTTGGGGGTGCTGTGAAGATACAAACATAGCTAGCAAAGGAGAGTTGGAAGCACGCAAAAATACTATCTTTTTAGAATCGAAAGGCGGCGAACAACGGCAGTGTTCGGGGTGTTCGTGATGCGCGATGGCGGTGCGGCGAGTGTTGATCTTTTCCGTACACTCCAAATTGAAGAAAATATAGTGAAATCTGTTATGTTGGATTTTATTTTCGGAATGAACTAAAATTTTGAATTCTAGGAAAACGATGTAGCCAGTTTCGAACTATGCTTGCTCTTTGATGCTAATCTGAAATAGTTTTCATTAATGTTTGTTTGAGTTATTCTGTGCCTAATGCTTTTAATTAACTGGCCATTAATTAAATGATTTTAGTCTTATGATTTGCTACCGAAAGGGGGGATTATAGGATAGATCTTGGATAATTCAACATAGGTAAATATAGAGATCGAAAGACTTGTATGAACCTACCTAGCATAAAAAATCGAGGGTCTTACTGCGTTCTTGCGTTATTAATTTGCATACTCTTATGTTAAATAATAAACAAGAATAGGTTCCGATTGACTATCGAAAAAGGCTTTTGGAAAAATTAGCGATTTGCTAACAAACAGAGAAAACGAAGTTAAATTAACTAAATGAGTAAAGCATAGTGAGAAAGTAGGTGAAATCGGTTTTCTAGAAGTTTTCACCGTCATCAATTTGACACGCGGTATTCAGTTTTAAATTCTCCTGAATAGTTTATTTAAAGTAGCTTTGTTTAAATTTTGCAGTCTAAAATTGTTAATTTTTCTAAATAAAAGCAAGGTTAGTAAAATTTCGGTGCTTGGTAAAATTAAGACATCAATCCCTGAGGACGATACTCTACACATCATTATATTATAAAACTACGATACTGTGCACTTGCAGTTTGCACCGGTCAACAATCATCACTAATAATAGCGTATTAGTGACGGTTTTAATCCGTCACTAAAGGCCGAAGCCCATCACTATAGATTCTGCACCAGATCGATCAAAAACCGTCACTAATGCTTTATTAGTAGTGACGGTTTTAAATTCCTCACTAATTCTCTATTATTAGTGACGGTTTAAATTCGTGACTATTGCTCCATTATTAGTGACAGTTTTATACTCGTCACTATTACTCCTTTATTAGTGACGGTTATAAAACCGTCACTATTACTTATCAGTAGTGACGGTTTGAAAAACGTCACTATTGGTCTTCTATTAGTGACGGTTTCAAAATCGTCACTATTTGTCTATTGTTAGTGACGGTTTTAGGGCCATCACTATTGCTCTGCATAATTGTTACTTATGGATTTAGTGACAGTTTTAAACCGTCACTAAAGACATAGTATTAGTGACGATTTTGAAATCGTCACTAATACCTAAATTGCACAATTAATAGTGAAATGAATTTTTTTCCAATTATATTATCCTGTAAAAATCTGATTCAAATTAATTCCTATAAAAACCATAATTGCAATTCAAATTTAAGTACAAATATATTATACAACTTCAAATTCGAATACAAAATATTATACAAATTCAAATTTATATACACAACATTATAAAAATTCAAATTTAAATACATTCCATTTGTTCAGATAAAAAAAAAGTGGAAAACTGCATCCGAGCTGCATGACATTGTCTTGACGTTGTCATAGTTGTAAACCCCTACAAATTAAGAAAGTTAAAAAAATTAGTATACGGTTTTTGAAAATAAATCATTACGTAGCACATATATAGGCATAAAAAATAAATCACATCAACATCAGATTGTAGAGGATGAAATAATCCACCCCTCAATCAATACACACCAATACAAAGATTGAAAAACACAGCAACAATGCAAATTAGGTAGCGCACACTAGCATAAAGCAACACTATAGAACTTCAAAGGTTAAGTTCAAAAAGCAGTCACGACTACAGAATTCAGTATTCTAGGAGGAATCATAGATATACATAGCCTCGAATAACTGCAGGCACTTAAGCAGCTGTGCTGACACTCAATAAACAATCTAGCAGCAGCTAGAAGCATTTGCAAGCAGGGCTAGGTGATTACGTACACACACAACATCATTACAATATCTTCACTTAACAACCAATTATAAGAAGAATCAGAAACATTTGTAAGTTGTCTTATGCTGAGGTAATGCATTGAAGATGTATTTTGGACTACCACCACAACCTTGAGGCTTTGAAGGACATAATGTGAAATTTAACCAGTTAGATGCAAGGTATCATGGCTAAAATAAGCTTATGTTTTGATAGCCTTGAAGTTGTAAATATAACATCATAAACATTAATTAAACTACATAGTTCTCACATAGGTGAGCCTATATTGCCAAGTAGAAAAAAAAATTGGTATATACTTGGACAATTACACCGTGCCTGCAGTAGTGCCTACTGCAGTGGAACACGGTCGCTGCCAAGCAGCTGCGCATGAAACAATGAGATCAAATTCTTAGATCTGATTCATTCATTGAAACTGAAGGAAGGTGTTGTAATAAAATGAAAAAAAAAAAAATGATTAGTTAAGGAAAGTTAAGAAGAAATAAGGCCAAGACCCCTTGACAGTTCTTACCTCCTGAAAAGTATGGGTCTCTTGAGAATTTTTAGGAAAAGGAAAAAGTTAAGATGCTAACTTAGTTTGGAAATGTGATCACCAAGATTTATTATTATTATTATTGTAATTATAAGCAACCAGATCCAAACTACTAGACAACGAACTAAAACGCACATGCAAAACATGTGAAATTTTGAATGCAAGAAAAATAAACAATAACAATAATAATAATAATAAGATGAGTTGAATTCAAGTAAAGCATGCATCCTTCATAAACAAACAACAACCACCACCATCACCATTCCACCCCCCCTCCCTCTCCAGCAAATAGGAAAAAAAAATAATAAAAATAACAAAACAGTTGCTGCAAGGTGACAACAGTTTGTTTAGACTCAATTTTTTTTTATCATTGTACAAGTTGGATGTGTATCCAATCAATTTTAGCAATTAATTTTTATATGGGGAATGGTTAAATTTCAACCTTCTTGTATAGAATTTATATTTCTTTTGCATAAACATGATTTTGTAAAATCTTACTGAATTCTTTGGAGAATGGTTGTAGTCATTCTACATTTAAGTTGATAAAAATTTTATGAGTGAAGATAAGATTTTTATAAGGTATAAAAAAAGTCCCATTTTCATTTAGACGATTTCAGTGATGAAGTTCTTCAATTTGTTAATTTGAACAGGTGGATTTGGTACTAGATTTCGTAGAACTGAAATATTTAGATGGACATTTTCAATGTGTTTTGTCCTTGCGTTTGATCAAAATTTCATGGTAAAGTTGGGGCTTTTTGCATTGACAGCTTCTCGCTCAGAAAAATATCCTCTCATGCAAGGTAATATTTGCTTGAGATATTGGGAGATAATAATAATAGCATCATTAATTGCCTAGAGCAGGGTCATACAGGAGTAATATTTTACACCTACAATAGATTCATATTTTTATAAAGTACAGATACAAAGTTCTATTATACCATTTTTCATAGGGTCTAAGTTCACAACAGAAAATTCAACACTGCAATGGCACCAAGTGGCACATATGGTTAAGTCAATGTCACAAACACACAAATTCATTGGTTAAGTCCTGCAATAGCAATTGAAACAACTTTCACAGGCCAACAGTAATTACAAGAGCAATACCTCCCAAGATTTTCTCTTATTGAAAGACAAGGTTTACACACTCTTAACATGTGTAGGAACACCATGCATGAATTACCCTTGTGTCCCATGCCACGTACACGATAAATTAATACATAGTTGATGCCCCCAACTGCCTAGGGTCTACAGTTGACAACACCAACTGCCTAGGTAGTGATAGACACAACCAACATTTGCCAACAAATCTAAAACAGGTTATGCTTACAATTATGTGGCTAAAAACATGCTTAGATGTCAACACACAAAATTTCCCTCCAGCCAAGCCTCTCTGCTAGCCTTACAAGAAGAAACTGGCAAGTAACTACCCAGCCAAGTCAACATGTCAACACTGCAAACATTTGACTGACCCTGCATGCTACTTATGGGTCAACACTTTGTGTCAAGCATGGTTCCCTTTAACCATGACCAATTTCACATCCCAACATCACCATGTCAATAAGGCAGTTGACATAATCGAGTTAACCATCCAACCATGTCAACCAAAACCAGTCACCATAAGTAACCCTGTCAAGGACCATGGCCCTAACCATGTCCATCTCTGACCATGTCAGCCAACTCATTAGTTCTTCTAATGGTAAATTGTTTGATCTTAATATTCCTTATTGATTCTTTTGATTCAGGTTACAATTTTAATTTCTTATGGTAGCCTATCCTACTTATTCAAAAAATAAGGATAAAGTATTTATTCTAATTGAAATCCTTATGCATTTTCTATTTCAATTAATTGTTACTAGCTTTTACATACCTTCTAATGAGAGAAAAACACCCAAAAAACCCCAAGGAATGCTTAAAAAGAAGGTAGTTCTCAATAAAAAGCTACCAAAGTCAAAGAAAACCTCTCAGATAGCAATTGATCCCTACAGAAGCACAATATAGGGATCCTCTTGTTTGATATTCTATGTATCTGAGCGGACCAATATAGTTGCATGTTGACCTTATTGGTCACGCCCGGTTTTGATTATGACAAATACTCATTGTATCTAATGAGTGTTTGAGTTTTTGTGCAGGAATCAAAAATGATAAGATCAAGATATGCACAAAGCAAGAGAAGCTTGAAGACCGAATCATATTCATTGTAATATATTTATATTGGTCTGTAATAGTAATTAGGGTATTTGGTTTGTAATAAGCTCACACATATCACATGTATGATTTATTACGTAAACTCAAACCGAACCATGAATGAGAAAGAACCATAGAAAGACCTTAGGGTGCACTTTCCGTCGACCGAAGGTCGACCGACATTGGACTTTTTCGGTGTCTTCAAATTAGACCCCAAGTGCCTCTAAGACACTTACACTTTCACATATATGTGGTAGACACTTAAATAGGGCTTTATTGTATCAATATGGGACTGAAATGCACACTTGGTGCACTTTCGGTCGATTGGCCAACACAGTTCACTTTGGCCTGGTCGACCGAACCGGCCCTGGGTCAACAGTTTGACTAAGGCCCGGTCGATTGAACTTCACAGTTCATTTCTTGCCGGTCGACTGAACCACCTGGGAGTCAACATTTTGACCTCTCGATTGACCGACCAACTCTCTACTCCAACTACCTGGTCGACCGAAGGGTCTCGGGAGGATTCCTAATGGTCTGGTCGACCGAATCACACAGTTCAAAAAGGCCCGGTCAACCGAACCTAAAAAATTTACAAAATCGCCTTGCCTCGGTCGACCGACCACTTAGTTCAAAATACCCCTGGTCGACTGAGCCATTTGAGTCCTGGTCAACCGAACCATTTCTGGTCGATCGGACCTCTCGGGTTGCCTTGATTTTTTTACCACAGTTAATATTTTTTAAACAGGGTTAAAATGCCTTAAACGTCATTAATATTTTCTAATAATACCAAATAGGTCCCCAATGGTCATATTTTCTCCCTTGCCTATATATATGAGTTCATTTGAGAAAATTAGGGTGATTAGCCACTTTGATTAGGAAAAATTCTTTGAAAAACCAAAACCCTATAATACTCATTTGCAAGCTCCACACACTCAATCTTACCTTCCCATATTGCCTACATCATTTGTAAGTTGGTTTTGAGTGTTTGTCTTGATTGGTTTGCTCTCCCATCTTTGGATTGTTTGACTTATTTTGAGAGCTAAACCTTAAGTATTCTTAGGGGACTTTGTTAATAAGTCTCTCCTAAGAAGACTTATATAAAACTTCTGAGTATTGCATATTCATTGCAATATCTTAAGAAGTTGGTATTTGTATTTTGGTTGCAAAAACATTTTCAAATATCTACTGTGTTTTTATCTTGAAAATATTTGATGAGATATTTGCTTGTGTGATAAAATATTTATTGCAATATTCGTTAACTCATATATCCCTTGCTGAATACAAAGATTGAATATCCTTTTGCAAACCAAACTTATACGTTGCTAGAGCTTCATATACATATATGTGTTGAGAAAACTTGTTGATTGAAATAAATGAAGTTTGGATAATATCTTTGTTTGAACATCTTACCTGAATATCTTGTGATACAAAGATCATACTATTTGCCACTCTCACGAATGCATTACACTGATAGAATATACTTTGAGAGTTGAACCATCTAGACCACATTGAGTTTACATATTGAATCATATTGTGGTGTATGTTATTGCGCGCATTTGGGTACAAATCTGCTTTACTTGAAAGCACTATCATTGTACCATTTGATTGTAATACACTTTGGTTGTATTTCCAGGCACAGGCCTGAAGAGGGAGACTAGCCCTAGAATAGTCCCGAATTAGCTTAGACCCAGTTAGGAAAGCTAGGTGCGTCGTCCTGTTAAGGCGTGTAGGTTAAGGTCAGCCCTGTGTTAATTTGACCTGGTTGTAAATGGTATCGCTCCACCCTTAAGTGAGCCTTTAGTGGAATCCTCCGCCTTGTGAGCTTGAGGTGGGGACGTAGGCACGGTTGGCCGAACCCCGATAACATATCGTGTGTTCATTTATATTTTCGCACTTTATATTTACCGCACATGTATGTTATGGGTGAATGATGCGTATGACTTAAATTTCACATTATATTTGTCTACGCATTTGGAAATTGAATAGACAGACCCTAGGTTGTGTATATACTGTTGTAGGATAGATTAACCTAGGAGAAAAAGTTTTAAATTCCAATTCACCCCCCCTCTTGAGAATACACCAATTCTAACATTGCACGTAGAATAACTTCTTGATCATGGAAAATATTTTAGTGAACATTACTTTTTTTGTACCAACTGAACTAGCCAACACAGATTCAGAGTTCACAGCACTATTTTTGAAGTCATATTAGGCCCACCAATGCCTTAAACTGTCACCATTTCTAAAGGGGGAAAAGAAACTAGAGAAATCAAGGGAAGCCAAGGACAACTAGAAATGAAGGTAGTTCTCAACAAAAATCTCACCAAAATCAGAGAAGAAACTCTTAGATAGCAAATGATTCCTACAGAAGCACAATATGGGGATCCTCTTGTTTGATATTCTATATTTCAGTGGATTGTAGCCAATGTCAATATCTTTTTGTAGTTGATCCCTACATAGACAATGTTAATGGATTCTCACATAGGTGAGCCTATATTTCCAAGTATAGAAAAAAAAATTGATATATACTTGGACAATTACTACACCGTGCTTGTAGCAGTGGAACACGATGGTTGCCAAGCAGCTGCGCATGAAACAATGGGATCAAATTCTTAGATATGATTCATTCGTTGAAACTGAAAGAAGGTGTTGTAATAAAATGACAAAAATATGATTAGTTAAGGAAAGTTAAGAAGAAACAAGGCCAAGACCCCTTGATAGTTTTTACCCCGTGAAAAGTATGGGTCTCTTGGGAAATTTTAGGAAAAGGAGAAAGTTAGGACACTCTCTTATTTTGGAAATGTGATATTCTTGTGACTAGTCTATATTGGAATATTGTTGTAATCTTACAATAATAAATGTTTTTATTCAAATTATTCTTTCACCATCTTCTCATTGCAGTAATGTTTTGGCAATTCTCTTTCTTGTGCTGGATTCAATTTTCCAAATTTACTGCTGAAGCTTTTCTTTTGTTTTTTCATTTTTCTTTCCTAGGTCTACTTTGTCTTTAAAAACTCTTCCTGCTAACTTTCATTTACTATATGTCGTAAGTGTGAATTCATTGAATATTTGAACAAATTTCTAAAAGATAAGGAATAATGGAAGGAATTGTTTGCCAATTGTTTGTTATATTGAAAGATTGGCAAATCAGGGGTCTCTTGAAGGAATAGATGCACTGCTTGGTTGTCCTTTACACCTCCTTCTTCTAAGGTGAGAGATCATGAAACTAAATTGGATGTTCTCATTAGCGTCGTCAATTTTTTAAAAACCATTATAAATATTGTAGTTATTTTTCTATTGAATTTTATGAAAGAAATACTCTTTTCATTTGTAAAGTTAATTTTAACACCCTTGAATTCTTGAGGTCTTACTCTTAAATTTTAGAGCAAAACTATTTTCTGGACTCATAAATTCAATAAATTTACTTTTTTCTTATCATTGGAAATGCATTTGTTTGAATTACATTGTCAATAATTGTTTTGTGTTTGTTTGCTGAGATACTGAGGACCCAGTTGGAAGCTTGTTTGATGTATAAGAATGAAGAAATGATGTGAAGAACATATCTGTAAGAAAAGAAGCCCAAAAATAGAAAAAAAAATATAAGGTTTATTCTGTAAATATATAGATTGAGACTTGTATAGAAAGCTAAAATGTGTTGTAATTTTGTGGAAAAATGACTCACCTGTAAAGAGTTTTAGGGGATGACAATGTATTGATTGTCAAATTTGCTAATAGAGAGATAGACCTCAGCACTTCAGTGACCTGTTCTGGTAATCATTACACTACCTACAGAAGTATTGCAAAGGAAGGAATTCTTGTAGGTTTACGTCGTTATCGATTTTTTGGTGAGTTTTTATTTTCCCATTCATTCATGCTTTTGGTTTGGTTAATTTTGAAAATTTATGTCCTAATTCCTTTTGTGTCCCAATCATGACTTTGTATTGGTCTGTTGTTGATCTAAGTCGATTCATGATAGTTTGTTGTAAGGAATTCTTGTTGATCTAAGTCAATTCATGCTCTTGTCATGTCAAATTTATTTAGCCTTCTTACTTTTCCCCTTTAACATTTCTCTAGTAGATATCGACTTTATTTATTTGCCAGCATTAAAGGATTTCAGAACTTGTCCTTGATTTTCCCATACGCCTACATTCTTACAAAAATTTTGAGCTTTGTTGTGCCACTACGAGAATCTATTTGAAAGCAGAATTAACCTACAGTGCACGGCAAGCTTCTGTTTTAATTTGTCAGAATTCCCCTTATCCTTTTGATCATCTTTCTTCGATTAGTACACCTTATGTCAATGTACTAGAGTGTAAGTTCGTGACTTGTCTGTGTGCACATGCACATGAATGCGTTCTATATGTGTGTGTGGGTTTTATTGTCACAAAATTGTGAGGGAGCTTGGGGAGTGGAAGATAATGGTGGTTTGGACAACTTGGGGGGGGGGGGGTGTGGAGATTGGGGTGTTTGGTGTGATTTGAGGGAGATTTTTTATGTACTCACTGCTAATTCAGCGACCCACTGCTGCAAAGTACATGTCTCTTTCGAGCTTCTTAGGGGCCTTTGCTTCAATTCATCGCCCCAGCGATTGTGTTTTTGTTTATGGAGTTGCTAAGCAATTCTTCAATCTCACACATGATGTTGAGTGTCTTGAAAGGATTAATTATGGTTCAAGTTCATGATTGGATTCTAGACATATACCTTGGAAAATATTTTTAAAAGAGTGTCTCTACATATCCCTTTGATCTGTCTACCATATCATAGTTCTATATTGAATTTGTACTTGAGAGTTTGATTCACTCTAATTAGGTCATTGATTAGACAGGTAGACTATAACATTATACCAATAATTATTAAATATCTATTAATGTATTTTGAAAGTAAAAAAAAAGGATAAAGTATTTAGTCTAATTGAAATCCTCATGCATTTTATATTTCAATTAATTGTCACTAGCTTGTACGTACCTTCTAATGAGAGGAGTCACCCACATCATTTGGACAGGATTGGCGCATCATTTGTTCCATTTGCACTTTCCAATCCTTCATGGCTTGCATCTCCACTTCCCAGTTCAAGATCTTTTCTTTTAATTGCTGGTTCTCCGCTTCCACCATTTGCACCCAGATAACCATTGCCTCCTCTCGAGCCTCGGTGGCTCGACACTCTTGGTCAATCTTAGCACGAGATGCCGCACTGAAAGAAGATGATGATGCTGGGGCTACGTATCAACTCCCAAGACCATTCAACTAGCCACCTGATCATTGCCCAGCACTTGAGTGTAGATCTCGTCATCTGTCATCGGCTGATTGCCCTCTGCAACTGGTGCATCCCGCAGCTCAAGCATCCTTGCCTATTTTTAGTCATTAAAATGATGAAAATGAAGAAATAAGAATACAAATGATGTTTTGAATAAGATAATGAACTAAATAATCTGCTTGACTTAAATGTTTCATCTGCGCACCCTGGCACCACTCCCCTGATGTCCCCCGATGTGTTCTCTGATACAGATCTGGCCTCGACTCCAAGTCGCTAGTGATGAGATCACGCTACATTATCATATAAAAGTTTATTAATATGAATTCAATGGTGTCAATATAAATAACACTTGTGAAGTGATGGTTAGATAGTTTCGTAGCAATTACCTTTCGATGATTGACGAACAATTTCGAGCCACCACAATGTGTCGTATCTAGTTTGCTACAATTCGCAGCATTTTTCTCACAGATAGCCTACAAAATAGATGTAATCACTTTTTATTATTCACATAAATATGAAAAAGTAGTTATTGCAATTAATAGAAACACATCACCTGATAGTTAGGGTCGCGAAAATGGTGACACACCACTCGCCAATCCTCTATGGAGATCTTATCATATGGGTGCGCTTCTTCCTGATCTCCCATCTCCCTAAAATGGTTGCGTATTTTGCTGTGATAGGTCTTAAACCAAGAGCACAGCTGCGTATTCACCACCTTTTTCACATGGTCTGTGGTGAAAATGTCCATATCAAACTCTTCTTGCATATGAAATATATATATTGAATGTTAGAGAATCTTTAGTGGAATATATTAAAAGTAAAAGAAATGTTTTAGGGTTACTTACCAAGATGCGCTCATATACAACCAAGCGCTGAGTCACCTTTGGCCAGGTGAAGCAAGTGACTGGAGCATATTGGTGACATATAATTCCAAGCTCCCATGACCAGGCTATGCACCAATCGTCAAGTGGGGCCGTAAAGCCTGGACGAATGTCAAAACGGATCCGCCGCCCAGTCCTCTCCAAGTGCTTCTTTAGCGGAACGTTCTTCGCTGCACTGCGGACTGCACTTGTATGCATCATAGAGGTCGATGCTGAAAGAAGAGTTAAAGAACAATAACATAATCATACACATGAAATGACAGTAAATATATTATTCTAAATCAAATACGCGTAACCTTAAAACCGCTACTGATTATGGACGACAACTCACCCTGGGCTTGATCCCCAACTGATGTATTAATGTCAGGCTAGGGTCCCGAGGGCTCAGATGGTGCCGCATCAGCCCCGACGTGCTCAGTCGCTCTCGATGATGACCCATGATCCTCACGGGATGATGTCGTCGATAGCCTAGACTGAAGTAAGGGGTGGCGACCTCCTGGGGCCATGTCTGCAAAACAGTTCACAAGTAAATATAAGACGATTGGATATTAGATGGATGCATAGTAAATATATTTTCACTTGTTCTCACATGTCAAATACACGATGACAACATAACATGCTTACCCCCTATATGTCCTCAATATCAGTATCATCCTCACTTTCTAGAGTGTCTTCCTCTTCACTACAGTACTCAACCATAGTTTCATCTTCTCCATCAATTTCATCACTGTCGATGAAGTCAACATGTATAGAGGGTTCAATTCTAATGTCAGCAGTTCCTACGTGTTCTGCTGTGGCACCAACCCTATTTAATGGTATAGGATCGACTCCTTGCTCAGCAACATTGATAGAAGATTGCATTGCTATAGGATCAGATGGCTGATCTTCTTGGAAAGCATTATCGCTGACACTCTTCTCCCCATTTGCGACTTTTGTAATATCATACAAACTTCGAGGAGGAATTTTTTGGGTCACATGCCATTCATCCTTTAATTTTGTGTCCTTAAGGTATAACACTTGTTTTGGCTGCGTCGCAAGCATAAAATGGTCATTTTGATACCATGTTTTACTAAAATTGACACTAGTAAAGTAGGCATCCGTATTTATCATTCTTTTTATTGCTAATGTCCCACTAGGTACACTTGAAGATGTGGACAAGTTTGTTAGCTCCATAGTGAAGCTCTATAATGTCATCCAACACACCAAAATAGTCAATTTCCTCATCTTCTTCTGTGTCTAGCACCACAATGCCAAAATTTTGGGTTCTTTTATGCAGTTCGAGGGACTTTGTATGAAAGCGTAAGCCGTTGACAATGCAACCGCTGTAGCGGTTAACTCGTTGATCGGGGCCACATGCCAACGCGTGCAAATACTTACTTGTTGTTGGTTCTTTATTATAATACATGACTTTCATCTATTAATTACAAAGGACTTTAGATGAGTAAACCATCAATATTGAAAATGTACACTGTAGCGAACTCAGGCAGTAGTTGTTACTTACACGACACCCAAACCAATTGACAAATTCATTCTTATGTCTTTCGTCAACATTCCTTTCATTTTGAGCGAAAAGTTCAGCTTTATATTCGCTATATGCAACAATAGTACATGTTAATGTCAACTAAGTATATATGCATATGTAAATACAATGCGAAGTAAGGAGTTTTGAACCATGTACTCGATATATGGAATAATTTCATCACAATTATTGAGGACATAAAAATGTGTCTTTCGTAAGTCGTCCATATCAATGAAATCGTAAACTCGTGCACCGAATGGCCGAACATTTCCTTGAAATATAGAGCTCCTAGGTTCTTCATCTTCGGTATTAATAACATGAACGTCTGCATTTCGCTCCTCACAAGTGAACCTTGTTTGAATATCATGTAGATACATTGAGCAAAATGCAAGACATTCACTGTCAATGTATGCCTCAATGATTAAACCTTTCGGTCGTGCCTTATTGCACACATACCCCTTCAAAGTGGATAAAAACTTGTGCTGTTTACACAGCATCTGTGAGTTGGACAAAAAAAAAAAAAAAAAAAACAAGGAAATCATGAGAACATTGTAGGACTTTATAATGTACCTCTCAATAGGAAACATCCAACGATATTGGACCGGTCCTCCAATTATGGCCTCCATTAGTAAATGGATGGCTAGGTGGACCATCACATTGAAGAATGCTGGTAGAAATATTTTCTCCAGCTTGCATAGTATGATCACAATGTCCTCCGCTAACCGTTCAAATATGTTTATGCTCGATTTCTTGGAGCACAACTGTCAAAAGAAGATCCCCATTTCAATCAGCATCAAGCGAACATCTTCAGTCAAGTGTCCATGAAGGAAAACGTGCAAAACTCATTGCAAAAGGATGTGACAGTCATGACTTTTCATTCCTAACATCTTCCCTTCCCTTGTGCTTATGCATCGAGATATGTTCGATGCATATCCATTAGAGAACTTCATTGATTTCAACCATTTGAAGAAATTATTCTTCTCATCTTTTGAAAATGTGTAACAGGCAGATGACATGAGAAGTTTGTCCCCATCATGAATCAGATGCAACTCAGGCCGTATTCCCATATCTTCCATATCCCGACAAGCATTTGCATTGTCCTTTGTCTTCCCATTTATATCCAATAAACAAATGATATTCTCACAAATGTTCTTCTCGATGTGCATGACATCCAAGTTGTGGCATAGTGGAAGATCTTTCCAGTATGACAACTCGAAGAAGATGCTTCTCTTTGTCCAATTTAACTCCCACTCAGCACATTTCCTTTTTCTACTGCTAGGTGATTTCCCAAATTTCATATCTCCAATCAACCTAACCTGGTTTAATATCTCTTCCCCACTTAGTCGGTTTGGTTGCAACCTTCGTTCAGGCTTTCCATTAAAGCTTCTGACACCACGAGTCCTCCATGGATGTCCAGGTCGTAAAAAACGACGATGACACATAAAACATAACTTGCGTCCATGCTTTAAGGATAAGGACCCAACATCCTTATTATACACTGGGCATGCTAAGTAACCGTTTGTGCTCCAGCCCAACAGATTACCATAGGCGGGGAAATCATTAATTGTCCACAACAGTACATCATGCATCCGAAATGTTGTCCCGGTTTACACATCAAATGTCTCCACTCCTTTTTCCCATAGTTCTTTCAACTCATCAATTAATGGCCTCAAGTAAATGTCAATATCATTACCAGGTGCCCTCGGTCCAGGAATAAGCAGAGACATATAAATGAAGGGTTCTTTCATGCATCGCCATGCTGACATATTGTATGGCATCATCATAACTGGTCACATGCTGTATGGGTTGTTCATGTTACCTAAAGGATTGAACCCATCTGAAGCAAGGCCAAGTCTGATGTTGCGAGGATCACTAGCAAACCATAGATGCATTTTATCAAACTTGTCCCAAGCTTTGGAGTTTGCTGGATGGCTAAGCGTGTTTCCATCTTGAAGACGTTTCTCTTTATGCCATCTTATATATGTAGCAGTCTTTTTGCACATATACAATCGTTGCAGCCGCGGGATTAATGGACAATATCGCAAAACTTTTTGGGGGATCTTTTTACCCTTCTTCTGATTAGTTGTATACCTCGGTTCACCACATTCTGGACACTCATTCACGTTTTCATGTTCACCATAAAAGAGTGCACAATCATACCTACACGCATGTATTGTAGTGTAACCGAAACCCAATTCACGTATATATGTCTTCGCCTTATAAAAGGACTTTGGAAGTGTTTCACCATCAGGCAGTGCTACCTTAATGAGGCTTAAATGCATGATGAATGCGCTCTGAGATAACCATGCATTGTCTTCGCATGAAGCAACTTTATCAGGAACTCTAATTTTGAGAACTTTCTACAGTTTGGATATAGGGGCACCCGTGCATCCCTCACGAGATTAGCAAATGATTTACCAAATCGATTTAACGTACTAGGATCGCAAGGTATAGTACCTACTGAAGTAGATTCATCACCAGTATGCGACACACTGACGTCTTCCGTGTCCACTGTAATCCCCCTTTGTAATCGATTAACCCTTTCGAACGTGTATCACCACCTACTATATTTGCCCCCTCGTCTTCATTGTCATCATCATCGCTCTGAACTACGTAATCTTCTCTGTGGAACACCCATCTTGTGTACCTTTTCTCCATTCCAAAGTTTAATAAATGTGAATGGACCAAATCGATGTGTTTGAATGTTATGTTTTGGCATTTCTTGCAAGGACACCTTATTCTACTAGCACTGTCAGCACGAGGATGTGGGAACTCTATGAAATCATGTACCCCTTTCACGTATTCTGGCAAAAACCTACTCCAAGAGTTCATCCAACTCTTATCCATGTTCATTAATTCCCTATAACATGTTAAAGTAAATGGTGTTGATTACATTGTCAGAATGTTTATGACGCATGCATTGTGAATCCTATAATCAACCACCTTCCGTCTAAAGGGTATGGATCCTATCCTATTCAGGAATGTTACAATTACATTGCGATCAATCGCTCAAATTCCTTCGTCGTAGTCATTATAAATTTCAGCTGCATCTCCCCATTGCTCTCCAAGTACATGAGATGGGGGAAGTGCACATCATCTGCTAGTTTTCCATCACTAACAAATTGTCACCACACCCCACTTTGCACCCAGAGAACACAAGTAGAGACGCGATCGAAATATATAATGACAATGACGAAAGTTTGAGTGATGACAAGAATGTAAATATAACTTCCTAAACTGTCCACATTGGATAATTCAATAATGGTTGAAATACAAACATGACTAATTGTAAATGAAAAAAATAATTGACATGTTCAATTGATTATTAGTCTACATAATATGACTAATGCTCAATTGAATTTTAACAATTGATTTGTCCCACATGTACGATGAGGCATGAATGTATAGTAACCATTCTTGAATGGGTCTAAGCTTCGATGCACACATGAAATGACAATAATTAATTTTGCATAAGGAGCCCATGAGAAGTAGGGAAGGCATAAGCCTTATGGCATTAAGGTGTAAAGATGTGGCTGTTGATGATAAATGCTTTAATAGGTAACAATCACGATTAATGGGACTATGAGAGTGATACTGGAAAGAAATTAATCATGCGCTAACATGACTACCTCCAACCATGAATCACTCAGTTGCATAAAAATATGTTACACCAAACAAGATGAAATATGAACACAACTATTCAATGCCTTAGTGAATAACAATCAAATACACATCAAGCCATATGTTAGTATTAAATTATGGAGACAATGATCTGAGAAGATGGAGATAAGTGGATCATAGTCAAACATATCTCAAAATTTGTCTATCCTATGTGATCCTAAGTTTCCAACAAACCAGCCTTTGAAGCCAGTCTAAATAATCCACACGCTCTTACATAATCCTTTGTCTAAAAATCTTAAAATGGAAATACTGATAAAAATTTGTTTTAATGATTTCTAATAGGTAATACAGATGCAGAACAAATCTGACAAAATACTGTTTACATTACTGTTACATTGCTGTAGTGTGGTTACTCTTCATGCTTTAATGTAGCAGCATAATTATTTAGATTTGTACAGGGGCTTGATTCTTTCTAGTTTATTTCATTCTGTATGGCTGGGAGTACTTTAGGACAAGGGATGGTATTTAACTATTTATTGTTGTTAGGATTTCTAGAGCTTACTCAACAAAAAAGATGTTTAGGACTCATAGTAAGCAGTTTGACTCTCACTAAATTCCAGCTTTTGGCTTTTAAGTTCTAGCAAGAACCTATCGTTTCTCTCTATAAAAGTAGGCATCAATAGACAAATGAACTAAATCTTTTATCTCATAGTGCTCCCAACTGGGTCATGTTGGGAAGCATAATTAATTTCATTTGGTAATCAAATATGTACCTGCTGTGTACAAGCAGAAACTGCAAAATTCTTTTAATAGCATTATAAACACAAGAAAGCACAAGTTTTATCTATTACAAGCACCATAAATCCTCTATCTCACAGCACTCTCAACTTTGTCATGTTAGGAATACAATCAAAGGTTCATTTACCATGCAACTACCTCTTTGAAAACTACGCCTAATCCAAACCCTAATACAATTTCTTGCAAAGCCGTGTTTGCGATCATAAGTTTCATATTCTAACTTGAATTTGTATGAATTTGAATGCAAATCAATGTGATTTTGTATTGATTAGATCCACACCAATCTAAATCAAAAGTCCAAATTCCAAATTTTCAAACAGTATTGTAAATTTAGGTTAGCATTATGAAATTATCTAGCAAGTGATCTTGACGCAAGGATTGCAAGTGCAGGCAGCCAAAAGTCCCAAAATTTCTAAGAATCAAATAGGAGCGGAAGGCTTGATGGATGATGGTTCGCCCAGATCTATAGGCAACTTGATTTTAACGGATGAGCTAAGAAGGAAGATCCTGACATTTAGAAACACCATGGACCTGCCTTCCTGTGATGGCTCTGCTTCAATTAATGAGGTATTTTTTGATATGTACTTAGGAAATTCACAACCTGTTGTAGGAAGAATACCCTTTTTTAAGTGTTGGTGTAGGTATTCTTTGATCTGCCTTTAGGAAATTCACAAGCTGTTGTAGGAAGAATACCCTTTTTTTAAGAGTTGGTGCACTTCTCGGTTTTACCTACTTCCCTGTCTTCTTGTAGTTGGTGATTTCAACAATGGAGAGCCTCCATAAGCTATACCCTGAAGCCATAGCCCATATCCCAAGTTTAGAACTGAAGGGTCTATCGATGGAATATGTTCAAAATTAAACTAATGAAACAAAAAATAGCTTTTTCCATAATTTCAAAGGCTCATAGGCTAATGGATATGACATGTTCAAATAGGGAATGGTCTACTTTTGCAATTATTTGAAATCAATTTATAATTTATGGGCAAAGAATCAGGAGTGCTCAACACCTTGCAAGCCTAACGATCTTAGTAATATGCAAATCCCTTCTGGTCACATTGGTAAGTTATTTCTCCAGGATTTAGGTGGCAGCTTTCTCTTAATTGGAATGTTTGTGGATTAAGCTCATTGAATTTTTTTCTTGTTCTTTGCAGTTGAAACAGTGTTGGAGGCACTTGATGACATGATTAACCTATTTGGAGAAAGGTTTGATATGATGGATGTGAAAGATCAGAAGAGTGATTGGGATTCAGGGGATTCTTGTTCTAGCAACAGCTCCATCTACAGCTCTCCAATAATCTGAACATCTGTCCTCCCACAGCACACCAACTATTCTGCCAAGGAGGAAGTGTCTGCCAATATTTCTTATTCCCCAGCTCTTCTCTTGCCTCTAAGAGTCCAAGTAGTGGGGAAATTGAGTTCGTTTGATATGAAATGCCTCTCATTTTACAAATTCCCTCAAAACAAAACCAAATATTCAAGCCCTTTGATGCAGAAGAACACAGTTGATGAACCAAAACTAGAGATAGAAGCACAAAGCAATTGTGAGGGAATCATAGATTGCAAAACTAGGGAAGAATCTTCTACAATTCCAGTGTCAAATTTGAGAGATGATCGAACTGGTCAAACTAGCAACCCAGTCCTAAAGACTACATATATTTTGGATTACTTAGCACTATATTTAAATATCAAGAAGCGTCATTCAAAAAGTCACAAAAGAATGACTACATGGCTTGAAGTAGCAAGAAAAGGGCATGATAACCCATGACTGCATGGAAGATGGAGCTTAATCTTACCGTGGAGCAGCTGGAGGCTGGAGGTGTGGAGTCAAGTTGTCTGTGGAGCTGGGGATGACTGATGCCTATGGTTGTGGTCCATGGAGCCTAGAGGAGATGACGACTCAAGCTGGGGATCATTTGCACTTTGCAGGCTTGCAGCATCGGCAGGTCTAGCACGTAGCAGTGCACTAGAGGAGAGGAGAGGATTAAGATTTGAGAGTGTGAGAGCTGAGAGGTTAGAGATGAGGAAAGAGTAAGAGTTGCAGCACGGGTTAGGGGCCTATAGGGCTTTTTGAGGCTAACTGAAGTCTGAAGTAGTAGTGACGGTTTCAAGACCATCACTAATACCCTATTATTAGTCATGATTGTCCCAAACCGTAACCAACACCCTTAACTAATTATTTAAAACAATTTTAAAATAAAAACACTAGTAGTGATGGTTTCAAAATCGTCAGTAATACCCATTATTAGTGACGGTTTGAATGAATAGTCACTAATGTCCTTAACTATTGCTTTTTAATATTTTTTAAATAAAACACTAGTAGTGACGGTTTCAAAACCGCCACTAATACCCCATTATTAGTGACGGTTTGGGAGAACCATCACTAATACCCTTAACTATTTTTTTTTTTTAAATTTTAAATGAAAAAACTAGTAGTGACGGTTCAAAACCATCACTAATACCCATAACTTTACTTTTTTTAATATTTTTTTAAATAAACCACTAGTAGTGATGGTTTCAAAACCGTCACTAATACCCTATTATTAGTCACGATTGTCCCAAACCGTCACTAATACCCTTAACTAATTATTTAAAATAATTTTAAAATAAAAACACTAGTAGTGACGGTTTCAAAATCGTCACTAATACCCATTATTAGTGACGGTTTGAATTAACCGTCACTAATGTCCTTAACTATTGCTTTTTAATATTTTTTAAATAAAACACTAGTAGTGACGGTTTCAAAATCGTCACTAATACCCCATTATTAGTGACGGTTATTAGTGACAGTTTAAGAGAACCATCACTAATACCCTTAACTATTTTTTTTTTTTTAATTTTAAATGAAAACACTAGTAGTGACAGTTCAAAACCATCACTAATACCCCCTTATTAGTGACGGTTTGGACGAACCATCATTAATACCCTTAACTATTGCTTTTTTAATAGTTTTTAAATAAAACACTAGTAGTGACGGTTTCAAAACCGTCACTAATACCCCATTATTAGTGACGGTTCTCCCAAACCGTCACTAATACCCTTAACTATTTTTTTTTAATATTTTTAAAATGAAAACACTAGTAGTGACGGTTTTAACCATCACTAATACCCTTAACTATTTTTTTTTAATATTTTTAAAATGAAAACACTAGTAGTGACTGTTTTAAAACCGTCGCCAATACACTAGAATTGTCGCTAATGTTTTCTCAAAAACAATTTCGCGCGAAAATTGTTTAACGCACTTTTTTTAGTGATGAAAGTATTAGTGACGGTTTTAAAACCGTCACTAAAAGTTGGTACTAGTGACGGCGTCTAAAACCGTCACTAATACCAACTTTTAGTGACGAAATTGAAATCGTCACTAATACTTTCGTCACTAAAAACCAGTTTTTTTGTAGTGTTCATAAAGTCCAAGCCAATGAAAGATATCAATAGTTATATTAGTTGTTAGACTTTGAAATTATTTGAAAGCCCCCCCTAAATTTATGTAAACTATGAAATATCTAGGAAGCATCTTTACTAAACATGAGACCTAATTCAAGTCTAATTTGTATGAACCTATCTTCTGGAAGTGGTTTTGTGAAAATTTCTACCCACTGCTCACTAGTGCATACAAACTCGAGAGCCGCATCCCCTTTCTGCACATGATCACGAAGGAAGTGTTGTCTAATTTCAATGTGTGTTTGTTCATGAATGTGAGATAGGATTTTTAGAGATATTGATTGCACTAGTATTATCACATTTAATCGGTACTGTATCATAGTGTAACCCATAATCCATAAGTTGTTGTTTCATATAAAGAGTTTGAGCACAACAACTGCCAGTCGCAATATATTCTACTTCAGCTGTAGATAGGGCAACTGAGTTTTGCTTCTTGGAGATCCAAGAAATGAGAGATTGTCCTAAATAGTGGCAAGTGCTGCTAGTACTCTTCCTATCAACCTTACTACCAGTAAAGTCAATATCAGTACAAATCACAATCTCAAAGTTAGTATGCTTAGGGTATTATAAGCCTAACTCTATAGTTCCAACTAGATACCTAAGGATTCGTTTAAGAGCTAATAGATGAGATTCCTTAGGGGCGGTCAGAAACCTAGCATACATACACACACTAAACATAATATCAGGCCTACTAGTTGTGAGATATAGAAGATTCCCAATCATGCCACGACACAATTTCACATCAACAAGGATCCTTTGCTCATTTTATCAAGTTTGATGGAAGAACTCATAGGAGTACCAAGAATTTTACACTCTTCCATATTAAATTTCTTTAGCAAGTACCTAACATATTTGGATTGGCATATGAAAGTTCCATATTTAGCTTATTTAATTTGTAGCCCTAAAAAGAAACTAAGCTCACCTATCATGCTCATCTCAAATTCACTTTGCATGCATTTGGCAAACTCATTACACAACTCATCATTAGTTGCTCCAAAAATGATATCGTTAACATAAATTTGAACTAGGAGCATATCATCATTTTTGGATTTGATGAAGAGTGTAGTGTCAATCTTGCCATGGGTAAACCCATTTTCTAACAGAAAACCACTAAACCTCTCATATCAAGCTCTAAGAGCTTGTTTCAATCCATACAAGGCCTTAAACAACCAGTAAACATGATTTGGATATTTATGATTTTCAAAATCGGGTGGTTGTTCTACATATACTTCCTCACTAATATAGCTATTTAGAAAAGTGCTTTTAGCATGTATTTGAAACAATTTAAAATTTTTAAAAGTGGCATAAGCAAATAGCATACGAATGGCTTCCAACCTAGCAACAGGAGCATATGTTTCATCAAATTCTGTCCCCTCTTCCTAATTATAACCTTGGGCAACTAGTTTAGCCTTATTCCTAGTTACGACCCCATTCTCATCTTTCTTATTTCTATATACCCATTTAGTTCCACTAATTGTATGATCATTAGGACTAGAAACTAGGGTCCACACTATGCTTCTTTCAATTTGATTAAGTTCTTATGGCATAGACATCACCCAAGACTCATCCTCTATGACTTCTTTAATATTTTCAGGTTCTTCTTGGGACAAGAAAGCAGAATGACTCATTAGGTTCTTCAAGGAAGATCTTGTGGCTACACCATGAGATGATTCACCTATGATTTGATTTATAGAATGGTTCCTAATGAATTTCCAATCTCTAGGCAACTTCTGAACTTCATTTTCATTATCATTATCTTCAGATGGTTTATCATTTACTTCTAAATTTTTACTTGCATTGTTTTCGATGGACATCATCATTTTTCTTAGAAAATGGATTAGATTCATCAAATATGACATGGATAGATTCAATGACAATCAATGTTCTTTTATTGAAAATCCTATATGCTTTACTATTAAGTGCATAACCTAGAAAAATGCCTTCATTGGATTTAGAATCAAATTTCCCTAGATGTTCATTATCCCTAAGCACAAAGCATTTACAACAAAAAACATGAAAATAGGAAATATTAGGTTTATGGTTATTCCACAATTCATAAGGGGTTTTATTAAGTGACGGTCTAATCGACACCCTATTCATGACATAACAAGCAGTATTCATGGCCTCAATCCAAAAATATTTAGGTAGCTTATGTTCATTCAACATAGTTCTACCCATTTCTTGTAATGACCTATTCTTTCTTTCTACCACGCCATTTTGTTGAGGGGTCCTAGGTGTAAAAAAGTTATGTGATATGCGCTCTAGGTCACAATAATTTTCTTTGCCTTCATTTTTAAATTCAGTACCTTTATCACTTCTTATATGAGTTATCTTATAGCCTTTTTCATTGTGAACTCTCCTGCAAAGCTTAGTAAACTGTTCACATGATTCATTTTTATGTGATAGAAATAACACCCATGTGAACCTAGAAAAGTCATCAACAATGACAAAAGCAAATGATTTACCCCCAAGACTTTGCACAGAATTAGGACCAAACAAATCCAAGTGAAGCATTTCAAGTGGTCTAGTGGTAGATATAAATTTTTTTTTCTTAAAATTTGATTTTGTTTGCTTACCCATTTGACCTACATCACAAATTTTATCTTTCACAAAAGGCGTTTTAGGCAAGTCATTTACTAAATCTTTTCTTACTAGTTTTGACAATAAGTCCATGCTAGCGTGTCCTAAGCGCCTATGCCATAACCAAGTAACTTCATTTATTGCAGAAAAACAAGTTACTTGTTGTGAAGCTAAGTTATCAAAAGTAGTAGTGTATACATTTTCATGGCAATCTGCAGTGAGAAAAACTTTATGATATGATTTACTTTCAACTATGCATTTATCATTTTTCAAATGATACCTTATTTCCTTTATCACATAACTAACTTATGCTCAATAAGTTATGAAATTGGAATAGCTTTCCCAAAATGAGGGTGAATTGGGATTTAAAAATTTTATTCCTCCTTTTTAATACCTTTTGTGTTATAACAATAATCAATGCTCAAATACAATCAAAATTAATCCAGAGTAATCACAATCAAAGTAAAATTATCAACCACTCAATTATTCTAATAATAGCCTTGTATCAATATGAAAATTTTTTGAACTTGTATATGCCCTGTATCACAATTACACTTCTTCCCAATGTTCAGCTTTAAAATAAACTTTCAGTATAATGAGTTAAGGAAGATCAACCAAAGTAGTCCCTTTTGGTTTCTGCAATCAATGCTGATCAAACCAAAACAAATTACCTTCCGGTCTATTTAACAACCGGACACTCAGAATTTATTAATTTTAAAGCAACCACACAGATTGTAACTTTTGCTAAAAAAATAAAGAATAGGGAAGAGAAAGAAGAACACAAGGTTTTATGAGGTTCGGCTTCAACACAACCTGCATCCTCGCCCTTGGCAAAATCACCAAAGGATTCACCATCACCGTTCCTCTACCAGGCGGAACAATACTAGTTCAACACTCCTTGGGTAAGGCTAGAGCCTGCATTCTCCAAACAATATCCCCTTGTTTGGTCCAATGATTTAGCACTCGAACCGTTAATCAATCTGTTACAAATATATAAAACAAAGTGCACAAGAACTTGCTCCTCAAAGAGCTAATTAGTACAAATTTGAAAAAACTATGTACTTCAGTAAATTTAGAATATGAAAATTCAATATAAAGCTCTAAAGATTTATCATTGTAAGTATCTTTCAATAGATGAAAGAATAAAAAATTGATGCACAAACACAGTGAGAAACTCAACAGGATTTCAGAGATTTTCATGAGCGATAAGAGCAATAAAAAACTTTCAGAATTTCAGTAAGCTTTGAGAGAGTATGATAGCTAAATTGATTTCTTGGTGTATAAATTAATGATCCTTGAGGGTATTTAGGGATGTAGAAAGACTTCTTGCTTGTTCCCCAAGTTTACTTGGAGTAGGATCCAAGTTGTAAATTAGTTTGGGCTTCAAATAATTTAAATTTGAAAAATATGCCCGTTGAGAATTTTAAAATCTGCCGCAAGCCAAGCGACTGTGTTGTCACTGGCAGTTGGCTGTCCAAGTATTACAACTACAAAATCTACAAACAGAGAGGTGACAGTCGCTTGTCCTCAAGTTGGCAGTCATTTGTCACCAGAACAACTCAGGTTTAAAACACTCAGAAGGTTGGCAGTCGGCTGGCTAAACATACTGAGTCGTCTCAGTTTTCATTGACAGTCGTCTGTCCAACTTCTATCTCTTTGTTTAATATCTTTAACTTGCCATTCATCTGTTCATATACAGACAATCATCTGTCAACCGTAATTTCTTTCTTTAAAACATTTTTGATTTCTCTCTCATCTTTGTTTAATTTATCTTGGAGTATAAACTTGTTTAACATGTTCCAAGTTTTTAAAACTTCAAATTTCTAAGTGTGTCTTTGCCTAATGATCTTTAAAATGAAAATTCATATTTGAATCAAATTTGAAGTACTTACAAAGCTTGTTCTATAAACAATTTTGAAACTTCTTTGCTTTGAGTCCTTTTAATGTTGCTATTTAATCTTTTATTCTTTTATGAGCTTTCATTATGGATCTCTGGTATTCATGTGTGACTTTTCTTGTTCCTTGATCCTTATAAGCTTTCATGTCAGGGTATGTGAAATATGAGCAAATCATCTTGCTTGAAACACTATCACTTGGAAACACATTAGAAAACTTTACTTTGTTATCATCAAAACTAAGAGTGTGTAAGCCTAACTAGGCCAACAAGTTATGCTTCAACCCATCAACTAATAGAACATTATCAATAACCAGGGAAGGATCCTTACCAACGTTACCTATGCCGATGATGCGTTCCTTTGCATTGTCACCGAACGTCACACACCCTCCATCCTTAGGAATGATTAATGCAAATTTTGCCTTGTTGCTGGTCATGTGCTGTGAGCACTCGCTATCTAGGTACCACCTGTCCTTGGAGGAGGACAATCTCATACAAACTTGCAAGATAGACTAAGTAACTAATGCTGGTTCCCAAATTTTTTTGGGTCCACGGGGGTTAGTAACTGGATCACCCTTAACTACCCACACCTTTCTAATTTTTGCATGCTTATTACTAAGTGGACAATCAAATTGAATATGACCAATTTTTTTACATTTAGAACATTTCATTCTACACTAAGGATCTTTAGGTGGGACTTGAGATTTTGATTCGTGTGTGAAATGTTTGAAGTAAAGCTTAGGTCGTCTAACATTTTCAATGCTATTAAAACCTAGACCTTCTTTACTTAGAGAATTTCTTTGGGCACCAAGTAGTTTTTCAAAATTGCATTTGCCCTCAGTGAAATTTAAAAAAAATTTGGATCTATCCTCCAATTTCCTCTAAAGCTCAGCTATGGTCACATCTTTTTCTTTCAAAATCGAAGCATGAGAGGCCTTTGCTATTCCAAACAATTTGGACCAATTTTCACATTTCTTTTTCAAGTCATCATTTTCTTTGGTCATTTTATTCAATAGTTTAGATACACAAATATATTCAAATTGTAATTCTCTAAACATAGGCATGCAATCAGAATCACAATCATCAGACGAATAATATGAAGATAAAGAGCAAGAAGATGATACCTCGTCATCATGTGCCATCAAGCATAGATTAGCAACCTCTGAGTCGCTGCAGTCTGAGTCTAAGTCACTGCTACTTAATTTATCCCACGAAGTGACTTTTTTCATGACTTTCTTCTTTTTTCTAGCATCCTTTTTTAGTAGTGGGCAGTCCGGCTTGATGTGCCCAACTTTGTTGCGATTGTAACACGTGGGAGCATTTGATTTTTCTTTTCTTTTACTAGAATCTCCCTTCTCAGATGTAGACTCCCTTTATCTTTTGCATGGCTTTCTATTCTTCCTTAAGAATCTGCTGAATTTTCTAGTTAGCATGGCCATATCATCCTCAGAGTTAGGTTTGCTACATTCATTAGATGTATTAGTGGAGGTTTTCAATGCAATCACCTTTTTCGCCCTATTATGTTCATTGAGTTTCTCATTTATGGCTAATTCATAGGTAATCAAGGAACCTATCAATTCATCTAGGGTCATGGCCTTAAGGTCTCTACCCTAAGAAATGGTCATAGCCTTAACTTCCCAAACAAGAGGCAAGCCTCTAAGGATCTTCCTAATCATCTCATATATAGGATAGGTCTTACCTAATACATGTAGTGAGTTTATAATGTATGTGAATCTAGTGAATATGTTTTGAATAGACTCACCGACATTCATCGTAAAGGCCTCATATTCACTAGTCAGCATATCTATTCTATTATCTTTCACATCCCTAGTACCTTCATATGTGACTTCCAATTTATCCCAGATTTCTTTTGCAGTAGCATATGCCATTACTCTATTAAACTCATTCACATCAAGACCAGAATACAAATTATTCACTGCAGTGACATTCAAACTAATAGCTTTCATATCATCATCATTATATTCTTCCTCATTTTTAGGAACTGAGTGTGCAAACAACACTCAATAGGGTATGATCAATGGAATGCTCAAGAGTGTTCAATACAAGCAGTATCTTGGAAACTAAGTAAAGAAAATTTTAATAGCTAATCAAGATTCTGAAGATATCAATCAGATATTCAAACTAGCACAAGAAAATTTTCTTCAATGAGATAAGCACATTACTAGTTTGAAAAATATTTTGGCTTGTTGAAAATATTTTTGCACAACAAAAATCAAAGCTATGGAAGTCTTGCAACAACTATGCAAAGACCCCTAAGCTTGCTAGTCTATCCTAACAAAGATTTATAATATGAAATCAGTGGGATAAACTTGACTAAACTCCCCAAAAATAAATCACACAATAAACAAGAATGGTGGGAGTTTAAGCACTATCTAACAATCACAAGCACGCTCTATAAGCTCTCACAATCTCAAAATGTATCAAGGGAATGAAAATTTGAGAGTATTTGGACAATATGAGTATTTGAAAAAGAGAGAAAAGGGGATGGTGATGACTTACACAGAGTAGTGTCCCCAATTCCGAGAAAAGGGGATGGTGACAGCCATACCTGGGATTCCCGTCACCAACCCTCCCCCACATTGGTTTGACCTTGAGGCTCACTGTGAGTACTATGCAAACTCTTCTGATCACCCCATTGACTGGTGATGGGACTTTAAGTATAAAGTGCAAGAATTAAAAGATGTGGGGTGGCTAGCTTTCGACAATAAACAGCCCGGAATCCAGGGGAACCCCCTTTCTGACTACAGAGGAAATCATATTGGCATGATAGAAGAAAGAACCAAGGGAATCCTGGAAGCAGATCTCGATCAAATGACTCTAGATTGGGTATATGGCAAGCTCAAGGCAATCGACTTAGCAAAATTAGAGGCCACTTGTCCAGAGAGCACACTCTACGCGTGCCAGAATTTAGAGAAAAGATCCATACAATGGTGTGAAACTTTCTGAAGTTTCTTGTACAGGTTGCTTGATAGTAAGTGCGTGGATGTTGGCTTTATTCAGAAAGGCAAAGAATTCTTAGCTACAGGGGCAACGAGTAGGAGCATCTTCAATACACACGCCGACCCTTCATACATGTTGCATGAAGGACCCTCTATACCACTGAAGTGCCGGCCTGCCCAGTAATTTTCGTTCCCCAGCTATTCCCTCACCAAAGTGACAAAGCAGTGCCTTGGAAGTATGATTGCAAGGCTCATGTTAAAGGAGGCACAAACAATGTAGTAGGAGTAAAGGGGGTAACCCGCAGTGGGAGAGTGTACTCTTCGGAACGACTAGAGAAACCAAGCTCAGAAAAGGCCAGAGAACAAAGAAAAAGCCTTAAGAAGCCCGTTCTTCCACAAGAAGCATAAAAGTTCGTAAAGCTGATAAAACACAACGAGTACAGTTTAGTTGATCAGCTAAACAAAATGCCCGTACACATCACCATTTTGTCCTTACTATTGAACTCAGATGTCCACCGAGAAGCCCTATTGAAGATACTCAACCAGGCATACATCCCTCAGGATATCAGTGTGGACAACTTCAACCACGTAGTTAGGATTCTAGCTACAACTAATTACATAACTTTCGTTGATGAGGAAATTTAACCAGAGGGAATGGGGCATAACAAGGTGCTACATATATCTGTTAGATGTAAAGATCACATGATAGTGTGAGTTTTAATTGACAATGGGTCCTTGCTCAATGTCATGCCCATGATTACATTATAGAAATTGCCTGTGGACTTCTCGTATGCTAGATAGAACAACCTGATGGTGAAAGCCTTCGATGGAACTTATTGGGAGTTGATAAAGGCAATTGAGATCCCCATACAAATTGGGCCCGTAGTTTTTGATGTAACTGAAAGTCAAGGTGTAGTCTAAAGTGGGGGGGGTGAATTGGGTTATTAAAATTTTCTTTTAATTCTTTTCGAGAATTCTCAACATCTTGTCAATTAAGTAAATACACAACAAAAGCTTAGTTGTTTAATCAATCCACAAACCAACACTTAATCTCAACACAAATAAACAATACACAAACAATCCACTCAAACACAATATACTCAATCAAGATTGAAATGCAATACTTTTTAGCTTTAGCAGAAACTTAAGGAAGAATTTGTAGCCCTGTGTATATGAATGAAATTTGCTTGCTCTCTCTCAACTAAGATTTCCATAAACGATTAAACAACGTACTCCATTTTGGGTTTCCGCAAAAGTTTAATCAAACGTACTTTCTTAAGTTAAGAGTCTTCTTAATCTTTGTTTTTGATTTTTAGCAACCTGCACTTAGCATACACACCACACAATATATATATGCTGAAAATATAGAGAAGTGTAAGAGTGAGACTAAAATTTTTACAAGGTTCAACTTATCCCCAGCCTATGTCCTTGCCTTAGGCCAATACCACCTAAGGATTCCACTATAGCACTCCTTTCCGGGTGGAGCAAACCTTTTCAAATCCCTCCTTAAGGGTAGAGTTCCCTATCCAAGTGATATCCCATGCTTGGTCCAATGATTCAAACAATCCTTGAATCATCAACAACTACAAGGAAGACAATAGACAATTTGGTTTACAATGACACTCTTATAAGAGCAGATTAGTACAATTGAAAGCATTATATACTTCAATATAAAATATCAAAGGAAATAGAATTTAAGCTCAAGAGTGATTACACCAAATTTATTTTCTAGATGAGAATTATCAATTCAAAAGTTTAGAACTCAAAGAAGGATGATTTAGTACTTCTGAATTCTTCAGCAAGTCAGAGTTGCACGAGTGAGCAAAAGAGATCTTTGAGAAAGCAAGAGGGCTTTCAGCTTTAAAACAAATTTCAATTTCTTGGTTTAGTTTGGATTTTTAAAACATGTATTAATAAGCTCATAAAAATATTTTCATATTTCCTAAGATTACTTCGAGTATTTCACAAGTTTTTATTAAATTTGGGGTACAAGATAATTAAGTTTGAATTTTAAAATGTTTAAAATTATAGCCGTTAATAGTGGTTAGTAGATTGAAGTATTGGGTTCAGTCTTCGGAATTTCTTTAAAACACTGAAAAACTAACTGGAAATAGGGTCAGTTGATTGGGCTGGCATGGTTCAGTCTTTTGAGGCTATACTGCCTCTTCAGGATTTCAATAACAAATTCTTCAGTAGATTGAACTTAATCTTCAGTCATTTGAGGAAATTCTGTAGTAGACTGAACTTAATCTTCAATCGTCTAAGGAAATTCTTCAGTCTTCTGAAATTACACTTCAGTTGTCTGGGCAGTTTAGAAAAAATGGTTTTTCAGTTTGCTTTTTCAAAAACTCTTTGCTTTCTTCCTTTGAATCACTTTAAATATGAATATGACTTTTAGTGATCTTTGAACTCTCATTGCTATTTTTTTTTTTGAACTTTGTCTTTAAGCATTCCTGAAACATCATCACTTTAACAACATATATTAAATCAACTTTTATTTGTTGTCATCAAAACGAGATTTGAATGCCATGTTAGGCCAACAATTTCCCCCTTTTTGATGATGACAAATAAGGAGCAAAGATGAAAGATCCTTTTTAAAAGGCTCCCCCGTACAATAAGCAGGCCTTTTAACAATTTAGAAAAATGATAATATCAAGCATGAGGAATTTGAAAAAAAAAATCACAATTAAGCATATGACCACAATTAAGTACATTAAGCATATGAACACACACAATCTAGTATACTTCATTATAACATATGTAGTGTGCTTTTACTTTTTTAACATTAATTTTTCTTTTTTTGCTTTAACATGTTTACTCATATTGTGTTTTAACATTCATGCTTTAACATTCATATTTTTTTTCATATTTGCTCAAAATTCATATTTGCTCTATAACTTCTCTCCCCCTTTGACATCATTCAAAAAAAATTGAGGGGCATAAGGCTAAAAAGTCATTATAAGAACATAGTCATTTTTAGAAGCATAGGAAAAACACAAAAATAAAATAAAGGCAACATAAAAAGTAAGTGCTTACATGAAGAATACTTAATACAGCATTAAAATTCTAAAACTCAGCTATCAACATCATCATCTTCTTCTTCAGCTTCTTCATCACCTTTCTCTTCTTCATCTCCTTCATCACTCCCCTCCTCAAAATCTTCATCATCACTTTGAGGGGCTGAACTAGTGTCCATAGGATCAACACCTCGAGAGGAGCTAGCCTAATATTCCTCAATACGAGTGAGGCGTTGGTCTAGTGAGGATACCTTCTCTTGAAGGGTCTGAAGTGCTTATCTCATATCCCCACTGAAGGTGGAAAATTCACTATGAAAGGACATGAACCAAGAAGGAGTGTCTGCAGGAGGTCCTTGGTCATGAGCTGGTGGAGGAGGAGGAGCTTCTGTTGGTGCTCGTTAAGGTCTTCCTCCTTTGAAGTACCAACCCTAATCACTCTTATCATAGCCCATTTGTTTAAGGATTTTGGAGTTGAAGAGGTTATAACGAGTATGTTTTATGGACAATTCTGAAGGTGTAGTAATATCAAGCTGAGCAAAAATGAGATTCAATGCACCTCCATATGGAAAAGTCACTCTTGATGCTTCTAACTTTGCCCACCTCCGCTTCAAAACAAGACTAGTCATATCAAGTTTCTTTCCTTTAAGTAGACACCATAAGACAAAGCACTCAACATACGAAAGATGATCGAAAGAGCCAGTCTTGGGTAAGATGGTATATGAAATTATTTTGTAAAGGATTTGGGTGCTTGAAGATCCAATTGTTTGTACAATGGTGGATGTCCAAAATACACAGGTTCATTTTCCATAACCAGAGGCAAAAAGGCTTTTGGTGTGAAGTCTTGTTCTAAAATCAAGGATGAGCAAATGCATGACATTCGAATTCTCCTGGGGTGATATGCAGAATGGGAGCTAAAATTTAAGGGGTTAAAACAATTTTCTTGCCTTGAACCTCTATAGTTAAAACATCATCTTCATGAACCAGGTTGGCATGAAAAAATTTAATAAGATTAGGGAACATGCCTTTGGCTTGGTAAACTACAAAGTTCATCCAGTCTATATTCCTAAACATAGGGAGTATCTTAGGGAATTCTGTATCAAAGAAGGTGGTGCCGATCACCTTACCAAAATAGGATCCATAGAACGGAGAGTAGAACGATAACAAAGCTTGGATTGAGGTGCAACTAGTTATCTCTCGATGTTGTTATCATCTCTACCAGTAGAAGGTCCTCGGTTTGCTGTCGTTTTAGTGCGAGGCATATTGAAGATCAAATGATCACCTGCTATGAAACCCTAGAATCTATAGGTAAGGATGTGTAATTCTATTGGGAGGCTTGGATTCAAACGATTTTTGGTGAGGATTGAAGAAGACAGAGAGTGGGTGCTTTAGATGAGTGATGGAATAGTTTTCAAGGGCCTGAAGTTATGGTTTTTGGGTGTTAAATATATAGATCTTGCAACTGTAGTAGACTGAAGATTAAGTTCATTCTTCTGAAGATTTACAAAATAGGAATGTGAACAGACAATAACACCTCATTCGTCTCAAGTGTGATGGCTCAGTTGTCTGGAGTCTATAAATTTGTAAAATTCTTTCTATGCATATCCAGAAATCTTCCTAAATCACTTCCCTACTATGTCATAATGCAAGTTCTCTTATAATGGATATGAATCTTTCTTTAGAGAGAGATTCTATAAAGATATCTACCCATTGGTCATTTATGTTTATAAATTCAAGTAGGATGTCTTCTTTTTGAACATGATCTTTTCCTTCTATTATTTTATCACATTATTAGGCTTCAATTGTCTTTTCAAATTGGCTTTTGAGGTGTATGACTTCCTTGATCTTTGAATATAAGCTTCCAACACTCCAAGTCTAATTGATGTTTGGCCAACAATGACATTTTGTGTTTATTTGATATATCTCATAAGCTCTTCTTTTAGTTTTATACATTTCAACTAGTTCAATGTTCTTTAAATTCTATTAAGTGGTTTCCTTATTAAAACATCCTAATATCTTTGGAGTCCATTTTATCTAGGTACCCATACTTTCTTCGTTTCAGATGGTTTAGCAAACGATGTTTCTTTTACTCTCCAAACTTGTCTAGTTTTCACATCCTTTCTCTTTAATGGACATTCAAACTTAATGTATCCTTTCTTCTTACATAGAAAGCATGTGGTGTGAGCATAAGCATTTGACGAGGTGCCAGCATAATCTTTAGAGACTTTTGTGAAGTATCATATGTAAAGAATCTTTTTCCTCATATTTTCAACTCCATTGAGTCCTATGCTTTCTTTATTCAAGGACATTCTTTGTGCGCCAATCATTTTGTCAAAGGTCTCATTTCCTCTAGTAAAATTGTAGATTATTTTAGTTTGCTCCTCAATTTTTCTTTTAAGATCACCAATTTCTGAGTCTAGTATATTTTTACCCTTTTCTTGTAGTTTTACTTGGTCTTGAGACATCTTGCCAATTTATTTTCTCGTTCAGAAATATATTGATCTTTCTCAATATTTTGGGATCTTATATCTTATAATTCCTTAATCATCTTTTCATTCTTGCTTTCTAATTTCTTGATTTTCAAATCCTTTTATTTTTCAGTAAGTTTTTGAGATTCTGATTCTTTCATTGCAGCTTCATTCTTATTTTTCAATGATGTATATCTTTTAGTCATATTAACTAGACTCTTATGAACTTTGAGTAGCTGACTTTGTAGTTCTTCATAAGATGGCATACTCTCATCATTGGTTTCATTAGATGAATCACTACTATAATTATTAAATGATTTGGATGAGGAGCTTTGTCCTTCATCATCGTCCTATGCCATATAGCAAGCAACCTCTTGGTCAGTTGATTCAATTTCTGAACTACTTGTACTAATATTATCCCATGTAGTGGCTTTCATTGCACTTTTCTTTTTCCTTTTGGAATTTTTCTTAAGTTGTGGACAATCCGGTTTTTTGTGTCCAACTTTCTTGCAATTATAGCATGTAGGAGGTTCTTTTTTATTAGTTTCTTCTTCATCTAATTTCGATTTATGGATTTTTATTTTAAATTTATTCTTTCTTTTAAATATTTTTGCAAGTTTCTTGGATAGGAAGGCTATTTCATTTGTATCCATCTCTTTTGCATCTTCATCACTAGAGCTTTCATTTAAGGCTTTAAATGTAATAGATTCCTGGGCTTTAGATTTTCCACTTCTTTCGTTTATCGCCATCTCATATGTGAGAAGTGATCCTATAAGTTCATCTAGTGACGTGGTTTTGAGATTTTTACCTTCTATTATGGCTATGTCTTTTGGTTCCCAAATGGGTGGAAGTCCTCTAAGGATTTTACGTATCATCTCATAAGTAGAATAAGTTTTCCACAGAGCATTTAATGAGTTTATGATATGTGTAAACCTCGTGTGCATGTTTGTGATTGATTCATCAGGATTCATCCTAAAGGCTTCGTATTCATTAGTCAACATATCGATTCCATTGTCTTTAACATCTACAGTACCTTCATAGGTTACTTCAAGTTTATCCCAAATTTCCTTTGCTGTTTTACAAGCTATTAGGATTGGTATAATCCCAAGAGGGGGGGTGAATTGGAATTTTCAAGCTTTTCTCCTAGGTAAGACTAAATGCTAGCAGGATATTACAACCTAGGGTCTTTCTAAGCAATCTTTAATGCGCTGATAAATATAATATATGGAAATTCAAATTATGCGCATCTTTCACATCAGAACATATACGTGTGATAAATAGAAAGTGCGGAAATATAAATAAACACACGATATATTATCAGGGTTCGGCCAACTGTGCCTACGTCCCCGCCTCTAACTCTTAAGCCTGAGGATTCCACTAAAGGCTTACTTAAGGGTGGAGCGGCACTGATACATACCAGGTCAATTCAAGGGGCTGACTTCAACCAACACGCCTTAACAGGATGACGCATCTAGCTTTCCTAACCGGGTCTAAGCCAATTCGAGACTATTTCAAAGGGCTAGTCTCCCTCTTCAGGCTCATGCTTGGAATACAATAGTTTTGCTCAATCAATGACACAGTACAGTGATTGTGTTTTCACGTAAAGCAGATATGTACCCAATTACGCACAATCTTATACACCACCAACAAGATATAATATGTAAACTCAATGTGGTTTAAGTTATATCAGCTCTTAACTAAATATTTGCTATCGATATAATCAGTGCGTGAGAGTGCAATCACTATAATCTTTGTATCACAAGATGTATTCATTCTAAGTGCTCAAATAAAGATATTAGCCAAACAATATATATGTATATTTCAATCAGCAGGTTTTCTCAATCGTATGGTGCTCAAATAATGTATATGTTTGGTTTGCAAAAGATATATAATCTTTGTATTCAGAAAATAATATATTAGTCAATGAATATTGTAACAAAGATCAATATCACATAAAAAAATATCTTTTAAAAGTTGTATCAAAATAAATCCCACAAGATATTTGGAAATGTTTTGAAGAGATTTTGCAATCCAAAAATAAATACAAATTTCACAAGATATTGCAATGAATGTGCAATACTCGGAAGTTTAATATAAGTCTTCTTAGGAGAGACTTATTAACGAAGTCCCCTAAAAAAACTTAGGTTTGGCTCTTAAGAAAATCGAATCAATCAAATAGAGCAAGGAGAGCACCTATAGAACAACCACACTTAAACACACTTACAAAGAAGTTTAAGTAGTAAGATTAGGTAAGAATAAGTGTAGGAGGCTCAAAAGTGAGTATTATAGGTTTTTGGATTTTCAAAGAATTTTCCCTAATCAAATTTGTTAATCAGCTACTAATAATCCCAAATGAGGGGCTATATATAGACACCCCATGAAATATAACAGTTGGGGACATAGTCGGGATTATTAGAAAAGATTAATGATGTTTTAAGTATTTCAACCCAGATAAAAATAAGTTAACCACGGTAAAAATGCAGGGCAACCCGAGAAACCCGGTCGACCAGAAACCATTCGATCGGCCGAAGTTCATATGGGTCGGTCGACCGAGCATATTTTGAATTGGGTACTTGGTTGACCGAACATACATGTCTGAGGCGATTTTTCCATTTTACCGAGGTTTAGTCAACCAGAATGATTTTGAACTGAGCAACTCGATCGATTAGACCGTTGGGATTTCTCCCGAGGACCCTCGGTCGACTAGAGCGTTGGAGTACATTTTTCTCTCGGTCAACTAGGAAGTCAAAATGTTGACTTCAAGAGGGTTTGGTCGACCGGGGCCATTTGAACTACGAGAGTTCGGTCGACCGGGCTGTGGTCAACAAGTTGACTTGGTCCAGGTTCGATCAACTGGGGCATTTTGTACATCGTAGTTCGATCGACTGAATGTGCACATTTTGTGCATTTCGGTCATGTTTCAACCAATGATCACCCTATAATAGTGCCTAAAACATATAAGTACAAAGGTGAGTGTCCTAGGGTCTTTTCTAGGTCTTTTTGTAGAAACCAAAAAAATCCGGTGTCGGTCGACCGAAGGGTAACCCCTAAAGTCTTTCTAAGGTAATTTTTAATTATTCTTGGTTTGAGCTTATGTAATAGATCATGCATGTGATGTCTGTGTGCTTATTACAAACCAAAGACTCTAATTTACTATTACAGACCCTTTACATGAATGAAATATATTACAACGTAAGAAATTGGGTCTTCAAGCTTCACTTTCTCCATGTGCATTATGATCTATCAATTTAAGTTCCTTCAAGCTTCACTTTCTCCATGTGCATTATGATCTGTCAATTTAAGTTCTTGCACAAAGCCTCAAACACCCTTAGATATAATAAATATTTGTCATGATCAAAACCGGGCGTAACCTATAAGGTCAACACAAGCCATAACTCTATTGAATTCATTGATGTCAAGTGCACAATATAGGGCGTTTATAGAACTAGAGTTGACTTGCAGCATTTTATGATCCATCTTGGCCATTTATTTTTCTTCTTTAGGAACCTCTTTTCCGTCTACTAGTTTTTTAGGAATTAAGTCACCATTTTTGACAACCTTCCAAGCTTTCCAATCTATAGTTTGAAGATAAATTCTCATTCGTTGTTTCTAAAAGGTGTAATTAAGTCCACAAAAGATAGGTGGTCTAGTTGAGGATTGACCCTATCCAAAGGGAGTTGCTCCAACATGTGCCATGTAGATCTTTATATAACTACTTTTTAAGTTTTCTTATAACATGACTCTAATATCAATTGAAAGTCAAGATATAGTCCCAAGAGGGGGGTGAACTGGTGATTAAAATTTTATTTTAATTCTTTTTCAGAATTCTTAACCTCTTGTTAATTTAGCAAATACACAGAAAAAGCTTAGTTGTTTAATCAATCCACAAAACAGCACTTAATCATAACACAGATAAACAATACACAAACAATCCACTCAAACACAATATACTCAATGAAGATTGAAATGCAACACATTTAAGCTCTAGCAGAAACTTAATGAAGAATTTGTAGCCCTATGTATATGAATGAAATTTGCTTTCTCTCTCTCAACTAAGATTTCCACAAATGATTAAACAATGTACTCTCTTTTGGGTTTCCACAAAAGTTTAATCAGACGTACTTTCGTCAGAGTTTTCTTAATCTTGGTTTTTGATTTTTAGCAACCTGCACTTAGCATACACACCACACAATAAATATATACTGAAAATAAAGAGAAGGGAAAGAGTGAGACATGACTTTTTACGAGGTTCAACTTATTCCCAGCCTAAGGATTCCACTATAGCACTCCTTTCTGGGTGGAGCAAACATTTACAAATCCCTTCTTAAGGGTAGAGCCTCCTCTCCAAGCGATATCCCATGCTTGGTCCAACGATTAAAATAATCCTTGAATCGTCAATAACTACAAGAAAGACAATAGACAATCTGGGATACAATGAAACTCTCAGAAAAGCAAATTAGTACAATTGAAAGCACTATATACTTTAATATAAAATATCAAAGGAAATAGAATTTAAGCTCAATAGTGATTTCACCAAATTTCTTCTCTAAATGAGAATCAACGATTCAGAAGTTTAGAACTCAAAGAAGGATGATTCAGTACTTTAGAATTCTTCAATAATTTAGAGTTGCAAAAGTGAGGAAGAGAGATCTTTGAGAGAGCAAAGGGGATTTCAACTTTGAAACAAATTTTCAATTTCTTGGTTTAGTTTGATTTGATAAAACATGTATTTATAGGCTTATAAATTTTTTTTTTTTGTGTTGCACAAGATTACTTGGAGTATTTCACAAAATTTTATGAAATTTGGAGCACAAGAAACTTAAGTTTGAATTTTAAAACATTTTAAAAATTATTACCGTTACAGTGTTCAGAAGACTGAAATATCGGGTTAAATCTTCTGAAGTTCTTTAAAACACTAAAAAACAAATTGGAAATAGGGTTAGTCAACCGGGCTGACATGGTTCAGTCTTTTGAGGCTATATTGCCTCTTCTGGATTTCAATAGGAAATTCTTTAGTAGATTGAACTTAATCTTCAGTTATCTGAGGAAATTATTCAGTAGATTGAACTTAATCTTCAATCGTTTGAGGAAATTCTTCAGTCTTCTGAAATTACACTTTAGTCGTCTAGGCAATTAAGAAAAACAAGTTTTTCAATTTTGTTTTTCAAAAACTTTTTGCTCTCTTGCTTTGATTTCTTATAAAAACTTTTTCCAAGGTTTTTTAAAAATAAAGTCTCTAAGTCATAATGACCCCTAAAGAGCTTCAACATATTTCCATGTGATATTTTCACATACTTTAATCATCTTGGTGTTGCTTGAGCTACCTTCGAATCACTTTAAATATGAATATGGCTTTTAGTGATCTTTGAACTCTCATTGTTATTCTTTCTTTTCAACGTTGTCTTTAAGCATTCCTAAAACATCCTCACTTTAACAACATATGTTAAATCAACTTTTATTTGTTAGCATCAAAACGAGATTTGAAAGCCATGTTAGGCCAACAGTTATGTTCCAAGTCATGGATATCACTCCATCGTACACTTGCTTGTTGGGGAGACTCTAGATTCATAATATTGTGGCAGTTTCATCTTCATTGCCTTAGAGGGTAAATTTTGTGGTAGAAAACAAACTGATCTGTGTATATGGTGAGATAGATGTAATGATCACCAAGGCCACTTCCACTCCTTGCATAGAAGCTGCAAAAGAAGCACTAGAAGATTCATTTCGGGCTTTTGAAATCATTAATGCCACAACTATGATGGAAGGGTCTCTCATTCCTTAACCTCGAATTTCCTCCGCGGCATGCATGATGGCCTCTAAAATAATCAAACAGGGATATTGTCTAGGAAAGGGATTAGGAAAGCTTGCATAGGATCCCAAGACCTCTATTACTCAAAAAAGAAAAGGATCAATATGGCCTCAGTTACGTATCCACCGTCGTGGACCGAGGAAAGAAGGCAGTAGAAAAAAAGATGCAAAGAATGGAAAGGCTCACCAATGAAGTGAGTGCCCCATGGGGATTGGATGTCCTAGCGAACTAGACTTTTGTAAAAGCAGTTAGTCCAACTTGGAGGCATAAATGAAGTAGTTGAACATCTCGGCGATTGATTCAGAAGATTCTATGGATGTTGTGAGTCAATAGATACCCCCCCCCCAAAGCAGAGTTGAGAAACTAGGATGTTATTGAGTATCCCATCTTCCTCATGTAAAAGTTTTTTCTTTTCTTGTTTCAAATATTTTTAAATTTGTAATACAATGGCAATATAGTCCCGAGTAGTTTTTTTCATTTTAATGAAATGGTATATGTGTTGCTTGTCCTTTTCTTCTTGAGTTCCATTGTCAAAAAAATGTTTTCTTTAATTTCGTGCAAGGATAAGGAAGATGAAAACACCAATACACCAGAGTTAGGGGTTGATGCTAATTTTGAAAACATAATCCAAGAAGCTGAAATAGAAGAAGAAGAGCCTAATCTATCCCTTGAAATGGAAATAATGTTAAAATCTGATGAAAAATCCATTGTGACCAATAGCGACCCCACAATTACCATAAACTTGGGAACTGAGGAAGAATCGAAACAAGTAAAAATAGGGGCGCTATTGAGTGGTGAAGAGAAAGACAAAATAGTTGACCTCCTGAAAGAATATTGGGATGTTTTTGCATTGTCGTACCAAGACATGCCAGTCTTAGACACTTACTTGGTAACCCATAAGATACCAACATATCCCGAATGCAAGCCCGTAAAATAAAAGTTGAGGAGGATGCGGCCTGATATGCTATTAAAAATAATGGAGGAAGTTCAAAAGAAACTTGAGGTGAGTTTCTTGGAAGTAGCCCAGTAACCTGAGTAGATGGCCAATGTGGTCCCAATAATGAAGAAGAATGGGAAAGTGCGAGTATGTGTTGACTATCGAGACTTGAATAAGGCTAGCCCTAAATATAATTTCCCACTCCCACACATTGATTTGTTGGTACATAACACAATAGGGCATGCATTGTTTTCATTCATGGATGGCTTCTCGGGTTACAACCATATTAAGATGGCCTCGGAAGATAAAGAAAATACCACATTCATCACCTTATGGGGAACCTTCTATTATAGGGTCATGCCATTTGGTTTAAAGAACATGGGGGTCACTTAGCAAAAAGCCATGGTAACCCTGTTTCATGACCTGATGCATAAAGAGATAGAGGTATGTGTGGATGACCTGATAGTTAAGTCGCAGAGCGAAGGAAACCACGTGGCTAACCTGGAAAAGTTGTTTAGAAGGCTACAAAAAATGTCAACTGAAGTTAAATCCAGAAAAATGTACCTTTGTGTTGACCTTATAGGTCACGCCCAGTTTTGATTATGATAAATACTCATTGTATCTAATGGGTATTCGAGGTTATGTGCAGAAACCTAAATTGTCAAGATCATAATGCACATGCACATTGAGCAAATGATGAATGAAGAACAACTTATATTTAGTGTTGTAATATATTTCATTTGTGAAAATTGATCTGTAATGGTAATTAGGGCTCTGGTTTGTAATAAGCTCACACACATCACATGCATGATTTATTACGTAAGCTCAAACCAAAATATAACCTAAAATGACCTTAGGGTTTACCCTTCGGTTGACCTTCAGTCGACCGACACCGGATTTTTTTGGTGTCTTCAAAATTGAACCAAAAGTGACCTTAGGATACTCACCTTTGCACTTGCGTATATTAGGAACTTGAATAAGATGAATGTGTAATGAAATGGGACTGAAATGCACACTTTGTGCACTTTCGATCGACTGGCCATGGTAGTTCATTCTGCCCCGGTCGACTGAAACAGGCCTGGGTCAACAGTTGACCAAGGCCCTGGTTGACCGAACCAGTATATTTCAAAACTCCTTGGTCGACTGGACCAAAACCCCCTGAGGTCAACAAATTGACCATTTGGTTGACTGAGCCAAAAATGAATACCAACTACCTAGTTGACCGAGGGTCCTCAGGAGAAATCCCAAAGGTATAGTCAACCGAACCAGTCAGTTCAAAATGGCCCAGTCAACCGAACCTTGGAGAAAAGGAAATCGCCCACTTTCGATCGACCGAGTCTTCAGTTCAAAAACCTTCTGGTCGACCGAACCATATAAACTCTGGTCGACCGAAATGGTTCTGGTTGACCAGACCTCTCAGGTTGCGTTAAAATATTTGAAATGTCATTAAACTTTCCTAATAATTTCTAATAGGTCCCCAACGGTCAAAAATCATGGGGCGTCTATATATACCCCTTCATTTAGGAAAATTAGCAACTCGATTGGTATTTAAAATCCAAATATTTTCTCTCAAGAAAAACTCTCACTACTATTCCTACTTTCTTAAAAACCACTCATACTTGCCCTCTTCTATTGCCTACATCATTTTGTAAGTTGATTGAGTGATTACATTGATAGGTTTGCTCTCATTGTTTAAGTGTTTGAATCAATTCTTTTTTAGAGCAATGCCTAAGTGTTCTTAAGGGGCTTTTCTCATAAGCCTATCCTAAGAAGACTTTGTTGAACTTCCAAGAATTGCATTCTCATTGCAATAACTTAGGAAGTTTGTATTTGCTTTTGACTTGCAAAAAAATATTTTCAAACTTACTCAAATATCTTGTGGAAACTTTATTGGTGTATTTGTGAAAAAATATTTGTGTTTGTTACATTAATCTTTGTAGCAATATTTATTGAAGTCTATATCATTTGCTGAATACAGAGATTGCATAGTTTTTTCAAACTAAGCATATACAGTATATGCGTGATTGAGACATACTATTGATTGACATACTTGAAACTCACTTGATATTCTGTGTAAACACGTTTGATTGAATATTTTGTGATACACAGATTGTTATCGACACTCTCATGTACTCACTACACTAATAGAAAATACATTTGAGAGTTGAACTATTTATATCACACTGAGCTTACATTTTAAATCATCTGTGGTGTATGTGATTAAATGCATTTGGGTACAAGTCTACTTTACGAGAAAGCACTTTCATATTGTACCATTTGATTGTAATCTGAGTAATTCCAGGTGTGGCCTGAGGGGGTGGTAATCCAGTTCGGTAAGGATTGGTGTAAAGGTTGAGGTCGGCCCTGTGCTAATTGACCTGATTTGTATAGGTGCCGCCCCACTCGTTTAAGTGAGCAAGTGATTGTGATAATCTTTATGCTTGTTAGCCAAGGAAGGGACGTAGGCAATTGGCCAAACCTTGATAACATATCTGTGCGTCATCCTCTCTTTACTGCTTTCTGGTGCATGTGTGATTGATTAAATTGTTTTATTTACTTTCCAGTATACATTTACTTTACTTGCACTAGATTGACCATAGGGTTGTGAATATACTGGTATTAGGTGGAATACCCAAGGGTTAAATTTTAAAAATACCAATTCACCCCCCCTTGGGATCACAGTAAAGCTAACAATTGGTATCAGAGCCACGTAGCATAGACTAGTTATTATTTTGCAAAAAAGATGAAATATGGCTCACAGCTTCGTGACCCCTTTCCCTGAGGGACTATCTTCCACACAACCTCCTATTTTCAGTGGTGTTAATTACACCTTCTGGAAATAGAGGATGCACATCTACCTTCAAAATACTGATTGGAAGGTGTGGAGGATTGTCTCTAAGGGAAACTATGTCCCTATGAAAACTGAGGGTGCAGCTAGGGTTCCTAAGACTGAGGATGAATATGATGATGATGATATGAAAGCTGTTAGTCTTAATGCCACTGCCATGAATATTTTATACTATAGTCTTTACGTAAATGAATTTAACAGAATTATGGCATGTTCTACTGCAAAAGAAATATGAGATAAGTTAGAGGTCACATATGAGGGTACTAGAGATGTTAAAGACGGTAGAATAAACATTTGACCTATGAGTATGAAGCCTTTAGGATGAATGTTGGTGAGTCCATTTAGAGCACATACACTAGATTTACACACATCATAAACTCACTCCATGCATTAGGAAAGACCTATCCCACATATGCGATGATTAGGAAGATCCTTAGAGGCTTACCTCCTGTTTGGGAAGTCAAGGCTATGACCATTGCTGAGGGTAGAGACCTTAAGGCCATGACCTTAGATGAATTGATAGGTTCCTTGATTAGCTATGAATTTTTCATAAATGAAATACTTAATGAGCATAATAGGGCTGAGAAAGACACTGCACTGAAAGCATTTAAATAACCCATCTAGTGAGTGTAGTTTCATCTAACATTGATGATGAAATGACCATGCTAACTAGAAAGTTTAGCAGATTTTTCAAGAAGAACAGGAAGTCATTTAAAAAATACAGAGACTCCACTAATGAGAAAGGAGAGTCCAGCAAAAGAAAAGAGAAATCAAGTGCTCCTACGTGCTATAACTGCAACAAGGTGGGGAACATCAAACCTGACTACCCACTGCTGAAAAATGAGGCTAAGAAAAATAAGAAAGCCATGAAGGCTGGGATTTCATGGGACCAATTCAGCAGCAGTGACTCGAATTCAGATCATAGTGACATGGAGGTTGCTAATCCGGGCTTCATGGCACATGAGGATGAGGTATGCCTAAGATCGTCCTCCTCCAAGGACAGATGGTACTTGGATAGTGGGTGCTCACGACACATGATCAGAGACAATGGCAAATTCACATCAATTGTTCTCAAGGATGGAGGCTACATAACATTTGGGGACAATGCCAAAGGACGTATCATCAGGGTAGGTAAGGATTCTTCCCTTACTATTAATAATGTTTTGCTGGTTGATGGACTAAAACATAATCTACCTAGCATAAGTTAGTTGTGTGACATGGGGTATAAAGTATCTTTTGAAAATGACAAATGCATAGTAGAAAATAAAACAGATCACAAAGTGCTTTTTACTGCTGATAGACATGAAAATGTTTATACTACCTCTTTTGATAATTTAACTTCACAACAAGTAACATGTTTTTCTGCTATAATGAAGCTAGTTGGTTATGGCATAGGCGTTTAGGACATGCTAGCATTGATTTACTGTCTAAACTTGCTAGAAAAGAATTGGTTAAAGGCTTGCCTAAGATGTCATTTTTAAAGGATAAAATATGTGATGCATGTCAAATGGGTAAGCAAACAAAATCTAGCTTTAAGAAAAATAAATTTATATCTACCACTAGACCTTTGGAGATGATTCACCTAGATCTATTTGGACGTAATTCTGTGCAAAGTCTTGGTGGTAAATCTTATGCTTTTGTAATTGTGGATGAATTTTCTAGATTCACATGGGTGTTGTTTCTTGCACATAAAAATGAATCATGTGAACAATTCACCAAACTTTGTAGAAGAATTCAGAATGAAAAAGGATATAAAATCACTTACATTAGAAGTGATAGAGGCACGAAATTCAAAAACGAAAGCATAGAAAAATATTGTGACTTAGAGGGCATATCACATAACTTCTCTACACCTAGGGCACCTCAACAAAATGGTGTAGTAGAAAGAAAGAATAGGTCACTGCAAGAAATGAGTAGAACTATGTTGAATGAGCATAACTTACCTAAATATTTTTTTGCCGAGACCATTAATACTGCATGCTATGTTATGAATAGGGTGGCTGTAAATGCTTTGTGCTCAGAGATAATGAACATCTAGGAAAGTTTGACTCAAAATCCGATGAAGGTATTTTCTTATGATATGCATTAAATAGCAACGCATATAGGGTTTTCAATAAAAGAACTTTAACTGTTTTTGAATCTATTCATGTTGTATTTGATGAGTCTAATCCATTTTCCAATAAAGATGATGAAGATGATATTTATGTTAGAAAATGCTTAGAGAAAATGTCAATTGAAAACAATGCAAGTGAAAATCAAGAAGCAAATGAAAAATCTCTTGAAGATAATGAAAATGGAAATCAGGAGTTGCCTAGAGATTGGAAATTCATTAGAAGTCATCCTATAGATCAAATCATAGGCTAACCATCCCATGGAGTAGCCACAAGATCCTCCTTGAGAAATATAGTGAATCATTCTACTTTCTTATCCCAAGAAGAACCTAAAAATATTAAAGAAGCCATAGAAGATGAGTCTTGGGTGAGATCCATGCAAGAAGAGCTTAATCAATTTGAAAGAAGCAAAGTGTGGACCTTAGTTCCTAGGCCTAATGAGCACACCATAATTGGAACTAAATGGGTATATAGAAATAAGAAAGATGAGAATGGGGTAGTAACTAGGAATAAAACTAGACTAGTTGCCCAAGGGTATAACCAATAGGAAGGGATTGACTTTGATGAAACATATGCTCCTGTTGCTAGATTAGAGGCCATTTGTATGCTACTTGCCTTTGCCTCTTTTAAAAATTTTAAACTGTTTCAAATGGATGTAAAAAGAACTTTTTTAAATGGTTTCATTAATGAAGAGGTATATGTAGAACAACCACCCGGTTTTGAGAATCATAAATATCCTGATCATGTTTACCAATTGTCTAAAGCCTTATATGGATTGAAACAAGCTCCTAGAGCTTGGTATAAGAGGTTTAATAGTTTTCTACTAGAAAATGGGTTTACCCGTGGCAAGATTGATACTACACTTTTCATAAAATCCAAAAATGATGATATGCTTATTATTCAAATTTATGTGGATGATATCATTTTTGGAGCAACTAATGATGAGTGGTGTAATGAGTTTGTCAAATGCATGCAAAGTGAATTTGACATGAGCATGATGGGTGAACTTACTTTCTTCTTAGGACTACAAATTAAGCAAGCCAATTATGGAACTTTCATATGCCAATCTAAATATATCAAGGATTTGCTAAAGAAATTCAATATGGAAGATTGCAAAATTCTTGGTACACCTTTGAACCCTTCCATTAAGCTTGATAAAGATGAGTAAGGAATCTCTGTTGACGTAAAATTGTATCGTGGCATGATTGGGAGTCTCCTATATCTCACTGCTAGTAGGCCAGATATTATGTTTAGTGTATGTATGTGTGCTAGGTTTCAGGCTGCTCCTAAGGAATCTCATCTAAAAGCTGTTAAACGAATCCTTAGGTATCTAGTTGGAACTACTGAATTAGGATTGTGGTACCCTAAGCACACTACTTTTGAGATTGTTAGTTACATTGATGCTGATTTTGCCGGTAGTAAGGTTGATAGAAAAAGCACTAACGACACTTGTAATTACTTAGGACAATGTCTTGTTTCTTGGTTCTCCAAGAAACAAAATTCAGTTGCCTTATCCACAGTCGAAGCTGAATACATTGCGGTTGGAAGTTGTTGTGCCCAAACTCTTTATATGAAACAATAACTTGTGGATTTTGGATTGCACTATGAAACAATACCGATTAAATGTGATAATACTAGTGCAATCAACATCTCTAAAAATCCTATCTCACGTTCACGAACTAAACATATTGAGATTAAACATCATTTTTTTCGTGATCATGTGCAAAAAGGAGACGTGGCTCTTGAGTTTGTATGCACTAATGAACAGTGGGCTAATATATTCGTTAAACCACTACCCGAGGATAAGTTCATACAAATTAGACGTGAGTTAGGCTTAATGCATAGTAAAGAAGCTTCTTAAACTTAAATGTTTCATAACTTGCATAAATTTAGGGGGAGCTCTCTCATGGGAACTTTCCAAATCTTAGCAACTAATTCTATTGTTGACTTATCTTCTTACTTTAGACTTTGTGAAAGTTGATTATTGATTGTATGCACATGTCAAATATATATATATATATATCTATTGCATGATCATATTGATTATCATCTGTGTTGCAAAATTTGTTCAATTCCTGATCGTCTTGGAATTTTATTTGCTTGATTGGACCATACTGAACTATTTGAGTAGTTGTGGATAAATTGTTAGGAAATTTCAACTCAAATAGGTTACACTTATACAGGTTTTCTTTTGGAAAGTCCGATTTACAAACGGCACTCTGCCGAAATTTTCTAAATCTTTCCAAAATGTTTCTTGTATAACTATAATACTTACCCATTGCCTATGATTTTAACTCAAATGGCCCTTTTTGCTGTTCCCAAAAGGGGGAGATGGAAAGGGATAAAAATAATGGGTTTGTTTAGAAAATAAATTGGATGCATATTGTGAGGAAGAGTCTTCTTAGGCTTAACCCTATATTTTGTTTTGTCGTATTTGTCATCATCAAAAAGGGGGAGAATGTTGACCTTATAGGTCATGCCCGGTTTTGATTATGACAAATACTCATTGTATCTAATGGGTATTTGAGGTTATGTGTAGGAATCTAAATTGCCAAGATCATAATGCACATGCACATGGAGCAAATGATGAATGAAAACCAACTTATATTTAGTGTTGTAATATACTTCATTAGTGAAAATTGGTCTATAATAGTAATTAGGGCTCTGGTTTGTAATAAGCTCACACACATCACATGCATGATTTATTACATAAGCTCAAACCAAAATACAACCTAAAATGACCTTAGAATAACCTTAGGGTTTACCCTTTGGTTGACCTTTGGTCGACCGACACCGGATTTTTTCGGTGTCTTCAAAATTGGACCCAAAGTGACCTAAGGACACTCACCTTTGCAATTGCGTGTATTAAGAACTTGAATAAGATGAATGTGTATTGAAATGGGACCGAAATGCACACTTTGTGCACTTTTGGTCGACCGGCCATGGCAGTTCATTCTGCCCCGGTCAACCGAAATAGGCCTAGGTCAACAGTTGACCAAGGCCTTAGTCGACCAAACCAGTATAGTTCAAAACCCCCTGGTCGACCAAAACCCCCTGAGGTCAACCAATTGACCATCTGGTCGTCGACCGAGCAAAAAATGAATACCAACTACCTAGTCGACCGAGGGTCCTCGGGAGAAATCCCAACGGTTTGGTCGACCGAACTAGTTAGTTCAACCATATGAACTCTGGTTGACCGAAATGGTTCTGGTCGACCACACCTCTCGAGTTGCCCTAATTTTTACCGCTGTTAAACATTTTTTAAACAGGGTTAAAATATTTGAAATGTCATTAAACTTTCCTAATAATTCCAAATACATTCCCAATGGTCAAAAATCATGGGACGTCTATATATACCCCTTCATTTGGGAAAATTAGCAACTCAATTAGCATTTAAAATCCAAATGTTTTCTCTCAAGAAAAACTCTCACTACTATTCCTACTTTCTCAAAAACCACTCATACTTGCCCTCTTCTATTGCCTATATCATTTTGTAAGTTGATTAAGTGATTGCATTGATAGGTTTGCTCTCATTGTTTGAGTGTTTGAATCAAATTTTTTTGAGAGCATTGCCTAAGTGTTTTTAGGGGGCTTTTCTCATAAGCCTATCCTAAGAAGACTTTGTTCAACTTCCAAGTGTTGCATTCTCGTTGCAATAACTTAGGAAGTTTGTATTTGTTTTTAGCTTGCAAAAAAATATTTTCAAACTTACTCAAATATCTTGTGGAAACTTTATTCGTGTATTTTTGAAAAGTTATTTGTGTCTATTACATTAATCTTTGTAGCAATATTTATTCAAGTTTATATCATTTGTTGAATACAAAGATTGCATAGTTTTTGCAAACCAAGCATATACACTATATTCATGATTGAGAGATACTATTGATTGACATACTTGAAACTCGCTTGATATTCTGTGTGAACACATTTGATTGAATATTTTGTGATACAAAGATTGTTATCGACACTCTCATGTACTCACTACACTGATAGAAAATACATTTGAGAATTGAACTATTTAGACCACACTGAGCTTACATATTAAATCATCTGTGGTGTATGTGATTGAACACATTTGGGTACAAATCTGGTTTACGTGAAAGCATTTTCATATTGTACTCATGCATTAATGAAAAATTCATTTACATTAGTCTAGGTTGAATACATTTTTTGAGGAAAATTTTAGTGGCCTCATCGACGAACCCTATGGCCTTGTTGACAAACTCGTGAAGGCCATTCAGTGATCAATAGTGTTGTCTCATCGATGAAAAAAATACCGAGAGCCCTAAAAGTTCAAACAATGCTCTCATCGATGAACTTATGGCCCTGTCGACGAACGAGTGTCATACACTCGTCCACAAACTTACCCATTCGTCGATGAAGATAGGGACGTTGAAACGCGATTCAGTGCAGAAACGTATGAAAATTGTTATTTTTATTTGATTCAATGGCTAGGATTAAATATAGGGCCGAGAACACTTATAAAAGTAACCTAAAAACCCTAGTGCCTTACTTTTTGATGATTATTAGGAGCCTTGAACCTTTTGCACATCTCTTGAGAGCATTGAACACATTGCTAAGCCCCTGCTTGTGATTTCAAAGGCATTTACATCAAATCTGAGCTTGGGTTACGTTGATTTTCAAAATGCATTCCAGCGAATATTGTGCTAACAACTTGGGTATTGAGGTTTGGTGATCAAACTAATTATTTGCTTATTCTCAAATTTTCTTCACAAGCTTATTCTCGAATATTTTATTTGAGAGATTGATCTTGAGTTATTAATTATATATACATTTTGTGAAAGATCATTGTTTGAGAAAATTTATTGTTAAAGGTTCAAATCTTTGAGAAACTATCAAGCTTATTATTTACTCAAAGATTTCATCTTAGCATAATTATTGTTTTATGAAATTATCTGATTTAATATTCCAGAGAAAATTTATTGACTAAGTATTTTGATAAAGACTATAGTTTGATCTATACTGAAAATCAATTGTTTGAGTAATTTTTGTGAAGATCATAAATCTAATTTGAATTTCTGAACTATACTGGCTATTCAAATAATTTAATAAAATTCGTATAGTTGATTAGATTGTTGGAGCATCTTTGTCCTACATATTTTATATAACAATCATTCATCACTTATTTCAAGAAATATCATTGAATATCATACTCACACATTGAGCTTAAATTTTTATCATATGAGTATGTAGTAGGTTTTTATTGTACTCACTAACTTTGTGTAGAAGCGGTTTTGAGTTGTTGTAGAAATTGTAATCTCCCTTTTGTATACATGGTTCGGGTTGTGAACTAGGATTGAGGAGGAAGCTATGCCTTTTGTAAGCAGCAAGTTGTAAGGGAAGTTCCATCCCTGAGCGGATTATTAAGTGGAATCCTTGAGTGGGTTACTCAAGGTGAGGATGTAGGCTGGGGTAGGCCGAACCTCATAAAATTGAGTTTGCATCTCTCTCATCCTTATCTCTATTTAAATTCCACATAATCATATTGTGTATGTGTCGATCATTTGGTGCATGTTTGAATAATTGGTTAACATTGTATGCTTGATAAAGACACTTAAAATTACTCATTGGGTTGATTGATAAAAAATTGATTGAGGTGGTAATTGGTAGCTTGCAAGTTTGAAATTATCTTTTTCAAAATTAGAACCTAAAGGACCTATTTTTTAAAATGCCCAATTCACTCCTCTCTTGGGATAACACCATAATTCACATTTGGTATCATATAGGGTTTACATAGACTTAACTGTTATTTTTATAAAAGATCAAATTGGCACACATCGGTGTAACCCCATTTGGTGAGGGACACTCGTCCACTAGACCACCAATTTTTTGTGGTATAAATTACACCTACTGAAAGTGTAAGATGAGTATATATCTTTTGAATGTGGATTAGAAAGTATGGAAAATAGTTTCTAAGGGAAGCCATGTTCCTATGAAAGTAGTTGATAAAGTAAATATACCTAAGACTAAAGATGAGTACATTGAAGATGATTGGAAATCTGTTCAAATAAATGCTACTGCAATGAACCTTCTATACTATGTACTAGATGTTAATGAGTTTAATAGGGTGATGGCCTGTAAAACTGCTAAAGAGATTTGGGAAAAATTAGAAGTAACATATGAAGGCACTAAGGAAGTAAAAGATAGTCGGATAGATATGCTTACTAGTGAATATAAGACATTTAAAATGACTACTGATGAATCTATTCAATCCATGTACACTAGATTCACACACATCGCAAATTCATTAAATACTCTTGGTAAATCTTACCCTACTTATGAGTTTATTAGGAAAATCTTTTGGAGACTGCCTCTAGTTTGGGAAGCTAAAGCTACTACAATAGCAGAAGGAAGAAATATGAAAGAGATATGTGTTGATGAACTAATTGGATCGCTCATCACTTATGAGCTAGCAATAAATAAGAGGAAAAATGAGCAGAATAAAGTGAAAAGAGTTATAGCTCTTAAGGCATCGTCTAGCTTCTAGTGAAGAAAGTGACTCAAAATTAGAAGATGACATGGTCTCGCTAACAAATAAGTTCGAAAGGTCAAAGAATGAAAATTTATTAAGATTTCAAACAGTATAAGTACAATTTTTCATTTTAAAACAAATTTTAGTGGGTATGTGCTAAACTTATTTATCTCACCAGTAAAATTTCTTTAAACACACATGCGCTAAATATTAAGCAATAGGTCTTGCAAGGGGTTTATCCATACCATGAACAATCTATATCAAAGAATGATTCAGTAGAGACAGGATATGATGTTCATGGTAAAAAAAATTTTAGACTCAAAAAGTAGAAACAATGAATGTACGAGTCCATGGGGCAGGTGACTCAAATCTTTTTCTTAAGGATGGGGCTTAAACTCCCTGGTATAGTCTCAAGCATAGATAAGTGCATTTACATTTAAGGATGAATTTCATTCAAGCGCATTCATCACATGTTCATCCTTCTTAATTATTACTTAGCATACAAGAGAATATAGGCATTAAATTCACTTCTCTTAAAAATGGGGCTTAAACTCCCCTTGTATATTTGCATGCATACATACATTAAGTTCAAGGATGATAGTCGTTTAACAGCATTCATTAAAATTCATCCTTTCAAAAGGATTTTCAGTATGCAGCAAATAATAAGCATTTAGCACACAACATGGCATATTGCATTTAAAACGTGATAGCCAGTCAAGGCTACACTTAAAGGTAATGCAATAGGTGTTTATTATAAGAATAACACAACTCAAAGTACACAATGAGTGTGTGTGATGAACACTCCCCCTAAGTCATGCAATTGCTCATAGTTTATGGACCATCATCAAAACATGTGACGGTTGATTACAAGGATGATGCTTTACCATTTGGGTTCGAAATGAAAGTGCATAACCCAAGAATTGGACCAAATGGTGTCCATGAACTAGTTTCTCCTAGGACAACATTATGTGTACATGTCGTCAATTTATATAGTGGTTTGGATTTTACACGTACAACCTATTCAGTTATCAAGCATACGAGGAAACAAATATGAAGATTGTGCATGTTTTTCAGTTTAGCATATATCATTTAAAAAATTCAACATGTACCAGCGGACAGTTCGACATGCACCTATAACTAAGGATGAAAATTGATATTCGCTTATGATTCACTCATCCTTTCAAAAATATTTTAGCAAGCATTAACTTATTATCCAAATGCATGATTTTATTTTTAGGAAAAGTTTTACTGAAATTTCGGTAGCATTCCGTCTGTAAATAAGACAATTCCTAAAAAAATTATGCACAAAACCTGATAAACTCACGTATACAATTCATAAAAATCCAGTTTAAGCATGCAAGAACCTATTTCCACTACCAGCATGCAATTCACATAACTGCATCAGCCATGCAGGAGGCATTCAGATGAAGCATGCAATCCAGTAATATAATCAGTATAGACTATCCATTAAATAATAAATTTATCTTACGGGAAATGGATAGTGGCATTCAGCTCAAACATTTCATTTCAAGAATATAATCCTTCCATTTAGTATGACAAACCATTTAAGTGAAGGATAGATTGTAAGCATTCAATTCAGATAGGAATATAGTAGTAGCTCAAATAGTAATATATGTCATAAATTATCCATCCACAACATAGTCATTCAGCAAAGATGGATATTAGCACTTAGCTCATACAGATCATCCAAAAAGTATAACCACACTTTAAAAATGTTCATTGGATGAATTATAAAGAACTCCCCCTCAATTAAATAGCCTAAGCATTATTGACTTATGCTCTCAATTTTCATCATTTTATGCTTAACTCTAATCTATAAAATCTAATAGGGAATGAGCTACAAATGCATTTGAAGATGTTTAAACATTCAAGTTTCATTATGAGTGATATAGTATAAAGATTAATTTCCTAAGACTCAAATCTGTATCATGGACAAGATGTGCTATATTTAAGAATTTTAGACTTTAAACAAATATAGCATCATGAATCTTATAGTAATTAAAAAAATTTGTCCATTCAAAAGGGATAGTCAATATCTTCAAATGTTCACCAAACAAAATGATATGTACATATTAAGTTAAGATTGGATATAATCACTAAAACTCAGTATTGGCTAGATTTCCTTAGGATTCTCAGTATCATAATAGTGTTTACTAAGATTTAGAATATTAAGCAAAAATATTATTTAAGCATTCAAAGCATAGTAACCCCTATTTGCAACAATTTCTAAAAATCTTATGAGTATTAATAAAATTTTCTTCTTAAGTGCACTTCATAAGTTGGTATGCAATTACAAATAAATTTACATGATTCAAATAATATTTTACACAATATAAGCCTCATGAATCATGGCATGAAATATACAATAAAATAGAAGGACGATAAATCTATACCTTTCCAATTTGCTCCTTCTTAAACGTTTGAGCTCGGAGTGGTGACTTTTTCTCTCTCAATTTTTCAAAATCCTTATGATTCCCAAAATCCTTAGCACATAGAAAGTTATAAACTTACAAAAGCATTAGTAATTAAGGCACAAGAAAAGTATGCAGGGCATATAGATGATATGCATTAAAACACATGTCAAGCAAATTTAATTCATTTTCAAATTTTGGGAAATTATGCATTTTAAAATCATTTTTTAATGGGATGTGATAACATTCACAAATACTTTCCAAATCCTCCAATTAATTAATTTTACAAAATCATTTTCAAATTTCAAACTATAAAATCTACACAGTAAAACCACGGGAGGATTTGTAAAGACTTGACCATCAAAGTAGGGATACACCGAAATATGAGATGTTGCAATCTTTATGCAAATAGCGGTTAAGCTTATAGCAACCAGGCTCTGATACCAATTTTTGGAATTGATGTGATCCCAAAAGGGGGGCGAATTGGGTTTTAAAATCTTTTTGACTAAATTAAACATTTATGCTGATTTACCACATGTCATGTCCCATTCAATGTATAAGCATGTATGTAAAATAATTTTAATAGTGAAAGTAAACATACACGGGCGTAGTATATCTCATTTAAATCAAATGCGTGTATGCAAATAATTATGACATTAAAACAAAAATTCATACACATGCTAAATTTAAGTGCAGGAATTTAAATCAGAGAAAGAGAGAATGACACACGAATTTGTTAATGAGGTTCGGCCACTACTGCCTACGTCCCCGCCTTGGGCATACCCCCCAAGGATTCCACTAACCCTGCTCACTTAAAAGGTCGGAGTAAAAGCCTTTTAAATCCTCTCCTTACGAGGTGAGGAAATCTTGAGTTTAATTTTTGGGCTGAACCGAACTAGTCTCACTTATGGGGCTGAGACTCCCCAGTTCAATTTCTGGGCTAAACCGACCCAGTCTCACTTACAGGGTTAAGACTCCCCAGTTCAATTTCGGACTGAACCCAACCATACATTAAAAAAAATTTTGTACATATAATAATGCTTCTAAAATACAAGCAGAAATGTACACAATAAAACTCAAAATACATGCACTCTAACATGATATGAAATTTGCTCAGTAGAATAAGGGTGCTTAAATATATTTAAACCCTAATAAAAAGTTTTCTCTAAAAAGATATTTGAATAATAATATTGGAGAACCTAGGGTTTTGCTCTTTCAATAATTTTTGCACAAATTATATATATGAATATATATATATATATATATATATATATGAGAAATATGTTCCCCAACAAAGATTTTTGCAAATAAAAGTGTTTGGAGAATCTAGGATTTTAAGTCCAAGAAAATGCTTATGCAATAAACAATTTCTCCTGAAAAAATATTTATCATGAAATTAATTGAGAGAAACCCAGGCTATATTCTAAAAAAATTATTTTCAAAAAATAAATAGTATATGAGAGTATAGCATGTGAATAAAAAATAATTGCCCAAAATAAATATACCATCTCACAAAATGACTTTGAAATGAATGGATGGAAAGAGAGTTGGAGTGTTTAGTTTGAAAAATTTTGCCCCAAAGAAGAAATTTGCACAATAAAAATGGTTTGGGGAAACTTTGACTAACAAAGGATTAGAGAGAAATTTGAAATTAATCAAAGTTGCTAATCTGAGTTATGAAGGGGGTATTTATAGATTTTTAAGAAAATTTGACCATCAAGGACGTATTAGTCATTTTAAAAAAGGTTTAAGTAAGGTTAATAAAATTTAGCAGTGTTTTTAACCTCACTAAAATTCGCCAACTTGAGAGCATCAGTCGACCAAACTTAAGTTTCGGTTGGCCAGGTGGCTGGGTTCGGTCGACTGGGAGAATTTTGAACCGAAGGATGGTCGACTTGACTTGCAGGGTTCAAGGGCGATTTTCCAAACCGCGCGATTTGCTCAGTCGTGTCAATTTGAACTACGAAATTTGGTCGACCGGGTAGTTGGCATTTCCCGCGTGGGGGTTCGATCGACCAGGGCATTGCCTATATAATTCTAGTTGGTCGATTGAGCAGTCAACTTGTTGACCTATGGATGTTTGGTCGACCAAGGCTAACCTATATACTTTTGGTCAGTCGACCGAGAGGTCAACCTGTTGACCTTGTGGGAGTTCGGTTGACCGAGGATATTAGTGTAATTGAGTTCTGTCGATCCAACATTCCAATTTGGGCATATTCTGTCATTTTCTATTTATAATGCTCTCCCTAATTATATGATGTTTATTTTCAAGACTATGTGGGACATTTTTATGCAATATTCAGGGTCCTAAGGTCAGTCTAAGGCCTTTGAGAAATAACCATAAAAATTTAGCATCGGTCGGCCGAAAGTTCACCGGAGATTGATTCTTAAGGTTTTGTGGCTCCCTATGGTCAATCTAAGGCCTATCAGAGCATACAAGACATATCATGCAGATGCATGCATTATTACAGACAAAGATATAAAAATTAAATGCATATATAAATTAAATTGAACGTCTTCATCTTTTGCTCTTTAGTCTTCGTGGAATACGCTGAATAATATGATCTTTATGTTCCTCCAGGATTCCATGTCCTTTACCTCGTGTGTGCTAAATCATGAACCTGTTCAAAAGCACTAGATGTACACATGAGATACTTGTACTTTGTCAGCATCAAAATGGAGATCGGACTAAAAAAGTCAACAGAAATATCCACTGAAAATATTCAAGTAGAAAAAGAGATTAATGAACCTCTTAGAGAATGCAGCTACATAAAGAATCATCGTATAGATCAAATTATAGGAGAACCATCTCGTGGAGTAACTACACAATCCTCACTTTGAAATATAATTAGTCATTTTGCCTTCTTTTCACAAGAAGAACCTAATAATGTGAGTGAAGCAATTGAGGATGAATCATGGATAATATCTATGCAGGAAGAATTAAATAAGTTTGAGAGAAATAAAGTCTAGGCATTAGTTCCTAGACCTGAGGATAAGATAGTAATTGGAACAAAATGGATATATAAGAACAAGAAAGATGAAAATGGAATAGTTTGTTAGAAATAAGGCAAGACTAGTAGCTCAGGGGTATAACCAGGAGAAATAAATAGATTTTGAGAAAACCTTCGTACCTGGAGCTAGAATGGAAGCCATTCGAATGCTTTTAGCTTATGCTACATTTAAGGAATTGAAGTTGTGTCAAATGGATGTCAAAAGCGCATTCTTAAATGGCTACATAAGTAAAGAAGTATATGTAGAACAACCTCCAAGTTTTGAAAACCATAGGTATCCAAATCATGTTTATAGACTAACTAAAGCCTTGTATGGTTTAAAGCAAGCTCCTAGAGCTTGGTATGAAAGACTTAGAGGATTTCTACTGGAAAATGGATTTACTAGGGGAAAGATTGATACAACATTCTTCATAAAAGCTAAAAATGAAAATTTGCTCCTAGTACAAGTATGCGTAGATGATATCATCTTCGAAGCAATGAATGAAGAGTTGTGCAATGAGTTTGCAAGTTGTATGCAAAATGAATTTGAGCTGAGCATGATTGGTGAAGACTCGCTCATAAGGTTTAATATGGAAGATGGAAAAATACTGGGGACACCTATGAGCTCTTCTTTGAAATTAGACAAAGACAAACAAGGTATACCAATAGATGTCAAGCTCTATCGTGTGATGATTGGCATCTTACTATATCTAATTGCCAGTAGGTCTGACATAATGTTTAGTGTATGCTTATGTGCAAGATTTCAGGCTGAACCTAAAAAGTCCCATCTATTAGCCATCAAAAGAATACTTAAATACTTGATTGGAAGAATTAAAATTGGATTATGGTATCTTAAGTATACCTCCTTTGAGATTATTAGATATTCAGATGTAGATTTTTCCAGAAGTAAAGTAGATAGAAAAAGTATTAGTGGCACATGTCATATCCTAGGTCATTCGTTAGTATCTTGGTTTTCAAAGAAGCAAAATTCAGTTGCTCTTTCCACAGCTGAGGCAGAATATATAGCAGCTGGAACTTCTTGTGCTCAAATGTTGTACATGAAGCAACAACTTGTGGATTTCGGAATATACTATGACAAAGTTCATATAAGATGTGACAATACGAGTGCAATAAACACCTCAAAAAACCCCATATCACATTCACAAACTAAACACATAGAAATTAGACATCATTTTCTTCATGATTATATGCAAAAAGGAGATATGACACTTGAGTTTGTATACACAAATGAACAATGGGCAGACATATTCACGAAACCACTTTCGGAGGATAGGTTTATCCAAATTAGATGTGAATTAGGATTGATATATAGTTGAGAAGTTGCTTAGAATTACATTAGACTACACAATTAAGGGGGAGCAACTTACATTAACATTAACATGTGGTTAAACATTTTACATTACATCTGGTATCACATTTGGATAATTTTTCTTGCATTTGGTATTAAACTCAAAGAATGGTGATTACATGTTAAATTCTTTATGGATACATGACACATGTTGATTCTCGCATAAACCTTAACCATAAATGGCTAATTTGATTAACCATGCATATGAAAATTGACACATTGTGTATGTTCACATTGAAATTTAATTCAACAACATAGTTATACCTTAGCACGGGGGCGAAGTAAACTGACTAACACAGGGAGATATATTTTGCCGTACAATTTTGAAATATAAAGGTTGAATTTTCTTGAGATATATTTTTGTCGAAACATTTTTATATATATCTTTTTGCTGATGTCAAAAAGGGGGAGATATTAAAGCAAAAATGATAAAATGATTTTTGGGAGAAGTTTGTAAAATAAATTTTTGGGAGAAGTTTGTAAAATAAATTATAATTTATCTTTTGTAAAAAGGGGGAGAGTTCAGTACGCAAAAATTTTGTTTCCTTTCTTTTGAAATAAAAGGGGAGAGACTTTTCAAAAAGTTAAAAAGGGGAGAAGTTTTTACTAGCAAAAGTATTGCATATTCTATAATGTGTATGAACTTCTGTTGACCTTATAGGTCACACCCAGTTTTTAAATGACAAATACTCAAGTATTTGATGGCTATCTAGTTTATGTGCAAGTTTATATTCGCAGACACTTTGATGGCACATGAAGTAGAGCATGAAGACCCTAAAGATCATTTTATGTTGTAATTCATTATTATTCAATTTGGGTCTATAATAGTAATTGGGGAAAAAGGTCTGTAATAATCAATGCATTGCATGCATGATTAGATAGATAAGCTAAAAAAGACCTAAACTGACCTTAGCTTCCCCATGCATGCATAAATGAGTGCCCTATCAAATTTAAGTTAATCATCATGTGAATAGGGACAACATTATAAAGATAAAAAGACCAAAAATGCCCAAATTGGCATGTTCGGCCGACTGAACTAAGCTACACTGAGATCTTCGATCGACCGAACCCCCACCGAGTCAACAAGTTGACCACTCGGTCGATCGAGCAGTAATATATGGGCAACGCCCTGGTCGATCGAACCCCCACGTAGGAAATGCCAACAGCCCAGTCGACCGAACCTCATAGTTCAAAATGATTTGGTTGACTGAACCGCGCGGATTTGGAAAATCGCCTTTGAAACCCTCAAGTACGGTCGACCATCCTTATAGTTCAAAATACTCTTGGTCGACCGAACCCAGCCACTCGGTCAACCGAACCTTAAGTTCGATTGATTGGTGCTCGGGTTGGTGAGAATTACCGAGGTTAAAATAAGGTTAAAATTTATTAACCTTAGTTAAACTTTTTTTTTTTTTTTTTAAATGACTAATATGTCCTGAACGATTATAAATTTTGGGGAATTCAAAATATACCCCCTCATTTGAAAAAAATTAGTCAATGATTAGCAAACTCAATTAGCAAAAATCCTATAAAATTTAAAAATTCCTACTCCCATTTTTGAGCATCCTATACTCATTCTTACTCACTTTTATTGCTAAGATCTCTTTGTAAGTGTGCTTGAGTGTTCCTCTAGGCTTAAGCTCTCTCTTATTCTTGTTGATTGAGATTATTTTATTAGAAAGCAAAGATTGAAGTTTCCCTAGGAGACTTTATTAATAAGTCGTCCTTAGGAATACTTCATTGAGCCTTTGAGTTTTGCATTGTCATTGCAATACTCAAGGAGTTCACATTGAATTTTGGTTGCTAAAAAATATTCTACAAATTATTTTCAAAATATCTCTTGTGCTTATCTTTGAAAAATACATTTTGAGATATATGCTTGAGTGATGAACAATTTTTGTTGCTATATCTTTTGATTGATATCATTATCTTGACACAAAGATTAAATAATTTTTTACAAATCATTTTTGAATATCTGTTGTCGTTTTTTTTTTTAGAAAAACATTTGTTGAGATATTTGAAGTGTACTTGTGATCCTTGTTGTTGTATTGTGATTGGGAATATTATTTTGACACAAAAAGCCTATCACTTACACTCTCACACACTGATTGCAATAGTTGCATTAATCTTTGAGAGTAGACACTAAGGCTACATTGAGCTTATCTTATCATATCTTTCGGTAGTGTATTGATTACATTGGTACATAATTTGCTTAATTGAGATGCATATTGGTTGTACCCAAATTTGATTGAGAAATCTGTTGTATGCCAGGCATGGTCTGAGGGGGCGGTAGTCCAACTCGGTAAGGAATCTTTGTAAAGGTCGAGGTTAGCCCTATGTTAATTGACCTAGTTGTTTAGGTGCTGCTCTACCCATTAAGTGAGCTTATAGTGGTAATCCTTATGCTTGTTAGCTAAGGCGGGGACGTAGGAAGTTTGCCGAACCTCGATAACATTTCTGGGTGTCATCTCTATTTACTACTTTATTGTGCATGCGTAGCTAAATTAATTGTGCATTTTAGTTTGCATTGTATATTTATATTGATTTACTTTATTTGCACTAGATTAACCCTGGGCTTGCGTAATACTTCTATTAGTGGATTGACCTAGGGGATAAAATTTGAAAATACCAATTCACCCCCCTCTTGGGATTATGGTAAAACTAACAATTGGTATTTGAGCCATGTAGCATAGACTTAATAGTTTGCAAAAGATCTAGGATGGCTCATAGCACCGTGACCCCGTTCCCTAAGGGACCCTCTTTCACACAACCTCCGATTTTTAATGTTGTTAATTACACTTCCTGGAAACAGAGGATGCACATCTACCTTCAAAATATAGATTGGAAGGTGTAGAGGATTGTATCTAAAGGAAATTATGTTCCTATGAAAACTGAGTTTACAACTAGAGTTCCTAAAACTAAGGAAGAATATAATGGTGATGATATGAAAGTTGTTAATTTGAATGTCACTGCTATGAATAATTTGTATTGTGATCTTGATGTCAATGAGTTTAATAGCATGTTCTACAATAAAAGAAATCTAGGATAAATTAGAAGTCACATATGAAGGCACTAGGGAGGTAAAAGATAGTAGGATAGATATGCTGACTAGTGAATATAAGGCTTTTAGGATGAATATAGGTGAGTCCATTCAGAGTATATACACTAGATTCACACACATTATAAACTCACTACATGCATTAGGTAAGACCTTTCCTACATATGAGATAATTAGGAAAATCCTTAAAGGCTTGCCTCCTGTTTGGGAAGCTAGGGCTACGGCCATTTCTGAGGGTAGAGATCTTAAGGCCATGACATAATATGAATTGATAGGTTTACTGATCACCTATGAACTAGCTATAAATGAGAGACTCAATGAACATAATAGGGCGAAAAAGATGACTGCATTAAAAATTTCCACTAATACATCTAGCTAATGTAGTGAACCTGATTCTGAGGATGATATGGCCATGCTAACTAGAAAATTCAGCAAATTCTTTAGGAAGAATAGAAAACCATACGAAAGATATAGGGAGTCTACATCTGATAAGGGAGAGTCGAGTTAAAGAGAGGAAAAGTCAAGTGCTCCTACATGCTATAAATGAAGTAAGGTTAGGCATATAAAGTTGGACTGCCCACTACTGAAAAAGGATCTAGGAAAAAGAAGAAAGCCATGAAAGCAGACACTTCATGGTATAAACTAAGTAGCAGTGACTCAGACTTAGATCGCACTGACTTAGAGGTCGCTAATCTGTGCTCGATGGCATATGATGATGAGGTATCGTCTTTTTGCTCTTTGTCTTCATATTATTCTTCTGATGATTGTGAATTTGATAGCATGCCTACTTTTAGAGAATTGCAATTTGAATATATTCATGTGTCTAAACTATTGAATAAAATGACTAAGGAGAATGATGTTTTGAAAAAGAAATGCGAGAATTGGTCAAAATTATTTGAAATGGCAAAAAATTCTCATACATTGGTTCTTAATGAAAAAGATTTTAAAATTGATAAGCTTGAAAGAAAATTGGAGGATAGCTCCAAAATTGTTTTTAAATTCACCAAGGACCAATGCAATTTTGAAAAACTACTTGGAACCCAAAGAAATTCTCTTAAAAAAGAGGGTCTTGGTTTTAATGGCATTGAAAATGTTAGACGACCTAATCTTTAATTGATGCGAGCCTCAACCGACACGCACTAAGACCCAGCAAATAATGTTGGAATGCTTGCCCAAGAAAGCTAAAATTCAGATTTTGGATAGAATTGAATGGTAGACCTCGACCCGTTGTTTACGACAAACAAGAACCTTGGTATATACGACCTCAACCCGTTGTTTAATGCGAAACAAGAACCTCGGTATAAGGAAGACGCCACAAATGGTGGTGGAAAGCCGTTTGATAAGTCGTTGGTGAACGCCATGGGAAATCCCGATAAGTTCGAGTAGTTCTTCAAAGAACCAAGAAGCAACAAAGCCTCACATTTTTATTCCATGATCAATCCAATGATTCTTTTTCTTACAATGAAAAGGCTATTTATAGGCATAGCCTAGGAGACAAAGCATTCAACACTTCAAACCACTCTCAACAACTTACTAAGACTTCTTGCAAGATTACAAATTAGACTCAACAACTCTCAACAACTTACTAAGACTTCTTGGAAGATTACAAATTAAATATAACACAAAAGTCAAAGGTAGGCTCAACAACTTACTAAGACATGTGCAAGCAAAACAAGTTGTCTTGCATGATTACAAATTAAACATAACACAAAAGTCAAAGAGTCAAATCCCCTATTTGAATAGCACACCATTATTAAAGAGATTAATACATTTAAGCTCCATCAAAAACTTGGATTAAGTTTAGTAGACCTTCATATTTCTTTGGACCAAGCTTGGAGTGGACCGTTTTTTAATAAGCCCAAATATCTTGAATCAGCCCATGAAGTGCTTCCTTGATCTTCTTGGATCTCGCTCTAGTGATAGGCCCAACAGGCACATGCAATGGATCCTTTGATTGTGCTTGTTGATTCTCATCATTAATTGGGACATTTTACACATGAATCAAAATCTTAAATCCCACCAAAAGATCCTAAATGTAGAATGAAATATTTTCAATGCAAGCAAATTGGTCACATTCAATTTGATTGCCATTTAGAAATAGGCGTGTAAAAATTAGAAAGTTGTGGGTAGTTAAGGGTGATCCAATCACTAACCCCTATGGACCCAAAAAAATTTGGAGACCAACGTCAGTTACTTAGTTTATCTTGTAGGTATGTTTGAGATCATGCTCTTCAAAGGACAGGTGGTACCTGGATAGCAGGTGTTCACGCCACATGATCGGCGACAAGGAAAAATTCACTTCAATCAGTCCCAAGGATGGAGGATACATGACGTTTGGCGGCAATGCAAAGGGACCCATCATCAGCGTAGGTAAGGTCGGTAAGGGTCCTTCCTTGGTTATTGATAATGTTCTATTAGTTGATGGCTTGAAGTATAATTTGTTGAGCATTAGTCAATTGCGTGATAAAGGATATATCGTTTCATTTGAAAATGATAAATGCATAGTTGAAAGAAAATCAGATCATAAAATTCTTTTCACTGCAGATTGCCATTAAAATGTATATACTACTACTTTTGATAATTTAGCTTCACAACAAGTAACTTGTTTTCTTACAATAAATGAAGCTAGTTGGTTATGACATAGGTGATTAGGACATGCTAGCATGGACTTGTTATCAAAACTAGTAAGAAAAGATTTAGTGAAAGGCTTACCTAAAACACCATTTATGAAAGATAAAATCTATGATGCATGTCAAATGGGTAAGCAAACAAGATTCAGCTTTAAGAAAAAGAAATTTATATCTACCACTAGACCACTTGAAATGCTTCACTTGGATTTTTTTGGTCCTAATTCTATGCAAAGTCTTGGTGAAAAATCATATGCTTTTGTCATTGTTGATGACTATTCTAGGTTCACATGGGTGCTATTTCTCTCACATAAAAATGAATCATGTGAATAGTTTACTAAGTTATGCAGGAGAATTCAAAATGAAAAAGGTTATAAGATAACTCACATAAAAAGTAATAGAGGCACTGAATTTAAAAATGATGGCATAGAAAATTATTGTGACCTAGAGGGTATATCACACAACTTTTCTGCACCTAGGACCCCTCAACAAAATGGTGTAGTAGAAAGAAAGAATATGTCATTGCAAGATGGGTAGGACCATGTTGAATGAACATAAGCTACCTAAATATTTTTTGGCTGAGGCCATAAATACTACATGTTATGTCATGAGTAGGGTGTTGATTAGACCTTCACATAATAAAACCCCTTATGAATTGTGGAACAACCATAGACCTAAAATTTCCTACTTTCATGTTTTTTTATGGTAAATGCTTTGTGCTTAGGGATAATGAACATTTAGGAAAATTTGATTCTAAATTTGATGAAGGCATTTTCCTAGGTTATTCTCTTAAGTGTATAGAATTTTCAATAAAAGAACCTTAACTGTCATTGAATCTGTTCATGTTGTATTTGATGAATCTAATATGTTTTCTTAAAAAAAAAGAAGAAGAAGATTACATTGACATTAGAAAATTCTTAGACAAGTTATCTATTGAAAACAATGCAAGTGAGAATTAATAAATTAGTGGTAAATCATCTGAAGATAATAACAATGACAATGAAATTAAGGAGTTGCCTAGGGATGGGAAATTCATCAGGAACCATCCTATAAATCAAATCATAGGTGAACGTTCTCGTGGTATAGCCACAAGATCTTCCTTGAAAAACCTAGTGAGTCATTTTGCTTTCTTGTCTAAAAAAGAACCTAAAAATATTAAAGAAGCAATAGAGCACAAGTCTTGGGTGTGCAAGCAGAACTTAATCAATTTGAAAGAAGTAAAGTGTGGACCCTAGTTCTTAGGCCTAATGATCATACTATTATAGGAACCAAATGGGTATACAGAAACAAGAAAGATGAGAATGGGGTAGTAAAAAGGAATAAGGCTAGACTAGTTGCCCAGGGTTATAATTAGGAGGAGGGAATTGATTTTGATGAAACCTATGCTCCTGTTGCTAGGATGGAAGCCATTCTTATGCTACTTGCTTATGCCGCTTTTAAAAAATTTAAATTGTTTCAAATGGATGTTAAAAGCTCTTTTCTTAATGGTTATATTAATGAAGAAGTGTATGTAGAACAACCGGCTGATTTTGAAAATCATAAATATCCTGACCTTGTTTACCGATTGTCTAAAGCCTTGTATGGATTGAAACAAGCTCCTAGAGCTTGGTATAAGAGGCTTAGTGGTTTCCTAATAGAAAATGGGTTTACCCATGGCAAGATTGACACTACACTCTTCATCAAATCCAAAAATTATGATATGCTCATAGTTCAAATTTATGTTGATAAAATCATTTTTGGAGCAAACAATGATGAGTTGTGTATTGAGTTTGCCAAATACATGCAAAGTGAATTTGAAATGAGCATGATGGGTGAACTTAGTTTCTTTGTAGGGTTGCAAATTAAACAAGATAAATGTGGAACTTTTTTATGCCAATCTAAATATGTCAGGGACTTGCTAAAGAAATTTGATATGGAAGATAGTAAAATTCTTGGTACTCCCATGAGTTCTTCCATCAAACTTGGTAAAGATGAGCAAAGAATCCCTATTGATGTGAAATTGTATCGTGGCATGATTGGGAGTCTTCTATATCTTACAACTAGTAGGCCTAATATTATGTTTAGTATGTGCATGTGTGCTAGGTTTCAGGCAGCTCCTAAGGAATCTCATCTATTAGCAGTTAAACGAATCCTTAGTTATTTAGTTGGAACTATAGAGTTAGGATTATGGTATCCTAAGCATATGGCCTTTGGGATTGTTAGTTATATTGATGCTGATTTTGCTGATAGTATGGTTGATAGGAAGAGTACTAGTGGCATTTGTCACTATTTAGGACAATCTTTCATTTCTTGGTTCTTCAAGAAACAAAACTCAGTTGCCTTATCCACAGCCGAAGCAGAATATATTGCAGCTGGAAGTTGTTGTGCTTAGACTTTTCATATGAAACAACAACTTATGGATTTTGGGTTGCACTACAATATAGTACCGATTAAATGTGATAATACTAGTGCAATCAATATTTCAAAGAATGTTATCTCACATTCACGAACTAAACACATTGAGATTATACATCATTTCCTTTGTGATCATGTGTAGAAAGGTGATGTGGCACTTGAGTTTGTGTGCACAAATGAACAATGGGTTGACATTTTCACTAAACCACTTGCAGAGGATAAGTTTATATAAATTAGACGTAAACTAGTTCTCATGCACAGTAGAGATTCTTCCTAGACACTTGATAAAGTGCATCAACTTAGGGTGAGCTTTCTAACAAATCTTAAGTCTAAAAATTGGTATAACTATTGGTATCTTTAATTGGTTTAAACTTTATGAATTTATTTGTATTTTGCAATGCATAATTCTCATATCTACTGTATGATGATGATTGTATTTATGTTTTACGTCTTGATCATACTGGAATTGTTTGGGTTAAGTAGTTGTGGATAAACTGTTAATCTTAAAACTTAAAACACATAATTTTTATATAGGTATTTTTGGAAAAATATCTTATTTTCAAATGGCATGCTACCAAAATTTTAAAAATTTCCAAAAATTTATCTTGTGTATTAATGTATCATACCCAATGCTTATGGGGCTATTCAATTCATAGCCCTTTTTGCTATTACCAAAAGGGGGGGATAGATATGAGAGGCAAACATTGGGTAGTAGTAGTACTTAGTACTTGACAACTAGGGAGCCTTTCAAGGCTATACCCACTTTTTGCATGGTATATTTGTCATCATCAAAAAAGGGGAGAATGTTGACCTCATAGGTCACACCCGATTTTGATAATGACAAATAGTCAAATATTTGATGGCTATTTAGTTTATGTGCATGTTTATATTCATAGACACATTGATGGCACATGAAGTAGAGCATGAAAACATTGAAGATCATTTTATGTTGTAATTCATTATTATTCAATTTTGGTCTATAATAGTAATTAGGAAAAAAGGTCTGTAATAATCAATGCATTACATGCATGATTAGATAGGTAAGCTCAAAAATACCTAGATTGACCTTAGGTTCCCCATTCATGCATAAATGAGTGCCCTATCAAATTTAAGTTAACCATCATATGAATAAGGGAAAAATTATAAAGAGAAAAAGACCAAAAATGCCCAAATTGGCATTTTGGGTCGACCAAACTTAGTTACACTGAGATCTTCGATTGACTAAACCCCCACCAGGTCAACAAGTTGACTGCTCGATTGACTAACCAGAAATAAATGGGCAACGCCCTGGTTGACTGAACCCCTATGTGGGAAATGCCAATTGCCCGGTCGACCGAACCTCCTAGTTCAAAATGATCCATTCAACCAAACTGCGTGGATTTGAAAAATTGCCTTTAAAACCCTCAAGTATGGTCGACCATCATTCTAGTTCAAAATACTCTTGGTCGACCGAACCCAGCCACTTGGTCAACCAAACCTTATGTTTAGTCGACCGTTGCTCTCGGGTTGCAAGAAGTACCAAGGTTAAAACACAGTTAAAATTTATTAACCTTAGTTAAACTTTTCTTATAATGACTAATATGCCCTGAACGGTTATAATTTTTGGGAATTCTATATATACCTCCTCATTTGCAAAAAGTAGTCATTGATTAGCAAACTCAATTAGAAAAAATCCTCTAAAATTCAAAAATTCTTACTCCCATTTTTTAGCATCCTACACTCATTCTTACTCACTTTTATTGCTAAGATCTCTTTATAAGTGTGCTTGAGTGTTCTTCTTATAGGCTTATGCTTTGTCTTGTTCTTGTTGATTGAGATTATTTAATTAGAGAGCAAAGCTTTAAGTTTCCCTAGGAGACTTTATAAATAAGTCTTCCTTAGGAATACTTCATTGAGCCTTTGAGTTTTGCACTGTCATTGCAATACTCAAGGAATTCACATTGGATTTTGGTTGCTAAAAATATTCTACAAATCATTGTCAAAATATCTTTTGTGCTTATCTTTGAGAAATACATTTTGAGATATTTTCTTTAGTGCTGAAAAATCTTTGTTGCTATATCTTTTGATTGATATTGTTATCTTGACACAAAGATTAAATAATTTTTTACAAATCATTTTCGAATATCTCTTGTGGTTTATTTTGAGAAAAACATCTGTTGAGATATTTGACATGCTTCAAATGTGATCTTTGACCATTGATTGCCCTTTATGAGTTCAACAAAACTTGAGCCTTAATGTACCATTTTCTTCTTCAACCAATGCCTCGGCCTACATTACAATACAAAATAAAAGTCTTGACCAAATTCGCACATGTTGTTGTCTCAAGTGATTCATCAGACTCAATGTTGAGTCTGAACTACGTAATGACCTGAACTCGAAAAGGCACATAGGCATCTTGTTCAAGTGGCAAGTTCAGTCAATGCTTTGCAAATGCTTCGCCACAAATTGGGGTAGAAGATTTCATTTGGGGAATGGAATTTTGAGCTTTGGTTTCCTTATTTTTATAAGAATCCATCTCCTAAGGCCTACGTTTTGTCCCTAGTATAAAAGACCATATTGAGGTCAAAACATAAGCAAAGACGATGGAAAAACACTTAGACAAAAGAGAGTCCCATTTGATTTTTACACAAGAAGATTGCTCAGGAGAAACTGGGCAGTTTGTGAAAAGGGGAGGGTCAAGTGTTTTAGGATTTAGTTTGATGAATTAACATCAACCTTTATTTAACTTGGTGATATTGGTACAAATACTTCCCTTTCCTAAATGTAGCACTCGCAAATGGTAAAATATTCTTTGTTCATATTGACCTCTTAATTTAACAAAGTAATGACATGAATGCATAACCATTTCCAAAACCTTTTACTCTGAGGAAGGAGAGATAGACAAGAGGGCTATAAGCACCAATCACATTCACCAAGGAAAAGAAATAGGTAATATGGCCCCATATCAATAGCCTAAGACTTAAACTGGGGCAGTCTTCGAATTTCATTGAAACAAGTTTAGGCATCTTCACACAAATTGAAAGTATGGCTAGAACTAGTAAAAGTGGGGCAGTTCTTGTGTTGAAAATATAGCCAAGATCAATAGCAAGTAAACACTAGGGCAGATTTGAAGCACCTGTTGCAAGTCAAAAGTAATGGCCAGAAGCAGTAAAACCAGGGTAGTTCTTGTGTTGAAGACATAGCCAGGATCAGAGGCAAGTAAACATTGGGGCAAATTTCAGGTGCCTATTGTAAGTTGAAAGCATTCGCCAGGACTAGTAAAATAGGGGTAGTTTTCATGTTAAAAGCATAGCCAAAGATCGGAGGCGGGGTCAGTAAAGGCAAGCGCACAGGGAAAAGAAGGAAGCATGCACCATCATGCATGCATTGTAGTAGGAAAATGCATGCATGTTCGTTCTCACATTTTGGCAATATAAGTAGCAACATGCATCATATACTGGCATTCACTCACATCGGTTGTTTTCTGCAAATCTTTGCATCTCTTGTTAAATAAACAACCTTTGTTTCCTTAAATAGGAGAAAACGGGCTCAGGAAATGAGTGATTCGCCTCCTAATAAGGTTACAGGTCTTTGAGCTCAAAATCAGGTTATCTATAGGCAACCAAAGAATTTTGAGATCTTGCACCCTATTGATCATCCCCAGTGGAGTAACTTCTTCAAAAACTTTGAGCCCTATACCTGAGGACATTTCCCAAAAGAATCTTGAGATCTCGTTCCCGATTGATCATCCTCAGTAGATTAACCATTTTTCAAATTGCTCATTTTCCAAAAGATCTCAAGATCTTATACCCAATTGATTATCCCCTATGGATCAACCATTTTTCAAAAAAAAAAAAAAAAAAACTCATTTTCCAAAAAGACCTCGTACCCGATTGATCATCTGCAGCGGACCAACTTTGATTAAAACTTAAAGACTCGTTTTTCAAAGAATCTTGGAGTAACAAGTCCTCAAAAACTCAGTATCCTACACCTAAGTAACCTTCTATCACTTGAGATTTTACACAACATCCTTATTGATGCGCTAGCTCGAATTTTATATCTGATACATGACATCCCCTCTTATGCGCTAGCTCTGATTTTATATCCAATGCATGACATCCTTTGATGTGCTAGCTTGGATTTTATACCCGATACATGACATCCCCTCTGATACACTAGCTCCGATTTTATATCCAATGCAGGACATCCTCTGATGCGCTAGCTCGGATTTTATATCGAATGCACGACATCCTCTCCGATGCACTAGATTGAATTTTGTATCTGATGCAAGGCATCCTTCTATGCGCTAGCTCAGATTTTATATTTGATGCACAACATCCTTTAACCTTATAGGTCATACCCGATTTTGATTATGACAAACACTCAGGTATTTAATGTCTATCAAGTTTGTTTTTAGGTTCATATTAGAAATAACATTTGATAGCATGTAAAGACTTGAAGAATAAAAACCCTGAAAATTTATTTATTGTAATTTATATATTTTTAATTCGGGTCTATAATAGTAATATAAGAAAGGTCTGTAATAATTATTGCATATCATGCATGTAGGAATTAATAAACTCAAAGACCTTAGAATGACCCTAAGTGCTTACACTTACACGTAAAATAGTCCCCAAGATCACATATAATATCACAAGCATTAACAAAATTAAATCAGGACTTAAAGGGCTAAGTTACAAGGGTTTCGGGTGACCGAACGAGGCAAGTTAAATTGCCTTGAGTGACCAAACAGTTGAAAGGTCAAATAGTTGACCAAACTTCAGGCGACTAAATCGAAAAGGGCACCACCATCCTCGGTCAACCAAACGTCCATTCTTACTTTTTCCACCAACTCGGCAGCCCAAACTCTCATGTTCAAAACTACCTCGGGCTACCGAATGTTACATGCCATTACCCTATTAAATTCATTTACATCTAATGCACAAAAAAGTAAGTTCATCACAATAGCATTTATTTGCACTGATTCCCAGTCCTCTTCAGTATACTCATCTTCAGTTTTATGTACATTTACCTTATCAATTACTTTCTTGGGAACATGATTTCCCTCAGTAACTAATTTCCATACATTCCAATCTACATTTAACAGGTATATGCTCATCCTACGTTTCCAATAGGTGTAATTTACACCACAAGAAAATTAGTGGTCTAGTGGATGAGTGTCCTTCACCGAATGGAGTTACACCGATGTGTGCGATGTGATATTTTTACAAATGAACTATTGAGTCTATGTAAACTCGCTCTAATATCAAATTTTGATTTAGGTGTAATCCCAAGAGGGGGGGGGGGTGAATTGGGTATTTTAAAATCTTTCAAACTTATTTACCACTTAATCTCGATTTCTAAGTTTAACAAGTTAAATCCAAGGATTTGAGGCTGATTTAAATTACTATATCAATGAATTTTTTTCCCCAATTAAGTGCATGTGTAGTTACTCAACATACACATGCAAGCTAGATATTGAAATACAATGCGAAAATAAAAAATAAAAAAATAAGGGAAGAGAGAAGACAAATGCGATTTTACGAGGTTCAGCCAGCCCGACCTATATCCTCGCCTTGAGCAACCCACTTAAGGATTCCACTAATATCCCTACTCCTTAAATTGGGATGAAGCTTCCCTTACATCCACTGCTTACAAGAGGTACAACTTCCTCCTAATCCGCTGCTTACAAGAGATACAACCCTCTCCTTAAACCTGGTTCACAACCCGAACCGTGATTGCAATAAAATATCAAATCTGAAAAACACTCAATGTTGCTTCTAACAAAGCTAGTGAGTACAATTGAAATTCCTAACACATAATTATACGATCAAACTTAAAGTTCAGTATGTATGAAATAATAAAATCGTTTTATGAATGAAATGCTTTAACACACATTTCTCTTTTATCAAAATCTTCCAAAATATTTGTATGAGTAATAGCTTTGAAGACAAGATGCACAAATATCAAATATGATCTTGTTAAAAATTTTTTCTAGAATATTGTAAAGATCTAAATCAATAAGTTTTATCCCAACTTTTCAACCACAATATGATATTTGTAATATGCAAAATAATATATATATGATGTGATTACCAAAGATCAAAACCTAATGTAAGATTTTTTAGAAAATATCCCTTAATAATATATATAGTTATGAACTTATAAGGATATTTAATCAGATGGTTTTGAAGTATCAAAAATATAAAGTCTTAAACTAGATGCACTCTTGAATCAAAAACTATTCAACCAATGGCAAAAACATTTCTTAAGAAATGATCTTGTTAAAAACAATCTCTATATGTATATGAACACTCAATATTAATCTCTTTAATGATATTCAATAATAAATGATGCGATGAGAAACTCTTAAAATAATAAGTCGATTTACCAAACCTCAATACCAAGTTGAAATCAAGATGTGTATATGAAGCCCCTTTTGTTTTTGTGAGTTGATTTGCCCAAGCTTGATGAGTATGAGCTGGGGTGCAGGCAATCGTATAGCAATATGTTCAAGTTTCTCAATTCTCTTTCAAAAAGATGTTCTCTTCTCTTCTTCTTTCAAAATTCTTTCAAAAGCGTATGGCACTAGGGTTTAGATGTTGAATATATAGGTATCCTGCCCTTAAAATAAATCTTAACTGTTGGATAAAAATATATCTTGCGAGTTCTTTTATTAAAAATTAAATTTTTAAACTTTCCCACATGTTCAGATGACTGAGGTTAAAGGCCCAGATAATTGAAGTTCCTTAGGGCTTCGAAATAATAACCTAGACACAGGGTCAGACAACTGAAGTTGGGGTTTAGTCTTCTGAAGTGTCGAGTTCAGACGACTGAAGTCTGAGTTCAGTCTTATGAGGTGCTTCTATCAGGTTCTGTGCTTCACCATTAATTTTTCAGACGACTGAACTTAATCTTTGGTCTTTTGAAGAAATTTTTTAGACGACCGAACTTATCTTTGGTCTTCTGAAGTTGCAACTTTAGACAACAGAATACTGAGTTCGGTCTTCTAAAGTGACCATTTCCTGAATTTTTCTTTTTAATTTCAAAAATCCATTTTTCTTTTTTTCTTGGCTCATTTATAAAAATATTTTTCGGGGTTTTAAAAATATTTTCAGTCCATAGATATCCCCTAATGATGTTCATGAGATGCATGAGTCCTAAGGTTATTCTAGGGTATATGTTGAGCCTCAAATTAAATCATATAAAGTATATGAATACATAAGTTATAAGTACCCATTCCCATGAAAATCTTGAATTTGTTGTTTGCATCTTCATTCTTCGACACTTTTAGTTCCATGGATCTTGCCAAGATATGTTTGCTTTAATCTTCATGGGTTCCATGACTTGTTATCCTTTCATGCATGCTTTATATTGTTCCTATTCACAATCTCAATACACAGATCAAATACTAAGTGATTTGTCATTATCAAAATCGGATTGGACTCATAGAGTCAACAATGAGCAATCTGTTTGCATTTAAAACATTTCATTCTCCCCTGAGGTTCTTTAGGTGGAATGTTATGGGATTTTGATTTTTGAGTAACATATCCCAAATAAAGATCAGGTCATCTCACATTTTCAATACCATTAAATTCGAGACCTTCTTTACTAAGAGAGTTTCTTTGGGCCCTAAGAAGTTTTTCAAAATTGCGTTGGCCCTTAGTAAATTTATAAACAATCTTGGAGCTATCGTGCAATTTTCTCTCAAGTTTAGCATATTTTCAAATTCTTTTCTTCTTGCCAAGAAAAATGAACAGATTTTCCCATTTCAACAAGCTTTGACCAATTTTCACATTTCCTTTTCAAAACATCATTTTCCTTGGTCATTTTTTAACAATTTAAATACAGGAATATATTCATAGTGCAATTTTTTATATGTAGGCATGCTATCAGAATCACAATCATCATTAGAATAATATGAAGATAAGGAAGAAGAATATAATAACTTATTGTCTCGTGCCATCAGGAACAAGTTAGAAACCTCAAAATCACTGCTATTCTATTTATCCCAAGAGGTGTCGACTTTCATTGCTTTCTTCTTTTTCCTATATTCCTTTTTCAGTAATAGGCAGTCATGTTTGATATGCTTGACTATATTACAATTGTAGCATATAGGAGCATTTGATTTTTCTTTTTTTCTTTTAGGCTCTCCTTTCTCATATACTGAATCTCAAAACTTTCTATATGGCCTACCGTTCTTTCTGAATAACTATTGAATTTTTTTGTAAGCATAGCCATGTCATCTCCAAATTTAGGTTCGCTACACTCACTATAAGTATTAGTTGATGTTTTCAAAGCAGTCACCTTCTTTATTCTATTTTGCTCATTTACTCTCTTATTAATGGCCAACTCGTATGAGATGAGTGACCCTATCAGTTCATCTAGGGACATAGCTTATAATTCTCTACCCTCAGGAAAGGCAGTAGCCTTAGCTTTCCACACAAGTGGCAAACCCCTAAGAATTTTCATAATTATCTCATACGTGGGATATGTCTCACCTATTGCACGTAGAGAGTCAATCATATGAGAGAATCGTGTGTACATACTCTGAATAGACTCACTAGTGTTCATCATATTCACTAGTCAACATATCAATCCTACTATCTTTGACATCTCTAGTACCTTCATAAGCGACTTCTAACTTATCCCAAATTTCTTTTGCAGTAGAACTTGCCATAACCCTGTTGAACTCATTTACATCAAGTCCACAATATAAAATACTTATTGTAGTTGTATTTATACTTACATCTTCCATATCATCATTATTATATTCCTCCTCTGTCTTAGGGTAATCTCATATTCAATTTTCATGGGAACAAAATTTCCTTTAGATACAACTCTCCACACCTTCCAATCAACAGTTTGAAGGTATTTGAGCATCCTTTGTTTCCAAAAGGTGTAATTCACACTACTGAAAACAAGAGGATGTGTGGAAGAGGGTCCCTTAGGAAAAGGGGTTACAGTATGATGAGCCATCTAGATCTTTATGCAAATTAACTATTAAGTCTAAGCAACTAGGCTCTAATACCAATTATTGACTTTACTGTAATCCAAAGAGGGGGTGAATTGGTATTTTACAATTTTTCTCCCCTACGTCAATTATCCAGTAGCAGTATTACAAAACTTAGGGTTAATCTATAGTAGATAATGAAATGAATTTATTAATGCAGCTGAAAATTAAATTGCATAAGTAAAATATTCAAGCATACACAACAAAGCAAGTAAAGAGAGATAACACTAGATATGCTAACGAGATTTGGCAAATGTTCCTACATCCCTGCCTTGGCTCAAAAGCACAAGGATTCCTCTATGGCTCACTTAACGGGTGGAGCAGCACCTAATACAACTGGGTAAAATTAAAGCATGACTGACTTCAACCTTTACAACCAAACTTTCTAGGATGGATTAACACCCCTTCAGGCCACACTTGGAATACAACAAGCAATCAACACAAATTTCGTGAACAAAAATATGTGCTTCTCCAATAAGCAGATTTGTACCAGTATAATCAATACACTATAAGATGATAGGATATGATAAGCTTAATGTAGCTTAAATGTCTACTCTTAAAATAATGCAAGTATAGCAATCTAAGTGTGAGAGTGTATGTGTTAGGATCTTTGAATCAAGATAACAATATCAATCACAAAGTGTAGTATCAAAGATCGTGAGCACACAAGCAAATATTTCAAAAAAAATTTTCTCAAAAAAACAACCACAAGAGATATTTGAAATAAGTTTGTAAAAATATTTTACAAACAAAGACAATACTAGCTCTTGAGTTTTGCAACAATAATGCAAGCCTAGGGCTGACCTCAACCTTTACATACTCTTCTTACGGGGTGGAGAATTCCCACCTCAGGTCACGCCTGGATTACAATCAAACAAGCTTTTCTGTACAAGTAAAGATGCTTCTAACACAAGAAGATTTATACGACAACATGATCCAAATATGCACTCACATATAATATGGATTTAATGCTCAAGTGAGATCCAATATGTGAACTCACTAAGATGTGCAAGTGTATGTATATGTGAGAGTACAACCTTTGATACAAGATGTTATATTCAATGAACAAACAATCAAAGGAGGTTTAACACATCCCAAATCAAATATCTCAAAGATGTTCTAAATGTAATTCACAATAGATATTCTAGATTGAGACTAACAAAAACAATATCAAAGATTATATGCAAGCTTTCAAGTTTTGCAATTTTGTTGACCTTATAGGTCACGTCTGATTTTGATAATGAGAAATACCTGTTGTATTTGATGCATGTTTGAGGATATGTGTAGGTATACAGTTGGCATATCAATGTGATGGAACAAAGAGTTGAAGTTGAAGCCTTGAAGACCTTATTTATGATTATATTTAATTTCCATATTCATCATGGGTCTGTAATAGTAAATAGAGTCCGGATTGTAATATTTGTATGCATCACCTGCATGGTGTGTGAGGTAAGCTCAAAATGAAAATGACCTTAGAAAGACCTTAGGGATTACATGCCGGATTTTTTCGGTGTCTTTAAAAAGACATAGAAATAACACTAGGACACTCACTAATGCCCATGTATGGTAGGGCAATTGCATGTTTAAACAAGACTGGAATGCACAAAATGTGCACATTCGGTCGACCGTACCCCTAGGTACAAATGCCCCCCAGTCGACCGAACTAGGACTAGGTCAACTGGTTGACCATGACTCGGTCGACTGAACTTGCATAGTTCATTTGACCCTGGTCGACTAAACTCCCGAGGAGTCAACTTTATTGACTTCCTAGTTGATCGAGAGAAAGTTACATTACATCAACCTGGTCGACCGAGTTCCTACGTGTGGGAACTCAACGGTCTGGTCAACTAACCGGCTTAGTTGAAAATCAGCTTGGTCGACAGAACCTTGCAAAATTGAAAAATTGTCTTCGGACTTTCATGTTTGGTCGACCGACTGGGCAGTTCATTTTTGGCCTGGTCAACTAAGCCTCAAGAACTTGGGTTGACCGAACTTACCCTGGTTAACCGGTGCTCTTGGGTTGCCCTATATTTTTATCGCGGTTAACAATTTTTTTAACGAGGTTAAATAAATTAAATATTATTAAATCTTTTCTAATTATTCCACTTATGTCCTTAACGGTTATATTTATGGGGAAGTCTATAAATGGTCCCACATTTGGAATAATTAGCATGAGATTAGCAATCTTAATTAGGAGAAATTCTTTGAAATTCCAAAATTTATAATACTCATTTTTGAGCCTCCACTTATTCTTACCAAATCTTACTACTCAAATATCTTTTGTAAGTTTGATTTAAGTGTTGTTATTCCATAAGGATCGCTCTGTCAAGATTGTGTTTCTGTGAAATTATTTTATTTGAGAGCACATCCTCAAGTGTTCTTAGGGGACTTTGTTAATAAGTCTCCCCTAAGAAGACTTCTATTGAACTTTTGAGTATTGCATATTTATTACAATATCTTGAGAAGTTTGTATTTGATTTTGGTTGCAAAAATTCTTTTCAAATCACTTTCAAATTTCTAGTGTGTTTCATCTTGATAAATCATTGAAGAGATATTTGTTTGTGTGATAAAAATCTTTGTTGCAATATTCATTGATTTATATCATTTGTTGAATACAAAGGTTAAACTCTTTTTGCAAACCAAACATATACATTACTTGAGCATCATATGATTGAGAAAATCTGCTAATTGATATATATATAGTTTGACTAATATCTTTGTTTGAGCACTTAGATCGAATACATCTTGTGATACAAAGATTATATTGATTGCACTCTCATGCACTGATAACATCGATTGCAAATATATCTGAGAGTTGAATTAAACCACAATGAGCTTACTTCATTATATCATTTGATGGTGTATGTGATTGCACATAACTATGTACACATATACTTTACATGAAAGCATAATCATTATACCAATTTCGTTTTGAGAGAATATTGTTGTATTTCTAGGCGTGGCCTGAGGGGGTGGTAATCCAGCCCGGTAAGGATTGTGTAAATGTTGGGGTCAACCTTGTGAATTTGACCTAGGGCCTTCTCTGCTCCGCAAAGAGAGTTTGTAAAGGTTAAGGTCAGCCCTGTGCTAATTGAATTAGTTGTATTAGGTGCCGCTCCACCCGTTAAGTGAGCCTTCAATGGAATCCTTGGGCTTGCGAGCTAGAGGTAAGCACGTAGGTACAGTTGGTCGAACTCTGATAACATATCACGTGCCTTGCTTATATTTCTGCACTTTACATTTACTGCACATGTATCTTATGGTGTGAATGATGCGCTTGATTTAAATTTCCACACATTATATTTATTGGTGCATTTGGAATTGAATAGAAAGACCCTAGGTTGTATTATACGACTATCTCATTTACCCTAGGCGATAAATTTTAAAATTCCAATTCACCCCCCCCCCTCTTTGGGAATACATCAATTCCAACAAATTTGAATGCCAAGACTAGTAAGCCAAAAACAAGATCTTCCCAATCAAATATTTATATATGAAATATTATGTGAAAAATTAAACAAGAAAGAACTCTCAAAAATTGATTTTCAAAACGTATGAGTATGTGAGAGTATTTGCTAAGAGAATGATTTGAAGATGCACTAAACTCTCTATTTCAGAAAAGATATTTTTCAAGTGAGTATCAAAGAGAGTATTGAAAATATGTGCTTGGAATGAAAAGTATATAGAAAAAGAAGTGTAAAAATTTTAGAGGAAATTTTGTTAATCAACCCTTAATTGAGTCAAATGAGAGGTATAAATAGGTTGCCCTTGTTTTTTTTTACTGTTGGGGACCTGTTGGGAATATTTAAAAATGTTTATTTACAATTTAACCCAATTTACCCCTAATTACTACAGTTCAAATTAAGGCAACCTGAGAGATTCAGTCGCTTGAACAGACACAGATAGGAAAGTTAAGTTTTGAACTTCGGGTGCCCAGGGAAAGGTTTGGGTGGTTAAGCCAAGGCGATTTTCCAAACCACTCGAGGTTTGGTTGCTCGATTCACAGTTCGGTCTGTCGAGCATGATAATTTGGTCGCCCAGGGTATTTTTGAACTTAGAGTTTGGGCGCCCGAAGAAGGTGAAAAGTTACACCCCTCAGGTTCGGTCAATCGTTAACAATGTATTCATTTTGGGTTCGATTGCCCAAACCAAGTCAATTATTTTGACTTTTCACCCATTCGGTTGACCAAGGCATTTTCAATGCACAAGTTTCAATCATTCGAAGTCCTTTCAAGCTTAATAAATAGGTCATGTTTTTTTATTTAAGTTCACTCTGAATAGCATAGTCATGATTTGTGAGTTTTAGGGGATTTGTGCAATTGATGTGTAGGGACCCAAGAGTCAATCTATGATCTCTTGAGCATTTAGTCCTACCATGCATGTTATGTAGTTATTATAGACCATATTATATTACATACCAAGTAAAATTGAATGCAAATTACAATAATAGAAAGGTCTTCATTCTTTTGCTTTTTCAGATGCCATATATGAAATATGATCTTTAAGGTCCGTATGGCTTCCTTGACTTCCTAGCATCAGTGCATGCTAAGAATAAACCTATTCAAGAAGTTCGGTGAACTGGCGAGAAACATTGGTTTTGTCATAATTGAAACGGGATTAGACTCATAGAGTCAACGGGTTGTAATATAACTTGCCCTAGTAAGGTTTAGTCGACTAGTCTTGTGAGTATAATCGACTGGGCTTCACAAATTTTGAATTTAAGCTCTATTTTCACCTCTTTTGTGCTTTAATCTTTAAGCCAAGAAATTTGCATTTTTTATATTTTACATTTGGCATTTTGTACTAAGACCAATTTGACCAATATGTTCAAATAATAGCCCTTCAATAAAATAAACTTATGAAGCATATGAAAGGTGCACTTAAGTTCTTAGGCCAAGGTTCTAAGGTGGAGTCTTTGGTTTTTTTTTTTGTACCCATTTTTTTGTATGCCTTGGTAGGTTAGATCTCGGCTTTTCTTTTGGCTCTCCATACTTGTTTAGGTTTCTCACCTTTTCTTTTGAAAAGGCAATCGAACTCGATATGGCTCTTCGTTTTGCACAAAAAGCAAGTGGTCTGAGCATATGGACCGGAGGAGGTACTAGCATAGTATTTTGAGGCTTTTACAAAGTACCCCATGTATAGGTTATTTATTTTCTTATTTTCAATTCCATTATAACCTATACCCTCCTTTCTAAGGTCATCTTCTGTGAGCCTATGAGCTTATCGAAATTTTCTTGACCTTTAGTAAATGTATAGATGATCTTAGTTTGGTCATCTATTTTTCTTTTTAGATCTTGAATTTTTAAATATTTTAAGCCTTTGCAAACTACTTGTAATTTTACAACTCTTTGGTCATTTTGTTTGCTTTACACTCAAGTTCAAAAATGTGAAGATCATTTTCTTCCAACATTTTATTCTTGTTTTCTAATCTAAAGACTTTCAAATCTTTTTTCCTTATCAATAAGAATTTTAGATTCTAGTTATTTCAATGATGCCTTATTCTTCTTTTTCAAATCAGTATATCATTTAAGTATTTTAACAAGAAACTTATGAGTCTTAACATATTCGTTATGCAATTCCTCATCAGTAGACATGCTTTCACTACCAGAACTATCACATGATTCACTATCAGAATTATCACAAGATTTATCACACGAATTATTGCATGAATTATTAATATATGAAGTAGAAGGAGAGGAATGTACTCTTCATTAGTTAAAGCAATTAAACACCGATCTACTCCTTTTTGAACATTTGAGCTCGAAGCATCTGGAGTGGTGGTTTCCTTCTCCTTGGTCTCTCCATATCTCTTTTCAAGTTCCTCCCAAATGTCCTCAGCATTTTGACATGCCATGACTTCACTAAAAATGTTACTATCTAAAACACAATAAAGCAAGTTCATGGTACTAGAATTGATTTGCAATAAATTGAAACCATGATCATCCATTTCACTTTCTATCTTAGGAAACTCTACATTTTGAATGATTTTCATTGGGATATAGCTCCCTTGATTGATTACTTTCCAAGCCCTCCAATCAACAGTTTGAATAAAGATAATCATTTTTTGTGTCCAAACATTATAATTTTTACCACAAAACAATGGAGTTCTTGAGAAAGATCGACCCTCACTAAAATGGGTTACACCAAAGTGAGACATTGCAATATTTATGCAAATAGTGGTTAAGCTTATTGCAATCGAGCTCTAATACAAATTGAGGGCAATGGTGTAATCCCAAGAGGGAGGGTAAATCGGAATTTTAAAAACTTTTACAAAAATATTCTATCGATTCACCAAACAATATCCCAATTAATATTTAAATGCATGTATGTAAAAATAATCACAACAATAAATAAATAAACATACACTTGTAGAAATTAGAGAGATAAGAGATAGAGAGATATTGACACCGAGATTTTTTATGAGGTTTAGCAAATTTCACCTACGTCCTCGCCTTGGGAAAACCCCCCAAGGATTCCACTAACCTACTCCCTTAACCAAGTGGAACAAAACCTTTACACACTCTTTCAAATATGATGGAGCCCTCCTCTCCAAGCGATACCACATGTTAGGTATAGTTCACAATCCAAATCGTAAACCATTCCTTCAAAAGGGTAGAGCCCCCCCTCTCTGAGTGATGTACTCTCACTCAATACATATCACACCGAATACAACTCCTTCTAGGTGGAGCCACCTTTCTAAGTGATGTACCCTAACTTAGCATGATTCACAACCTGAATCGTGAAGGACTTGTTTTTTTAAAATCAATTTTAAGTACAACAAGATACTCCTTTAAAAGTTAATTTGTACAATTTAAAAACTGTATGCACTTTCGAATGATTTATAAAATGAAGCTCAATAGAGTTAGGGTTTTCCTCCCAAAATATGTTTCAAGTAAAGCTAAAAGTATGGAAAGTGATTTACTTAAGATTGACCTTTTGTAAAATCAAAAGAAAGTAGTCTTTCAAGCAAGAATATATCATGGACTATATGCTCAAAGCTCTCAAATATGAATTAAAGAATTTCTCCAAATAGATTTTTCAAAAAGAAAGAGTATAGGAGAAATTTAAAATAATTTCTTCAAGATTTGAACTTTGACATCTCAAGAACAAGAAGCTCTTCAAGCAAGATATATAACTTGAATAAATGCTTAAAGCTTACTTGTATAACCCCAAGATTTTTCCAAAAAGTTTTTTTAAAAAGAAAGAATGGGAGAAAATGAATTTGATCTTTAAAATGGAGTGTAAAATGTAAGAAGGAAGCAAAGAACAATCAAATATATTTTCAATATATATCTCTAACATTTTCAAAGTGAATGGGCCAAGTATTTATAGACAATTTCAAAATATGGTCATTATATGACTGTTGGGCAATTAAATAATATTATATTTCAAATTTTCAGACCATTGGAAGCTCAAACAAGCCTAAACCCAAGAGGTCCAGTCGATTGGCCCGAGGTTCGGTCGACCAACCAAAGGGCGAAATCCTTTTCTTATGAGCTTCGGTGTGCTAGGCCTTATGATTTAGTCAGTCGAATCATCCTTCATATGAAGGTTGGTCGACTGGGTCGAATAAGCCTTTGAGAGGCTGCTCGACTTGGCTTTTCTAAATTGCCCATCTAGTTAGTCCAGTCAATTGGGTTGAAACATCCAGTCGATTGGCCCTATTTTAAATTCTTGTTTTTGGCTAAATGAACACTCTAATCGACTGGGCTTTAGGGGTCGGTCGACTAACCCTTAATAAAAATAAGTTTTTGGCCCGTTTTTAATTTCAAAAACATTTTAAACCTTTGGTAAATGTTTAAATTTGAGTATAAAAGGATTTCATGAATTTCTTGGGTTCCTAAGGTCAATCTAAGGTCAGGGTAGAGCATACAATCAAGAATGCGCAATTGAGACCTAATTATTATTACAACCTACAAACACAAAGTCTTCAGGCTCTACTCTTTAAAAATCCATGGAATATAACTTGGAATATGATCATGTAGGAACTTTTCAAGGCTTCCATATAACATCATTATTTGTGCTTTTTAGGAAGATAAACCTGCACACACATGGCGCACAAATGAGATGATGGGGTTTTTCATAGTAAAAATAGGGATAAGACTCAAAAAGTCAACATTTTCTTTAATAAAAAACATATAAACAATTTTATTTAATTATTACTGACAATTTGTTTAAGCATTTGTTATGGTTTTATGAACCGTCACTAATACTATTTTCTTTAATAAAAAACATATAAATATATATTTTTAATTATTAGTGATGGTTTGTTTGAGTATTAGTGATAGTCTAGACCATCACTAATACTCTAAAATGTTAAATCCCTAACCCCACGCTGATTTCCCCTAAATTTTCCCCACACTCATCCTTTCCTCCTCTCCCTCCTTTCCTCCTGCTTCTCCATGTGCACTTTGTCTCTAACCACCCCCTTCATTCTTCTTCTTCAAATGGATGTGTGTTTGTATGTGTGTATATGTGTGTGCATGTGTGTGCATGTGCGTGTGTGTGTGTGTGTGTGTGTGTGTGTGTGTGTGTGAGTGAGTGTGTTGTTAGTGTGTGTGTGTGTGTGTGTCTGTGAGTGTGACATTGTGCGTGAGTGTGTGTGCGTGTGTGAGTGTGTTGTCAGTGTGTGTGTGTGTTAATTTAATACTACATTGGAAGGAATTCAAGCGGCGATTCTATTAGACTTACTGGTTCTGCTTGTGTAATACTATATTTTGTTTGTTTGTTTGTTTTCTTTGCTATATTTTTCATCCATATATATGGATGAGCATAATTTGGGGAAACCCAAATTAACCCAAATTAACCAACCAATTAACTCGAATTAATCTTACTATTGACTCTATGTGTCCAATCTGTTGACTTAACTGGAGTTTTCAATCCTATTTTGATGATAACAAAATGAAGGATGCTTTAACATATGATGTTAAGTGATGTGTTTTAGGTAAAAGAACTCTCAAGGTTGATAAGTTGAAGCTCAATGTTAATCTAGTGAAAGCACCTCAGAATATTGAAGGCAATGATTAACAAATGAAGAAGTTTAAGGGCAAGCAAACCCAAAGTCAAAAGTAAACCTCAAAAGGTTGAAGGAGGCTGAAGGATTTAAGAAGACCATAATTAGAAGAACTGTTGTAAGTACTTCAAAATCAAATGTCATTTAGATATGTGAAGCTCTTATAAAATCAAAAGAAACTAAGAAACACTTTGTTTTAAAGAGCCTAAAACATGTTTTTGAAATTAAAGTAACAAAGGCCTTAACGGAAGGAAAATGTTCAAAATAAAAAGTGAGTTTCTGATAAGCAGTGCACCTAACAGATGACTGTCTATCTATGGACATATGACTGGCAAGTTAAAGGGTTTAATAAAAGTATTCTGGGTTTAAATTTTAATTATGACAGATGACTGCCATGTCATGGCAGATGACTGCCACGTTGAGCAAATTTTAGATCTCAAAGGGAAGCTTCTTGTTAAAATTTTGAATTTCAAAATTTAATCAACAATTTAATGTTTTTTCAAAGTTTACCTAATTTGATATGGACAACATCTTTAAAAATTTTGAATTTCAAAATTTAATCAACAATTTAATGTTTTTTCAAAGTTTACCTAATTTGATATGGACAATATCTTTCAAAATTTTGAATTTCAAAATTTAATCAACAATTTAATGTTTTTTCAAAGTTTACCTAATTTGATATGGACAATATCTTTCAAAATTTTGAATTTCAAAATTTAGTCAACAATTTTAATGTTTTTTCAAAGTTTACCAAATTTGATGTGAATGTTGATCTTTCAAAATTTTGAAATTCAAAATTTAGTCAACAAATTAAATGTTTTTTCAAAGTTTACCAAATTTGATGTGGAAGTTGATCTTTTAAGTTGCCTATAAATACCTCCTTAGGTAATGAAAAAACACAAGACTTGAAAACACAAGAAAAGAGAGAAATCAGACAAAATTTGAAATTCATCTTGTGCTGAAATTCTTCTGAAGTTCTTCTTTGCTCACATCTTTTGTTGGAGAAGAATTCTACAATTCTGGTAGATTGAAAATATCAAAGTTCGTTTCCGGGTTGCAATTCCATTTCTCTTTTAAACGAACCATTGGTGACTTCTAAAAACTTTAGAGCTTCATATATTCTATTTTGCTTTGGTTTTTTGAAGTACAATTTACATTTCAATTTGTACAACCTGCTCTAAATTTTGGGAGTATTTTTTGTACGCAGAATTTATATTATATTCTTGTAGATTGTGACGATTCCAGGTTTTCTGGATCGTTGGCTAGGCGAGGGATTATCGCTTAGAGAGGTGCTGCTCTAGCCTTCTGAAGGAGTGTATAAAGGTATTGTTCCACCCGGTAGAACAAGTTTAGTGAATCCTTTGGTGGTTTTGCCAAAGGCAAGGACGTAGGCTGTGTTGAAGCCGAACCTCGTAAAATCCTATGTCTCACTCTCTCTTTCCCTTACTCTTTATTTTCAGCATATTTATATTACGTGGATGGTTTAAATTTGAAATCATATACACTACGTTTATTTGGAAATCAAACAAACTTAAAGTTTAATTTTGATTTGGGTTGCGGAAACCAAAAGGGAGTACGTTGGTTAAACCATACTTTGCGGAAACCATACGGGAGTACGTTACTTGGTTAAAACACGTAAAGAAAATTAACTAAGAGTTTATTTGAATTCTGAATTTTGGGAAGAGTGTGGATGTGTGGTTGTAAATCATATAAAAGAAGCAAATTTATTTTAACAAGCATATCATTCAACTATAAGGCTTGATTCATATTTATAAGGTATACATAAACAAATAACCATCCTAATTTCTTACTACTGTATATCTTAATTTTGGTTTGGTTGTTTGCCTTCAAATTGTGTTTGGTTAGTTTGGATAGTGTGGTTAATTAAAAGGTGGATTGGTGATTTAGTTGTTTAAGTGCTTGTGTTGTTGATTCTATAAAAGAAACCAAGTTATTGTTTGACAAATTAAACAAATAAGTAAAAGAATTAGATAAACAATAAAAGAAGTTAAGTATTCTTAAAAGGAATTAAAAAGAAAGTTTTTAAATTCCCAATTCACCCCCCTCTTGGGAAGCTATCCTAATTTCAATTGGTATCAGAGCCTAATTATAGCGAATCCTAACAAGTAGCTATATAAAGATGTAAATGGCATAAATAGGAGTAGCTCCCTTTGGTGAGGGTCAATCCTCAACTAGGCCACCAATTTTTTGTGGAATAAATTACACCTTCTGGAAGCAACGAATGAGAATCTATCTTCAAACAATGGACTGGAAGGCATGGAACGTTGTAACAAATGGAAATCTAATCCCCACTAAACTACTTGATGGAAAAGAGGTACCTAAAGAAGATAAAGACCTAAACGATTCAGATTATAAAATGTTGCAAATTAACTCAAGTGCAATAAACGCTTTATATTGTGCACTTGATGCAAATGAGTTCAATAGAGTAATGACATGTAAAACAGCCAAAGAAATTTGGGATAAATTAGAAGTAACCTATGAAGGCACAGTAGATGTTAGGGAAAGTAGAATTGATATGTTAACCAGTGAATATGAAGCCTTTAGGATGAACTCCGATGAAAGTATAACAAGCATGTACACTAGGTTCATCCATATCATAAACTCATTAAGTGCCTTAGGAGAAACTTATTCCACCCATGAGATGATTCGTAAAATTCTAAGAGCACTTCCACCTATTTGGGAACCAAAAGCCATAGCCATTACGGAAGGAAGAAATCTTAAAACAACTTCCTTAGATGAACTCATAGGATCTCTTCTAACCTATGAAATGATGTTGAAAGAAAGAAGCACTAAAAACAAAAATAAGAAGTCTATAGCTCTAAAAGCTTTGAAAGACTATTCAAGTGAGGAAGATAATGAATCTAGTGAATTAGAAGATGAGGATTTAGCACTCATAACTAAAAGACTTGGAAAATTCTTAAGGAGAAACAAAAAATTCACTAGAAAATTTAACGGATCAAAAGCTGAAAAAGGAGAAAGTAATAAAAAAGAATACAAAAACAAAAATGATCCTCCCACTTGCTATCATTGTAAAAAGGTAGGGCACATCAAACCGGAATGCCCACAACTCAAGAAGGACAAGAAGAAAAAGAAGCCTGCAATGAAGGCAACTTGGGATGACACTAGTTCGAGTGAATTGGAAAGTGAACCAAGTGATCGAGAAATAGCAAACATGTGCTTCATGGCGCATAACGAAGAGGTAAACTCTTATTATTCCCTCTCTGAAGATTCGTGTAATGAATCTTGTAGTAATTCGTGTGAAAGTATGTCCTCTTACAAAGAACTTCAAAATGAATTACTCTTTTTACATAACAAGTTTATTAAAGTCTCAAAAAGAAACATTAGTTTGAAACAACAAAACGAGGCACTTAAAAATCAACTTGAATCTACAAAACTTGTTGAAGAAGAAAAAGATTTAAAGATTGAAGAACTTGAGAAGAAAGTAGATAACGTATCTAAAAAATTAGCTGAGTCTCAAGTGAATGAAGATAGCAAGATTATGCAAGAAATAAATAATCTCAAAAATCAAATTCAAGAGAAAGAAAAGGTCATCTATAACTTTACCAAAGGTAAGGATAACTTTGAAAAGATGGTAGGACAACAAAGGATGACAAACAACAAAGAAGGAATTGGTTATAATGGAGCCTCAAACAAAAGAAAGAAAAACTTGTATATGGGATATTTTGTAAATCAATCTAAATATAATGCAAGTACTTCATCAACAAATATTCATGAGCACACCACATGCTACATGTGCAAAAAGAAAGGACACATAATGTTTAATAGTCCACTTAAGAAAAAGTATACAAAAGTAAAAGATGAGTGGAAGATAAATGCTAAAAATAGACAAAATTTAAAGAAAATTAAGAAGGTTTGGGTTCCAAAAGTAACAACTTGAATCATTTCTTGTAGGTTTGCTTTAGGACCACTCCGTCTAAGGATAAATGGTACTTGGACAGCGGATGTTCAAGGCATATGACGGGCGATAAATCTAAGTTTACCTCTTTCACTCCAAAGGATGGAGGATTTGTAACCTTCGGTGACAATGCAAAAGGCAAGATCATCGGAATAGGTAAAATAGGCAAAGACTCTTCATTTTCTATAGATGATGTCTTGTTAGTAGATGGTCTAAAGCATAATTTACTAAGTATTAGTCAACTTAGTGACAAAGGATGTGAAATAATGTTTAAGAGAGAAAAATGCATAATACGAGATTCTAAGAATCAAAAAACGTTATTCACTGCACTTAGAATGAACAATGTTTATTGCATAAATTTTGATAGTTTAATCTCTCAAGACATAACTTGCCTAGCAGCCATGAGTGAAAATAGTTGGCTTTGGCATAGGAGGTTAGGACATGCTAGCATGGATCTTATATCCAAACTCTCCAAAAAGAATTTAGTTAAAGGCTTACCTAAAACAAAATTTTTCAAAGATAAAGTGTGTGATGCTTGTCAATTAGGAAAACAAACCAAGAAAAGTTTCAAAAGGAAGAAACATATATCAACTAGTAGACCCCTAGAACTCATACACTTAGACTTGTTTGGTCCTACTAGAACCCGAAGTTTAGGAGGAAAACAATACGCCTTTGTAATTGTTGATGATTACTCAAGATACACATGGGTGTTGTTCCTAGCTAACAAAGAAGAAGCTTGCAACTCATTAACCACTTTATGTAAGAAGCTTCAAAATGAGAAAGGGTATTATGTCTCAAATATTAGAAGTGACCAAGGAAGAGAATTTAAGAATCAAAATGTTGAAAATTTTTGTAATGAATATGGCATAAATCACAACTTTTCGGCACCTAGAACCCCACAACAAAATGGAGTTGTGGAAAGAAAAAATAGAACCCTCCAAGAAATGGCAAGGACCATGCTTAATGAAAATGACCTACCAAAATATTTTTGGGCCGAAGCTGTAAATACAGCTAGCTATATAATTAATAGGGTTTCCATTAGATCAAACCTAAACAAAACACGCTATGAATTGTGGAAAGGAAGAAGGCCTAACATAAAGTACTTTCATGCTTTTGGATGTAAGTGTTTCGTCCTAAATAACAAAGACAACTTAGGAAAATTTGATGCTAAATCGGATGAAGGCATTTTCCTAGGATACTCCACAAATAGTAAAGCCTATAGAGTTTACAACAAAAGAACTCTAACCATAGTTGAATCAATTCACGTAGTCTTTGTTGAATCTAGCCCTCTTTTAAGAGAGGTTAAAAATGAAGAAAAAGATTATGTATTCAAAAAGGAGGATGAGATAGAAATCAAGGAGGAAAATGAAATAATCAAAGAAAAGTCAAAAGCTGAACTCATAGAAAATAGGGAATTTCCAAAAGAATGGAAATATAAGAAAGATCACCCTCAAGAACAAATTATAGGTGAACCATCTAGAGGTGTGACTACTAGATCTTCACTAAAGAACCTTTGCAATCATTATGCATTCCTATCCCAAAATGAACCTAAAAATATTGAAGAAGCCCTTAAGGATGAATCTTGGATAGTTGCAATGCAAGAAGAATTAAACCAATTTGAAAGAAGTCAAGTATGGAAATTAGTACCCAAACCGGAAAATCATTCGATCATAGGAACTAAATGGGTATTTAGAAATAAAAAGGATGAAAATGGTATAATCACTAGAAACAAAGCTAGACTTGTAGCAAAGGGGTACAATCAAGAAGAAGGAATAGACTAAGATGAAACCTTTGCCCCTGTAGCTAGAATGGAAGCTATTAGAATGTTGTTAGCCTATGCTTCCTATAAAGAGTTTAAGTTATACCAAATGGATGTCAAAAGTGCATTCTTGATTGGATATATCAATGAAGAGGTATATGTTGAACAACCCCTTGGTTTTGAGAATATTGAAAATCCTAACCATGTATTTAAACTAACTAAGGCTTCGTATGGACTTAAACAGGCCCCTAGGGCTTGGTATGAAAGACTTAGTGGATTTCTAATTGAGAAGGGATTTTTAAGAGGAAAAATTGATAGCACCTTGTTCATTAAAAATAAGGAAAATAATATACTTTTAGTTCAAATCTACGTAGATGATATAATATTTGGTGCTACAAATGAACATCTATGTAAAGAATTTGCAAAATGTATGCAAGAAGAATTTGAAATGAGCTTGATGGGGGAATTAAACTATTTTCTTGGACTGCAAATTAAACAAACAAAAAATGGGACTTTTATAAGTCAAACAAAATATATAAAAGATATGATACAAAAATTTGGTATGGAAAATAGTAAACCCATAGGCACGCCTATGAGTACCTCCATCAGCCTAGACAAAAATGAAAAGGGAAAATCCATAGACACAAAGCACTATAGAGGCATGATTGGAAGTCTATTATATCTAACAGCTAGTAGACCTGATATAATGTTTAGTGTGTGTATGTGTGCACGCTTTCAATCAGCACCTAAGGAATCACACCAAATTGTTGTTAAAAGAATCCTAAGATACTTAATAGGCACAATGGACTTAGGACTATGGTATCCTAAAGACACTAGCTTTGAAATGATCAGTTATTCAGATGCGGACTATGCCGGTTGTAAGATAGATAGAAAAAGTACTAGTGGCACATGCCACTTCTTAGGAAGATCTTTCGTTTCTTGGTTTTCTAAGAAACAAAATTCTGTGGCTTTGTCAACTGTTGAGGCCGAATATGTAGCAGCTGGTAGTTGTTGTGCACAAACTCTTTACATGAAACAACAATTAAGAGATTTCAATTTAAACTACACAACTGTACCAATCAAGTGTGATAACACGAGTGCGATTAACATATCTAAAAATCCTATTTCACACTCAAGAACAAAGCACATTGACATAAGACACCACTTCCTAAGAGATCATGTTAAAAAAGAAGACATAAATCTGGAATTCATCAATACAAATGACCAATGGGCTGATATCTTTACTAAACCACTCTCAGAAGATAGATTTATAACCATAAGAAGAGAACTTGGTCTACTACATAGTAGAGAAGTAAACTAAAAGGAACTAGACTTAAAGAAATATCTACAATCTCTAAGATCACTTAGGGTTTGTCTCTTTTAGGTGATCAAAATTTGTTTTGGCATGTACTTCGATGTGTTGTATAATTCAACACTGAGTTTGAATTGCTTTCCTTGTCTTTTAGGCTCATGATATGTGATATGCAGCATGCTACATGTGGATGTTTAAAAAAAAAATAATTGGTATCTTTAAATTTATATTTTGGAAAATCTAAGCATCAAAATTACTAAGTTGAGCACCATATGCATGATTGAAAATTCAAAAATGTCACAACACATATGAAATAAGAATGCCCAATTTGAAATATGATGTTGAATCTTGGCATGATTAAGGAGTATGTGGTCATATGTACATTTTAATGTTTACCCTTTTTGATTGATGTCAAAAGGGGGAGTAGTATTTGAGCAAAATCTTGGCATGATTCTAAGCTTGATGGGCATGATAAAGATTAAATTGATTAAAAGCATGATATTGATAGTCTGATATTGAAACTTGAGCATGTTGAGTATGATTAGAATGAAAAATAAAAGCGATAAGAAAATTGAGCAATGAGCATGATTGGACTTGAATTTACAAATTGTTAAAGAAATGCTTATCGTAAGGGGGAGTAGAATAAAGCAAGTTGTAAGGGGGAGATTTTTTATGCTTATTCATATTTTTTTTGCTCCTCATTTGTCATCATCAAAAAGGGGGAGATTGTTGACTTAACTGGAGTTTTCAATCCTATTTTGATGATAACAAAATGAAGGATGCTTTAACATATGATGTTAAGTGATGTGTTTTAGGTAAAAGAACTCTCAAGGTTGATAAGTTGAAGCTCAATGTTAATCTAGTGAAAGCACCTCAGAATATTGAAGGCAATGATTAACAAATGAAGAAGCTTAAGGGCAAGCAAACCCATAGTCAAAAGTAAACCTCAAAAGGTTGAAGGAGGCTGAAGGATTTAAGAAGACCATAATTAGAAGAACTGTGTAAGTACTTCAAAACCAAATGTCATTTAGATATGTGAAGCTCTTATAAAATCAAAAGAAACTAAGAAACACTTTGTTTTAAAGAATTTAAAACATGTTTTTGAAATTAAAGTAACAAAGGCCTTAACGGAAGGAAAATGTTCAAAATAAAAAGTGAGTTTCTGATAAGCAGTGCACCTGACAGATGACTGTCTATCTATGGATAGATGACTGGCAAGTTAAAGGGTTTAATAAAAGTATTCTGGGTTTAAATTTTAATTATGACAGATGACTGCCATGTCATGGCAGATGACTGCCACGTGGAGCAAATTTTAGATCTCAAAGGGAAGCTTCTTGTTAAAATTTTGAATTTCAAATTTTAATAAACAATTTAATGTTTTTTCAAAGTTTACCTAATTTGATATGGACAACATCTTTCAAAATTTTGAATTTCAAAATTTAATCAACAATTTAATGTTTTTTCAAAGTTTACCTAATTTGATATGGACAACATCTTTCAAAATTTTGAATTTCAAAATTTAATCAACAATTTAATGTTTTTTCAAAATTTACCTAATTTGATATGGACAATATCTTTCAAAATTTTGAATTTCAAAATTTAGTCAACAATTTTAATGTTTTTTCAAAGTTTACCAAATTTGATGTGAATGTTGATCTTTCAAAATTTTGAAATTCAAAATTTAGTCAACAAATTAAATGTTTTTTCAAAGTTTACCTAATTTGATGTGGAAGTTGATCTTTTAAGTTGCCTATAAATACCTCCTTAGGTAATGAAAAAACACAAGACTTGAAAACACAAGAAAAGAGAGAAATCAGACAAAATTTGAAATTCATCTTGTGCTGAAATTCTTCTGAAGTTCTTCTTTGCTCACATCTTTTGTTGGAGAAGAATTCTACAATTCTAGTAGATTGAAAATATCAAAGTTCGGTTCCGGGTTGCAATTCCATTTCTCTTTTAAACGAACCATTGGTGACTTCTAAAAACTTTAGAGCTTCATATATTCTATTTTGCTTTGGTTTTTTGAAGTACAATTTACATTTCAATTTGTACAACCTGCTCTAAATTTTGGGAGTATTTTTTGTACGCAGAATTTATATTATATTCTTGTAGATTGTGACGATTCCAGGTTTGCTGGATCGTTGGCTAGGCGAGGGATTATCGCTTAGAGAGGTGCTGCTCTAGCCTTTTGAAGGAGTGTATAAAGGTATTGTTCCACCCGGTAAAGGAACAGGTTTAGTGAATCCTTTGGTGGTTTTGCCAAAGGCGAGGACGTAGGCTGTGTTGAAGCCGAACCTCGTAAAATCCTGTGTCTTACTCTCTCTTTCCCTTACTCTTTATTTTCAGCATATTTATATTCGGTGGATGGTTTAAATTTGAAATCATATACACTACGTTTATTTGGAAATCAAACAAACTTAAAGTTTAATTTTGATTTGGGTTGCGGAAACCGAAAGGGAGTACGTTGGTTAAACCATACTTTGCGGAAACCATACGGGAGTACGTTACTTGGTTAAAACACGTAAAGAAAATTAACTAAGAGTTTATTTGAATTCTGAATTTTGGGAAGAGTGTGGATGTGTGGTTGTAAATCATATAAAAGAAGCAAATTTATTTTAACAAGCATATCATTCAACTATAAGGCTTGATTCATATTTATAAGGCATACATAAACAAATAACCATCCTAATTTCTTACTACTGTATATCTTAATTTTGGTTTGGTTGTTTGCCTTCAAATTGTGTTTGGTTAGTTTGGATAGTGTGGTTAATTGAAAGGTTGATTGGTGATTTAGTTGTTTAAGTGCTTGTGTTGTTGATTCTATAAAAGAAACCAAGTTATTGTTTGACAAATTAAACAAACAAGTAAAAGAATTAGATAAACAATAAAAGAAGTTAAGTATTCTTAAAAGGAATTAAAAAGAAAGTTTTTAAATTCCCAATTCACCCCCCTCTTGGGAAGCTATCCTAATTTCACAGTCCTATTTTGATAATGATAAATCACTTAGTATTTGATATGTGCATTGAGAATGTGAGCAGGAACATTACTTAGCATGCACGGAAGGTGATGAAGTCATGGAAGCCACGAGGAAACCTTTCTAGGGTTAAATATACCATACACATACATATCATGAAAACTTTCTAGGGTTAAATATGGATTTAGAGAACTTATTTTTAAACCCTGAAAAATGTTTTGTAAGAGGTTAAAGCAAGAGAGCTGAAATGATCCAAATGGTTAGGACTAATCCTAAGGCCGGGATTACCTATATGATTAGCCTCTAAACCCTAGTGCCTAAAACTTTTGTAATAGAATTAGGAGCCTTGAACGTATACACATCTTTGCACATTGTTGAACTTATTGCTACGCTCTTGTCTGCGATTTCAAAGCATTTACATCATATTAAAGTTTGGGCTACGTTGATTTTCGAAAGGGCTTCTAGCAACTATTGTGCAAACAATTTTGGTATTAAGGTTTAGTGATCAAACTAAGTGTTTGCTTATTCTCAAAGAGTTTTTCATCTCACAAACTTATCATTGAATATTCATTTTGAGAAGTTGATCTTGAGTTATTATCTACATATATATTTTTTTGGAAGATCACTACTTGAGAAAAGCTTTTGTTTAAAACTAAAATCTTGGAGCTAGTTTTAAATATATCTTCATTCAAAGGGTTGCTATTTGATTAGTGTAAGAAGTATTTGATTGCAAATCCTAAGAACCTCTAAATACAAATTATTGAGGGATAGTATTTTTCAATCATATTGTTTACATCTTTGCCATATTCAAAGCTATTTATTTATTCAAAGATCCAACGTTATAGATTACTAATAGCAAGAATTTAGATCTACGCATTATCAAAGATTATTTTTGAAAGGATCTTTTTTTCTAATCTTGTTTAAAGTATTATGAAATCGAACCTTATTTTTTTCTCCAAAATATTTATTTATAAAATCATATTTGGGAGATATTGATTTAGAGGATTGATTTGTAAAGCATATCATTCATATAATGATATCATCATTATATACATACTAAGCTTCAAGTTTTATCATATGATTATGTGTTAGGTTTTCTGTTGTACTCACTAGTTTTGTTAGAAGCAACATTGAGTTTTTGTAGATTTGAAATTTTACATTGTAATCATGGTTCGGGTTGTGAACAAGGTGAGGACGAAGTTGTGCCTTTTGTAAGCAGCCAATTGTAAGGGAAGCTCCATCCCGGTTAAAGGAGCAAGAATTTAGTAGAATCCTTGTGTGGGTTGCTCAAGGCAAGGATGTAGACTAGGTTGGTTGAACCTCGTAAAATCGTGTTCGCCTTCTCTTTTCCTTTACATTTTTAATTTCTGCTTGCACTTCATTATCAGCTTTTGCATGATTGTATGTTGATTTATATTATACGCACTTGATAATTAATTGGGTAAAATAGAATATATTGAGATAATAATTTGAATTAATTTCAAGCCCCTACAATTAATTTGTTAAATATTGAAATAGGGATTAAGTGGTAAAATAAACTTAAAGATTTTTAAAATTTCCAATTCACCCCCTTCTAGGGATTACACCTGAATTAATATTTGGTATCCGAGATGGTTTACATAGACTTAACTATTGATTTTGTAAAAAGATCACATGACACACATCGGTGTAACTCCATTTGGTGAGGGACACTCGTCCACTAGACTACTAATTTTCTGTAGTGTAAATTACACCTATTGGAAACGTAGGATGAGTATATATCTTTTGAATGCTAATTTGAAACTATGGAAAATAGTTTATAAAGGAAACCATGTTCCCAGAAAAGTAGTTGACAAGGTAAATTTTCCTAAGATTGAAGATGAATATACAGAGGAAGACTAGAAATATGTGCAAATAAATGCTAATGCAATGAATTTTTTAGTCTGTGCACTAGATGTAAATGAATTTAATAGGATGATGGCCTGTAACACTACTAAAAAGATTTGGAAAAAGTTAGAAGTCACATATGAAGGTACTAAGGAAGTAAAAGATAGTAGGATAGACATGCTCACTAGTGAATATGATGCATTTAAAATGACTACTGATGAATCTATTCAATCCATGTACACTTGATTCACACACATCACAAATTCTTTAAATGCTTTTTGTAAATCTTACCCTACCTATGAGATGATCACGAAAATACTTAAGGAAGTACCTCCAGTTTGGGAAGCTAAAGCTACTGCAATAGCAGAAGGGAGAAATCTGAAGGAGATGTCTGTTGATGAACTAATTGGATCTCTCATCACTTATGAGCTTGCAATAAATGAGAGGAAGAATGAGAAAATTAAAGCAAATAAAGCTACAACACTTAAGACATCATCTCACTGTTCTAGTAAGGGAAGTGATTCAGAATCGAATGAAAACATGACACTTATCACTAAGAAATTTGGAGAGTTCATGAGAAAGAACAAGAAATATACCCAAAAATTCAAGGGCTCAAAAACAGAAAAGTGAGAGTCAAGCAGAAGGAAGCAAAAGGATGATCCTCCCATGCATTATAACTATAGACAATTTTGACATATCAAGTCAGATTGTCCCTAGCAGAGAAAGTGTCTAAGAAGAAGAAGAAGAAGAAGGCTTGGTGGGCTGGGACACTCACAATACCAATAGTTCAGAATCTAAATCCAGTGATGATGAGATTGTGAATTTATGTCTGATAGCTCACAATGACCACGAGGTACAATATTTTTGTTCTACTTCATCTTACTATTCAAGTGATTCAAAAAATGAAAATAACATGCTTTCTTATGATGAATTGCATAAGGAATATCTGTATATCTTTAAAATGCTTGAGAAAATGAATAAGAAAAATTTTGGTTTGAAATAAAATTGAAAAAATTTTCGAAGTTAGTTGAAAGTCAAAATGAATCTCATGCATCTCTAATGAAAGACAAGGATTTGAAAATTGAGGAGTTAAAAAAAAATTTGAAAGATAAGTCTAAGATTATTTGTAAATTTGTAGAAGGTCAAAATAATTTTGAAAAACTCCTAGGAGCTCAAAGAAATTCCCTTGCGAAGGAAGGTTTTGGTTTTAATGAAAAGGAGAATCTAAAACAGAGACATCTCTACATGGGATATTTTTTAAGAGAGTCAAAATCGTATGTTCCAACTAAAGACTATCATAGAATTATTATATGTTTTAAATATAAGAGGTTGGATCACATAAAATTTGACAATCCTTTCAAAAATAAAGATGTCAAAATTAAGAAAGTCTAGAAAGTCAAAGGAGAATCTAGTACTAACCCCCATGGACCCGAAAAAATCTGGGTACCAAAAGTAATTATCTGATTATGTCCTGCAAATGTGCTTGAGATTGTCCTCCTCGAAGGACAAGTGGTATATGGATAGTGGATGCTCGTGACATATGACCGGGGATAAAGCTAAATTTGCATCTATCATATCCAAATATGAAGGATTCATTACATTTGGGGATGACTTTAAAACTAAAATCATTGGAGTTGGTAAGGTTGGTAAGATACTTTCACTTGTCATTGATAATGTGTTATTCGTTGATGGATTGAAACTTAACTTATTGAGTATAAGTCAACTATGTGACAAAGGTTATAGAGTCTCATTTGAACATGAAAAATTCACTATTGAGAAAAAATCTAAAAACAAAGTATTGTTTACTGCTAATCGTCATGAAAATGTCTACACCACTAGCCTTGACATTCTTGCTTCTCAGCATGTTGTTTTTCTGCAATAAATGAGATTAGTTAGATTTGGAAAAGGAGACTAGGACACGCAAACATGAACTTAATATCTAAACTTGTTAAGGGAGAATTAGTTAAGGGATTGTCTAAGACTAAATTTGTGAAAAATAAAATCTCTAATGCATGCCAACTAGGAAAACAAGCAAAAACTAGCTTTAAGAAGAAGAAAGTAATCTCTACTACTAGGCAACTTCAAATGCTACACTTAGATTTATTTGGTCCAAACCCAACTCAGAGTTTAGGAGGAAAATCATACACATTCGTCATTGTTGATGATTATTCAAGATATACATGGGGTACTATTTTTAGGTCACAAAGATAAAGCATGTGAACAATTCATAAATCTGTGTAAGAAAATTCAAAATGAAAAGGGTTATACTGTTACTAAAATCTGAAGTGATGAGGATAGAGAATTTAAAAATGAAGGCATGGAAGACTACTGCAATTCATTAGGAATAGCTTATAATTTTTCGGCTCTTAGAACACCACAACAGAATGGTGTAGTTGAAAGAAAGAATAGGTCTATACAAGATATGGCGAAAACTATGTTTAACGAACATAAACTACCTTAGTACTTGTGGGCTGAGGTAGTAAATACCGTCTGATATGTTCAAAATAGAGTTTTGATTAGACCATCTCTAAATAAGACTCCTTACGAATTATGGAATGACCATAGACCAAACATATCATATTTTCATGTCTTTGGTTGAAAATGTTTTGTGCTTAATGACAATGAACATTTAGGAAAGTTTGATATGAAATCAGATGAAGGTATCTTTCTAGGGTATGCCTTAGATAGTAAAGCCTACAGAGTATAACATAAACGAACATTAACCATTATAGAATCCATTTATGTAGTATTCGATGAGTCAAATCCCTTCTCTAAAAAGATTGATAAAGATGAAATTGAGATAAATAAGGAACTTGAAAAATTTTCTATTGAAAATGATTCAGAAAAGAGAAATGAAATTAAGGAACCATCTCCTGAAACTAATAAAATTGAAAATGAGGTTAATGAACTACCTAGAGAATGGAAGTACATAAAGAGCCATCCCATTGATCAAGTAATAGGTGAACCATTACATAGAGTAGCCACATGATCCTCACTTAAGAATATGATTAGTCATTTTGCCTTTCGGTCTCAAGAAGAACCTAGGAATGCGAGTGAAGCAATTGAGGATGAATTTTCGGTGATGTCCATGCAAGAAGAGTTAAACTAGTTTGAGAGAAATAGAGTATGGACATTAGTTCCTAGACCTGAGGATAAGACAATTATAGGAAAAAAATGGATACATAAGAACAAGAAAGATGAACATGGGATAGTTGTTAGAAATAAGGCAAGACTAGCAGCTCAGGGATATAACCAGGAAGAAGGAATAAATTTTGAAGAAACCTTTGCCTGTAGCTAGAATGGAAGTGATTTGAATTCTTTTAGCCTATGCTACTTTTAAGGATTTCAAGCTATATCAAATGGATGTCAAAAGCGCGTTCTTAAATGGCTACATAAGTGAAGAGGTATATGTAGAACAACCCCCAGGGTTTGAAAACCATAAGTATCCAAAACATGTTTATAGACTAACTAAAGTCTTGTATGGTTTAAAGCAAACTCCTAGAGTTTGGTATGGAAGGCTAAGCAGTTTTCTACTTGATAATGGATCTATCAGAGGAAGGATAGACACAACACTTTTCATAAAGTTTAAGAAAGATGACATGCTCCTAGTTCAAGTATACGTAGATGATATCATATTTGGAGCAACAAATAAAGACTTATGTAATGAGATTGCAAGCACTATGCAAAATGAATTTGAGATGAGCATGATGGGTGAACTAAATTTCTTCCTAGGACTTTAGATCAAATGAGTAAAACATGGAATTTTTATAAATCAATTGAAGTACATTAGAGATCTGCTAAAAAAGTTTAATATGAAAGATGAAAAAATACTAGGGACACCGATTAGCTCTTCTTTGAAATTAGACAATGATGGACAAGGTATACTAATAGATGTCAAACTCTATCATGGAATGATTGGTAACTTACTATATTTGACTGCCAGCAGACCTGACATAATGTTCAGCGTATGTTTGTGCGCAAGACTTTAGGCTACACCAAAAGAGTCACATTTGTTAGCTGTCAAACGAATACTTAGATACCTCATAAGAACTACTGAACTGGGATTTTGGTATCCTAAGTATACATCCTTTAAGATTATCAGCTATTCAGATGTTGATTTTGCTGGTAGCAAAGTGGATAGGAAGAGCATGAGTGACACATGTTATTTCTTAGGAGATTCTTTAGTCTCTTTTTTTTCCAAGAAGTAGACTTCAGTTGCTCTTTCCACAACTGAGGCAGAATACATAGCGGCAGGAAGTTGTTGTACTCAAACGTTATACATGAAGTAACAACTTATGGATTTTGGATTAAGCTATGATACAGTTCCTATAATGTGCGATAATATGAGTGCAATAAACATCTCAAAGAATCCTATATTACATTCACGAACTAAACATATAAAAATTAGACATCATTTTCTTCGTGATCATGTGCAAAAAGGAGATGTGACACTTGAGTTTGTATCCACAAATGAACAATGGGAAGACATATTCACGAAACCACTTGCGGATGGTAGGTTTATCTAAATTAGACGTGAATTAGGCCTGATGCATAGTCGAGAACTTTCCTAGAATTTTATTAGATGGCATAATTCAGGGGGAGCAACATCACTTAATATTCATAATTGGTTAACAATTTCAAATTCAGCTCATTTGTTCCCATTTGGTATCACATTTGTTCACATTGGTATTAAACTTGTATAATGATGAGTACATGATAACTAACACATGTTAATCCTCACATAACCTTTGAACTTTAGTGACTGTTTTTGCTAATCCATGTCTATGAAATTTGAGATACTGTGTATGTTCACATTGCAATTTAATTAAACAACACAGATTTTTTTATTTTTATTTTTTATTTTTTTATTTTTTTGCATTAGCAAGGGGGAGAAGTAAATTGAATTATCATAGGGAGACATATTTCAAAGTACAATTTTTGAAATATAAAGGTTACATATTTAAAAAAAAAAAAACAACCGAGATATAATTATATCAAATCATTTTTTGTTATATATCCTTTTGTTGATGTCAACTGAGGGAGAAGAATATAATGTTATAGCAAAAATAGTAAGCAAAATTAGAATATTAGCTCGAAAAAGTTTCTTTTTTTTTTTTTTACATTGTGCTGAAATTTATATTGTGCATTATTTGAGGGGGAGCCTTGTTAGGTGTAGGAAACAACACTCATGTGAATCTAGAAAAGTCATCCACAATTACAAAAGCATAAAATTTACCACCAAGATTTTGCACAGAATTTGGTCCAAATAGATCTAGGTGAAGCATCTCCAAAGGTCTAGTAGTAGATATGAATTTATTTTTCTCAAAATTAGATTTTGTTTGCTTATCCATTTCACATGCATGACATATTTTATCCTTTACAGAAGACATCTTAGGCAAGCCTTTAACTAATTCTTTTCTAACAAGTTTAGACAGTAAATCCATTCTAGCATGTCCTAAATGCCTATGTCATAACCAACTAGCTTCATTTATAGCAGAAAAGCATGTTACTTGTTGTGAAACTAGATTATCAAGAGAGGTAGTATAAACATTTTCATGTCTATCAGTAGTAAAAAGCACTTTGTGATCTATTTTATTTTCTACTATGCATTTGTCATTTTCAAAAGATACTTTATATCCAATGTCACACAACTGACTTATGCTAAGTAGATTATGTTTTAGTCCATCAACCAAAAAAACATTATCAATAGTAAGAGATGAATCCTTACCAACCTTACCTACCCCGATGATACGTCCTTTGGCATTGTCTCCAAATGTTATATAGTCTCCATCCTTGGGAGCAATTGATGCGAATTTTCCCTTGTCGCCGGTCATGTTCCGTGAGCACCCACTATCCAAGTACCATCTGTCCTTAGAAGATGACGATCTTAGGTATACCTACAAAATAGGCTAAGTGATTGATGCTGGTCCCCAAATTTTGTTGGGTCCACGGGGGTTAGTAGCAGGACCTCCCTTAACTACCCATACCTTCCTAATTTTAACATGCTTATTCCTAAGTGGACAATCAAATTGAATAAGACCAATTTTTTTACATTTAAAACATCTTAATATACACTTAGGTTCACTAGGAGGAATATGAGATTTTGACTCACGTGTAAAGTGTCCTAAGTAAAGATTAGGTCCTCTAACATTTTCAATACCATTAAAACCAAAACCCTCTTTACTTAAGGAGTTTCTTTGGGCACCAAGTAATTTTTTGAAATTTTCTTTTCCCTTAGTGAATTTAAAATGATTTTGGAGCTATCCTGCAATTTCCTCTCAAGCTCAACAATAGTAGCATCCTTTTCTTTTAAAATAGAGGCATGAGAGGTTTTTGACATATTAAATAGTTTTGACCAATTTTCACACTTCTTTTTCAAATCATTATTCTCTTTGGTCATTTTGCCTAACAATTTTGAAACACTAATATATACAAACTGCAATACTTTAAATGTAGGAATGCTGTCAGAATCACAATTATCAGATGAATAATAAGAAGATGATGAACTAGAAGACAATACCTCATCCTCATGTGCCATCAAGCACAGATTAGCGACCTCCGTGTCACTATGATCTGAATCCGAGTCATTGCTGTTGTATTTGTCCCATGAAGTCCCAGCCTTCATGGCTTTCTTCTTTTTCTTAGCCTCCTTTTTCAGCAGTGGGTAATCGAGTTTGATGTGCCCCACCTTGTTGCAGTTATAGCACGTATGATTTTTCTTTTCTTTTGCTTGACACTCCCTTCTCATTAGTAGAGTCTCTATATTTTTTGAATGGCTTTCTATTCTTCCTAAAAAATCTGCTAAACTTTTTGGTTAGCATGGCCATTTCATCATCAGTGTTAGACTCACTGTACTCACTAGATGTGTTATTAGATGCTTTCAGTGCAGTCACTTTCTTAGCCCTATTATGCTCATTAAGTCTTTCATTTATGGATAATTCATAAGTAATCAAGGAACCTATCAATTCATCTAAGGTCATGACCTTAAGATCTCTACCCTCAGCAATGGTCGTAGCCTTGACTTCTTAAATAGGAGGTAAGCCTCTAAGGATCTTCCTGATCATCTCATATGTGGGATAGGTCTTTCCTAATGCACGCAGTGAGTTTATGATGTGTGTGAATCTAGTGTACATGCTTTGAATGGACTCACCTACATTCATCCTAAAGGCCTCACACTCACTGGTCAACATATCTATCCTACTATCTTTCACATCTTTAGTACCCTCATATGTGACCTCTAACTTATGACATATTTCCTTTGCAGTAGAACATGCCATAATCCTATTAAATTCATTTACATTAAGACTACAGTATAAAATATTCGTGGCAGTGGCATTAAGACTACAACTTTCATATCATCATCATCATATTCATCCTTAGTCTTAGGAACCCCAGTTGTACCCTCATTTTTCATAGGAATGTAGTTTCCCTTAGTGACAATCTTCAACACCTTCCAATCAGTATTATGAAGGTAGATGTGCATCCTCTGTTTCCAGAAGGTGTAACTAACACTACAGAAAATGGGAGGTCGTGTGGATGACGGTCCCTCAGGGAAAGGGGTCATGGAGCTATGAGTCATATGTGATATTTTTGCAAAATAACACCTAGTCTATGCTACGTGGCTTAGATACCAATTGTTAGCTTTATCGTGATCCCAAAAGGGGGGTGAATTGGTATTTTTAAAATTTAACCCCTCGGTATTCCTCCTAACAATAGTATGTTCACAACCCTATGGTCAATCTAGTGCGAGTAATATAAATATATCAGAAATTAAATGAGGCAATTTAATTAACAACACATGCACTAGAAGAACAATAAAGTAAGAGTGACACATAGAAATGTTATCGAGGTTCGGCCAATTTGCCTACGTCCTCGCCTTGGCTAACAAGCACAAGGATTACCACTATCACTTGCTCACTTAACTGGGTGGAGCGGCACCTATACAAACCAGGTCAATTAGCACACGGTTGACCTTAACCTTTACAACAATCCTTATCGAGCTGGATTACTGCGACCGTAGGCCACGCCTGGAAACACTCATATATTACAAGCAAATGGTACAATGAAATAATGCTTTTAAGTAAAGAAAATTTGTACCAAAGTAGTTCGCTCAATCACAAACACATCAATGGTGTGAATATAGTGTAAGATCAATGATGTATGTTTTGCTCAATCAATGCTCAAAATAAAATAATCAGTATGATGCTCATGAGTATTTCAACACAAGCAATACTTGGAATTCTATATAGGATATCTCAATAGCACATCAATATTCCAAGCAAACTAAGCAAATAATCAAACTAGCTTCAAATAGATTTTCCTCAATGAAAGATGCACAATACTAGTTTGAAGAAATACTTGTTAGTTTGAAAAAATCTTTGCAGACCGAAATTCAAGCTATCGGACACTTGCAATGAAATGCAAATATCCTAAGCTTCCTTGGTTTAATCATACACTAGATTTATAATGAAGGAATTTGTGGGCTAAACCTTAGCTAAAACTCCCCGAGGGAAATATATACAACAACCATATAAATGAAAGCTTTTAGCACAGTATAACAATCACAATAACACACGAAGAACTCTCACAATCTCAGATTTTATCAAAGGAGGCAAGTTTGAGAGTATTTGGGCAAAGAGAGGATTTTCAAGATAGAGGGAGTTTCTTTGCTAATTACTTTGCTAATCCTTTTTCTAATTTTATAAATGAAGGTATATTTATAGCGAGGTGAAAAATTATAACCTTTTAGGATATGATGGGTATTATTAAGAAAGTCCCAAACAATTAAAATCCAATTAGCCCGTCTTGACCCTGTTTTACTGCGGTTAATTTAATTTTAATCGGCTAGAGTTCGGGTGGCTAAACCGAGGTTCGGTCGCTCGAGAAGACACAGCTATAAAAGGTCTTCTACATGATTCGGTCACCAGTGTCTTAGTTCAGCAGCCCGAATCAAAGTCATTTGCAAAGCTACATGACTTTGGGTGCCTAGTACATGGTTCGGGTGCCCGAACTCTTGTGTTCGGTCGCCCGAGTCTATTTTTGAGCTGAAATGCTCGGTCGTCCGAGTTGGTAAGTTGTCCCTTTTGAGGCTTTCGGGCGGCTGAGGAATATGAGCACACTTTCAATTCGGTCGCCCGAATACAAGTCAACATATTGACCTCCAAGGTTCGGTCGCCCGAAGTAGTTTGAACTGC